>NC_070591.1:31774044-32374044 GCF_027409825.1 Scomber japonicus | reverse complement strand
TTAAACTCTTTTGACGTATTAGAATCCATCACCTTAATTAAACGCCTGAATACTGAATAAGAAAAATCTTAAATTAAAAGTTTGCACCTGAAATTATCTCAAACACCTTAGACTGATAATTGATGAATGAATGCACAATGTAAATGCATACCATAATAAACGTGTTTCCCGGGTATATGAAGGATGAATTAAGGGTATTTGAAGGGATTTGTTGTTTCATGGTGAACATGACACGTGTGGAATGAAAACGTCACTTTGGCAGCAGTGAGTTACTAAAATGAATAAGTTGTCTTCTAAACTGAAGAAATTCCAGATAATTTATAGTTCAGTGATGACAGAGCCAAAGCTCTGCTCTCCTTTAATAAACCAAATAAGCTCTTGGAGGATAATTGAAACACATTCCCCATCATCATCATCATCATCATCAGACCCATCAGGAATAGTTTATAGGAGTGATTGTAAGCGCTCACCTCTTCCAGGATCTGGTCCAGTCGGCCCAAGATAACGGGCTCCACCTGCTCCAGAGTCAACATCCGCGCGGAGATCTGTGCGTCCCGGTGCAGCTGCTCCAGACTTACTATCCTGGACTGCAATTCCGACGTCCGGACAAAAACCACAATGCAAACTCCAAGGCACAGTAGAGATAATGCCATGCAAATCGTTACGCCAGACAAATCTCTCCAATTTCTCCACTGCGTCTTTTTTGAAGGGTGCTGTTGCTCGTCCTCACTGCGTCTCCCAGCGACTCCCCACTTCTGCTCTTCTTCCATTTTAGATATCTAATTCTGGTTTTATCCACTCAGAGATTCCTATATTCATCAGGTGAAGAGAAATCCCGGCGACCTCCAACTTTAGGAGCTCTGTAAAGGGGGACAGTTTTGCAGATGTCCCTTTTCTTCTTCTTCTCTCCAAACTACCTCACTGCCCTCAAGATGAGCAACTATATCAAAGTTATAAATCTAGACATTCTGCAGTTTGTCATGAGTCAGTCAGTGATGTTCCCGCTTCACAGGGAAGGACTCTCTTACTTCTCTTGTGTCCCGCTCTGCTTGTCCCATTAGCTGCTTCTCTTCTGAGCGATCCCCAAAAGTCAGCCGTCCAGCGTGCGTCTCTGAAACCCGAGCCAACCTCTCTCTCTCTCTCTCTCTCTCTTTCCTCTGCACAGCACTGGATGCCGCGGGCCCTTTGCTCACACTGCATGCTCCTCCTCTGAGTGGCTTTAGGTTAAATGCCAGGGCGGGATTCGTGGCGGTGATGCTGCCCCCCCCCACCCCCCTTTGATCCGCGCACTTGGCGAGAGAGATATTTTTAGGGTGCGCAAAGCCAGGACGCACAGTCACACAGCCGGTATAGTAAAGGCCTGCTGACAGTACTGCTCAGCTCTGGACCAAAACAACACAGCACTCTGCCGTCCTCAGTCCGGATCTGCTGGATTCACTAAACTTGCAAAACTTCATGGAGCACGTCATTACCACCAGACTAGAGCCAGTGTTACCTGTGCTAATAACCAACAAGGCTATTTTGTGCTAGGAACTGGAATAGGTTATATTTCACATTATAATGATAAGTGAACAACACAGTGTTTTAAAGTGGATTAAATATGGAAGCCTGGAAGTACAGTATAAGATTCTCTGCAGGCTTGTTTTAAAAAGAGTTTAATGACACACTTTGTCTCCTACTTCACTGTATGTCTATTCTCAGTGTGTGTGCAATGAAGGTTTCACGTTTCCACATCACACCTGCAATTATTGCAATTTAAAAATGACCAAACCAATAAACCCCATAGTGAGTTTTGGGGTTAGGGTTAGGGTTAGTTTTGGGGTCGGTTGGGGCCAAGGCTGCATCAGTACCCTATAGGGGCCCCTGGGCACTAAAGCTCATGTCCCCCAAGCAATTTTTATATATAACGCTGCTGTCAGGTGGAAACATTGTATTTAGTTTTTACACATCAGGTTTCTGACAGTGACAATAATTATCAACATCAAGAGAATGGGTCAAACCTTGTGTTGTATTTCTGTGATAAATAAATAAATAAATAAAAAAACACTTTTTCTCCCATCATTGAGGGCCCTTTCTACTCAAGGGCACTTGCCCAGATTGCCTGGACAGTAAAGTTACCAGTTTTATAGGCATCACCATATTGTTTGTCTGTTATTTTATGTCACCTGAACTTTGCTGTCTTTACATTATAGATCGCAGTAGAAATAGTCTTGGACTTTATTGTGTCCCTGTTAACCTTTTTGTAGGTCTCATGTCTTTCTTCTTCTAACGTCAAACACTTCATGTGAAGTTCAACAACTACATGTCCCATAATGCAACACAATTACATCTTTCTTTAGATCCTGGTTAATATGCCTTCATGGTAAAAACCCACGTCTTTCACACTGCACACATACAGTTTTCTAACAAAAGCTTTCAGTTATACATCATACATCTCACAGCTACTCTGTGAAGTTATTATACAACACTGACTTTATCTGAGTAGTGCTAATTTTACCCACTGATTAGGTCAACTGTTCTTTATGTCTTAGATTAGTGGAATGCCCATTTACATGTTGACCTTCATTTAAGTCACTTCAAATCACACTGAAAGGAGAATATTACTGTACAACAAAGCAATAATATAACATTTGCAACTAAAACCATTTGCACTTGCCCTTTTAGAGACGTTCAAACATGCATGATCTGACATTTAAACCCACTCTGAATACTCTGACTACTGTGTACAATCTAACACTTTCAATCTTCTCAGCCTTAAATACTCTGTTTTGTTGCGTGTGTCTGAGGTGAGTCCAGCTGCTTTATCTCCACTACATCTAGCCACGAGCCCTGATCATTAACAGTCACTTTTGAACTCCATGTTGCACTGTGTTTACCAGGTTTAACTTTTATGACCCGCTTATCTTAAACACTGTACAAAATACATATGAAGGAATGCAGCCTGCATGCTGCCAACACAAATCTCTGCTTCTCCCATTCAGAGAGCAAATATGAAGATCTACTGAGTCAAGGTTCACACTAGTTAAGTAGGACTGTCACCTATCTCCATTTATGACATTATACAGTACCGTATATATACTGTTCATTAAAGACCATGTAAAGTGAATTCAGACATTTTCTTCTAAACACATTAAATAGATCATAAATGTATTTCTAAAAAAGCTGTAAAAAGCATTTCAACCATTTAGATTTGAATTGTGGAGCTAGACTTCACAAACTGTGTTTCAAGATTTCTGTGTGCTAGCCGCTGAGTTAGCTGCAGAGTTAGCAGCACAAAGCTCTCAGACGTAGCATCCACAACTTTGAAGCCTAATTTCATATATTTGGCGATTTTTTAAACATTCAAATTTGGCAGGGTGGTTAACAACACACTTTTCTGTGGTATGTCAAACTCAGAACACATATTTATTCTTACTTTGAACCGACACAGCGGTGTGGCTTATAAATCAGAGGCGTTTTTTAAAAAAAATGCACTTAGTTTTTAAAAAATGCTTGAATTGATCAACTTTCCACTTTCCAGAAACTTGAAACAAACATGTTGAATGTCAAGATAAGTGTGAATTCACTGAACCATGGAGTTCAGTCCTACATAAAGCACCACTCATAAATTAACTGTTGGCCCATTACTTTTATAGCTGATAAGAAGGTGATAAAAGTTATATTTTCACATCACATTGACAGTCAGATGAAATACCAACCATGAAGTGGAACCATGAACATATGAGTCCCCTGTGGCCAGTAAATTAGCAAAGTGGATCTAAAATTACATGATAACAAAGTGATAAAAGTAGTTTATGGCTAAATCCAGGTGTGCAGTTGTTTTAGTTTCGCACCCGAGTATGATTACTTCGTTCAGATCTTTCCCAAATGAATCCAAGGAAGAGCACGGCTCTGAAAAAAATGGGCTGCTACATTCACACCAGAGTGCTCCATCACTGATTTTGAAATTTATTGGAACAGCTGCTGGAAGGAGCTGCTCCTTCTGCGCTGCTGTCTTCAGTGTGGAGATGAATTCCTTCTCTTCCTGGTTGCTGGTCCTCAGAGGCTACAGGCTGGTCAGGAGGTGAAGACAAACAGTCCTCCCACTCTGATTAGTTTGCTGCTGCTTTTTCACCCACAGTTAAATAAATAACAGTGTTCAGGTCAGCTCAGCCAGTCTTTGAAGTCCTCATCCTCGGCCCATTAAAGCAGAGGCTGAACGCAGCTTGGACTCTGTTTGTACTTCTGTGACTGACTCTCTAACTAACTGTGACTGAGCTGTGTGTGTGTGTGCATGTGTGTGTTGTATATATGCAGCAGATAGCATTACACGTCATATCAGTACAGTGATCTACTCATTAAATCTGATGCACTTTGATGTTTATTGAGGAAGCCTTTCACCTCAATCTATTCTCCCAAGATGTTTCTTTGAGTCTGTCTTTGGTTCTCAGTGTTAAATACTGTCAGTATTAGTCGTGAAAATGATCAGACATGGTCCTGAACAAGTATACAACTTCCAACTGTTGAACTGGTCCAGTGTTCTTACCAGGGGCGGAGATGAATGTTTTCTCAAGGGCACCAAATCTTCTTTTTTTAATCTGTTGAAGTCACTTTTTTTTTTTTTTTTAACAGTGACTTTACAGTTAATTGTGATTAAGAGTGAAACTTCTGAAAACATTTCAGTTGAGGCAGTGTTACTGAGTAAAAATGTATGCAATACTTTTTTGTTTTCCTTGTGATCCAATGCCTTATAGTAGTCATATAATGCAGTCAAATTCTGCACTTGAACCATTAAAAAAAAATCAATTGGCCCTGCTCTGGGCTTAGCCCCGAATCTTGTCAATTTATAGGAGTTACACACATATTGGATGAACCTGCAGCTCATAATGTATGTCCAGTGTCAACATTCAGTGTCAGTGCAGGTAGCAGTGTGCCAACTAACTCTATTAAACACAAATAAAACTACCTTTTATGATTCGTTATGTTTATACAGCAGCTTCCATTTATGTGTTACACTTGTTAACAAATGCATTGATATACACTTATCATGTCTGCTTACAACTCCTTTATAGTGTGTTATGAACATTTATTACATCTTCATATACTTCTTATGAATATAAAATAGGGCTAGTGTTAGCATAACATGTATAACTGCAGACTTAATGCTGTATTGGAGCCAACCAATAGACATCTACATCCTTGCTTTAACTGTTTTATAGAAAGATATTTTGGTGTGCATGTATATGTATGTAATGACTGACAAGCATCTATCACCAGCAGGGGTGCTGTAAGGGGGTGAAAAATTAGGGTGGATTCTAAGGGCCCATGATTGACAGGGGCCCTAAAAAACATGAGGGGTGTTTTTTCTCTGTTTTATTTAAAATAAACTTAAAATCATTAATAGACATTAATATAATGTAATACAATGTACTCATCAAACAAACACTTTATTTTTCTTGTTTCTGGCAAAAATCAACCACCCAAAGCCTCTGTATTTCCTTTTTAACCCCCCTTTATTTACATGAAATGGTTCAGTCCTGCCTCCTAATTTCACAGCTCAATGTCAGTAAATATTGTACAGTTAGTATTGGACTATAAGAGAGTTGCAAGCCTTCACAGGTAGAGGTGTGCTTACAGTAATTGTGCATGATTGGTGTGACCTGTGTGTGGTGGTGGGGCCCAATGTCATATCTTTTCATATATATATATATATATATATATATATGTATATATATACAGATAGATAGATATACACACACACATACACACATACATATATATATACATATATACACACACACATATACATATTTCTATGTGTATGTCATGAAATTGATTTTGAATACCTTAAATTATTGCAGCTTTCGTTGATTTTGACTTGAAATGAATGAGAGAAGGCTCTTCTTTTTTTTTAAAAAAACAACTATGGAAGTAGAAAGGTTCTTTTCTTGTGAGAAGCTCCACAAAGCCCTGTCTTTTTACAGTAGGAACAAAACTGGACAAATATGAAGAAAACAGGTTTTTGTCTGGCTTTTCTAAAATAAATTCCACAGTCAGTGCTTTTATTCATCTTAAGCTGGCTGAATGTGCTGGGAACACACTATTTTCACTCCTGTTGTCTTTCCAAGAAAAAGCATGGAGTCCTGGACTTTATTATTTTATATGGAGGTGGTCATATTGACTCACTACTATACTCTATGATAATGGATGATATCATCCTTAATGCAACATGCAGTAGTCAATCCTTGGACTCAATAGGCTCAACACATTCAGTTCACTTAACACTACTGTAATTTGGACAGATTCCTAAAATGCTTCATGTTACAGAGATCCATCATCTTTTCCATTCCTGATGCAAAACAGAAGAGGTCACTGTTTGAAAGTGTCCATTGCTGTGGAGAATTTACAGCTAGTTGATAGTTTGAGCATGTGTTCGAGGTCTGCAGGGCCCTCTTCACATAAGGGTTTGATCCACTGACCATTAAAAAGCAGAATTAAAATTTTATAACCTTTCCGGTTTTATGTGGTGGCTTCCTCATAACACCATGTGGGTTAATCCCTGAAATTGAAGGGTGCAAGACCTTTAATAATGCTGCAGTTTGCTGTTCTACTGCAGCTTAACATAGAATAATTCAACAGACATTGGACCTCTTGCAATGGTTCATTTAATTACATGTATTAAAAAAAAGCACATGGGTGGTTTGGCATAACGGTCTCAGGTCAAAAAATAAGGCTTCATCAAAAGAATTCACAAAATAATTTCCTGTCTTGTGTCTTTGCACTGTAATTGTAGTCAAGACCAAAAAGATGTCCCTCCGACTGTCAACCACATCTTAGGAAGTCATAAAGCTGAGCAGGCGCAGAGGTTTATGACAACGGCTTGATGAGCCCGAATCCCTGCATAATGATGCCATGTGCTGCGAGCCCTTGTAATTACAACATGGCTCGGTGTGGCCAGCTGGCTTTGTGATTCTCCGAGCTGAAAAACACACTTTGAAAATTATCCTCAAAATGAAAGGTCATGGGATTCTTTCAAATTAAAAAGGACTCATCCTTCTGTTATAACAGCTGTTATAAAGATTGTAGTAGTAAAATGACTCAACAATGAGTCTACCACTTGTTTTCATGCAAATTCATGCGGATAGATGTTTCAGTCTGACTGCATTCAATGGTCTATTCCAGAGTTGTCAATATAGTATCTATTGCCAGAAGATAGAGCATTGTATAATAGAGTCTACTAACCAGGAGATCGGTCCACATGTTGAAGTGTGCTTGGCAAGATACTGAATCCCAAATTGTGAATGTGTGTGTTCACGATTACATCCTCCTGATGAGCAGATTTCATGAATTTGTGTGTGACTGTAACTCTCTGTTCTTTGGTCTTCCGCGGAAATCTCTCCACAAACTCCAACTGGTCCAGAACGCAGCCGCTCGTATCATAACCAGAACTCCCTCTATTGAACACATCACTCCTGCTCTGCAGCAACTTCACTGGCTCCCTATCAAATCCCGCATTGACTTTAAGATCCTTCACAACCTGGCACCATCATATCTCTCTGAACACAACTTCCCGAACCCTCCAATCCTCCTCTGCCAACCAGCTCTCTGCCCCATCTGCCAACTTAACCACCATGGGGTCAAGAGCCTTCAGCCGATCTACCCCCCCCCCCCCCCCCCCCCCGCCTCAGGAACTCTTTCCCACCAGACATTCACACTTCTGACTCTGTCTCCACCTTCAAATCCACCTAACCCTAACCCTGAAAACGCTCCTATTCAGAGTGGCATACTCTGTCTCTCACTAACTATGCAATCTTCATTCTTGTTTATTTATTGTACTAATGCACTTTGTAGTCACATTCATATTTATTCTTTATCTTTGCACTAAATGTCACCTGATTTATATTGTTTGATGTACTGTTGTTGTGTTATATGTGCCTTGTAAGGTTTCCTTGAGTGCTTTGAGGGCGCCTTTAAATAAAATGCATTATTATTATTATTATTTATGTGGCTTCTCTCTTTATATTGTTACTGTTCTTCCTCTTGTGTTTGGCTTTTACATGAAAAAAAAATCAATGACTAATTCATCACAAAAAATGTATACAATGACTTTGAAAATTCTACATGTCACAAGAATGTCTGTACGAAATTTCATTGCTTTCCATTCAACATTTTTCTGCACCGAAACGAGGACCATTGGTCTAAAACTGAGATTAATAGCACCACCTCCATTGTTTTCCATTTAACCACGTCAGCAGCGAGGAGAGGCCTCTCTTGTGAACGTGCCCAGCTGCTGTTGCTGTCAGACTCGATAAATTATAGTTGGCCTATTTTCCGACTTGCCAGTGAAACTCGCCGTGTGACCATGGCGACCGGAGAAAGTACGGAGAGAGAAATGATACAGCGGTTCGTTTTACTAGTAGTTCTGTTCCAGATCAACACAACAATGGGGAAGAAACAGTTATTATCTTCAATGTCTGATTATACAGTCTGGGCTGATTACATTTATGATATCAGCTAGCTGAATGTGGTATTATATAAATTATGTCATATTGCTTATTTCTGTATTTGAAGCAACAAACCGCTCTGTTTAGCTGTGTGATTAAGCTATATTAGGCTACAGCAGTCTTCCATAAACTTCTATGATTATGAGCATCTCTTGGACTTTTCATCCATGTTGTTTAACAACTGGAGTTGAGAGTTCATTCTAGATCTTGGAAACAATGGCTGACAAACAATCTTTACTTGCTTGTCCTGAAGCATTCAACTGTATCACATGGTTTTCATCAGCAAATGTAGCATGTTCAGTTGTCAGGGTTGTGAAGGTTATTGTAATGTAACTTATTACAAGTGATTAATTTTAGATGACTTTTCTAATGTTCTAACCAATGTTTTCAGCTGTTAGGGAAAGTGTTCCCATTAAACACCAAAATCTAAGTTCAGCTGTTTTTCATGGATACTGACATGATTTATAAGAGAGATCATTTCTTAAAAGCAACATTTATCTCTCATTTGTAAATGTATTCATTAGATCATGTAGATTTTAGAATATAAAATAAAGATATTTTATTGAAAAAGTCAAAAGTCTGGGTTGGACATCATGATTTATTTACAAAATAAAAAAAGATATTGATCTCAAAGAATTAAAAACAGCAATATATGTATTCAGTAACATGTTAAATGTTAAAACATGAGTAAAATCTTAAAGGTGTGACTTCAGATGTAACTTATAATCATCAACATTTTCATCGGTAACTGTCGTTTAGTGATACATTTTTTCTCAGTACTTTCTCTTTGTACTCAGATTACACTTACATTTATTTTTTAATTAGATTACATAATGCTGTTACATGGAACTAGTTACTCCCCAACACTGTCAGTTGTCCTTCAGGAAGGGCTAGATGTCATCTGCAGCTCATACTGAGCAGACTACTTGCTAGATAGTGTGACATGGTAGAAAACTCCAAAGCAAGTTAGTAAGAGCTGAAAGTGAACTTAAATGAAACTCAAACATCAGTTACTCAGACCCGTCAATCTTCTGATTATTGGACACCTGCTCTACCTCCTGAGTCACAGCCACAGTAAAGTGTGTGTAAGGGTATATGGGTAAAGTGTGCATGTATGTGTCTGTGAGTTTCCTCCAGATAGGATTTGTCTGTTTGCAATTATCTACCACTGCTAATAGAAAAAGAGAACAGAAGGTAGAAAGGACAATATGTTCTCATCCTCTTCTTCTCTTCTCTCTCACTTCCTCTGAGACAAAGTGTTTTTGCTTTGTACTGTTATTGTGCTATTATTGTTTTAATATTGACCTGCTGAAGGGACTGCAGATGAAAATGAGTTGTAAACTAACCCTGTAATATTTATGTTTATCACTGTACATGATCTCAAAAAAAATAATTCTACTGCTACACTATCAGTGCTATAGCAGATTTTGTTTTTCAACTTTCATTGCATTGATTGAGTAGTCGCATTAGTTTTTATTTAGTCTGATGAAAAGACACTGGGCCTCATTCACAAATCTGAGTACAAATGTTTTAAGTAAAAATGTGGGATTCATTTAAATGTTCTGACCTGAGTGTGTTCTTCCTGTGCGAGCACATGTAGAAGAGCCTTAGAACATGCGTATGCACAAATCATAAACGTCTCATGGTCTTCAAAAAATGATATGGTCTATATTTATTCAATGTAAACACGACTTGTGTGTGAGCTTGGAGAAAACATTTGCCTGTTGCATTCAAATGTAACTCATTATCTGTCACAAAAGCTAATAAATTACACTTTGTTCTATGGGGGCATCTGTTTTGAATAAAAATGCTGTGCTGTTCATGTGGAAATAGGAATACTCTTTTCATTTCTTTTCTCAGAGGTACAGTATGTTTTGACAATAGCACTATACTGTCATACTACTGTATTTTTACCAATAAAAACAACTGACTTCAAGAGGGTACACATGAGTCATATGTAATGCACATTATGCTACAAGCCAAATATTACGACAGCTGAACATGCAAATTTACAAAGTAAAAGAAAGGAGTGAAGCATCTTTTCTGATATCTGTCTCAAATGTTCAAGCCTATTGTTTTCTGGTTACTCTGTTTTTATGCCCCAGTCTATTGTTTTCTGATTGTTGCAATGGCACATGAAACAGAAAATAGTTGTCAGTGTAAAGTAAGAGTAAATGTGTTTTCTGAGTTTGACATACCACAGAAAAGTGTGTTGTTAACCACTCTGCCAAATTTGAATGATTAAAAAAATCACCAAATATATGACATTAGGCTTCAAAGTTATGTAAAACTCAGTCTCTTTCTTTGCTCCCAAACGCTGTGGGAGTGTCCGCCGAGTTCACTGAAACCCCGCCCCTACCAAGTGTCACCTGTCAATCAAAGTCACCACCTCTACCAGAAACATGGACGCTACGTCTGAGAGCTTTCTGCTGCTAGCTCGTCGGCTAAGTCGTCGGCTAACTCAGCTAACTGGCTAACTGTAGACTGTAGTAGTAATAGTGTGCGCTGAATGTATTTATACCTCTACAGCAGTAGGGGCGGGTTTATACTAACACGGTGGTGATTTTCAGACCCGCCCACTAAATCCTGAACACAGACATCTTGAAACACAGTTTGTGAAGCCTAGCTCCACAATTCAAATCTAAATGGTTGAAATGCTTTTTAGAAATACATTTATGACCTATTTAAAGCTGCAGTTGGTAAGTCTTATAAAAGTAACTTTTTGTCATATTTGCTAAGACTGTCACTATGTAAAGACAGCAAAAACAGGCTCATTTAGCCCCACCTACTGCTCCTACTGCAAATTGCCAGAATCCACCGCAGCCGGAAAAAAGAACCAATCAGAGCCAGGATTGTGTCTGATGGAGTGTCTGACAGCTGTCGATCACTGCTCACACACACAGCCCCCTCCCCCTTCCTCCCCAGCTCGGTCAAGCTCATATCTCCGAGTTTCTAGGTAAGGTATAGCCATGTGAAAGTCACTGTAAAGCGTTTTACATCTAGCTGTGTGCGCACGTGGTCGCGCACACGTCAGCCTCCTCTGGGGGAGGGACTTTGGAGGCAGGGCAGGAGTGCAGTGGAGAGGGAGGGGGAGGGATCTGACCAGTGGTGTGCACAGGGGGGGCGACACCCCTCGTGGCCTAATTGTTGAAAAACGCCCACTAAAGTGTCCTTTTGGGAGCCAAAACGCGCCCTGAAGTGCCCTCTTGGGAGCCACAACGCGTGCTAAAGTGCCCTCTTGGGAGACAGAGTGCATGCTAAGGTGCCCTCTTGGTTGGCAAAACACACTAAACTGCCCTCTTGGGAGCCAAAACGCATGCTAAGGTGCCCTCTTGGTAGCCAGAACGCGTGCTAGGGTGCCCTCTTGGAAGCCAGAACGCGTGCTAGGGTGCCCTCCTGGTAGCCAGAACGCGTGCTAGGGTGCCCTCCTGGTAGCCAGAACGCGTGCTAAGGTGCCCTCTTCAGTGGCGAGAATGTGCTGTATGTGCCCTTTTTTTCTTTTCGCCCCTGCCCTTCAAAAAGTCTGTGCACGCCACTGGATCTGACAGTTGTACTTCTTCAAATTTGATGCTAAGTCCTCTCTCCTCAAAGTTACCAACTGCAGCTTTGTGTGTGTTTAGAAGAAAATGTTTGAATTCATTTTACACGGTCTTCAAAGATTCTGAATTTAGAAATCTGAAATTCCTTCTTATTAGTGACACCTATGGCCATTAAACTTGTATTCTTGCATGCTTGCTCATGCTTTTTTTCAGTGTACTGAATAATTAGGATCTGTTCATCAAAAAGATTAATTGAAAAGATCCATTAAGCAACTTGCTCAGTACTTGACCAGAGCTCTGACTGCATGGTCACACTCACTGAACTGAAACATTGATTGAACTGAGATTGATTTAGTGATAAAGAGACCATTTGCAAACTGAAAGCTGCTATAATGAATTCCTACCATACTATGTACAGCACCTATATTATGATAATACCTAATCATGGAATAAAATATTTCATAATACTTCCTACTTCATTCACCTTTCCGTATTGCATATTCACTGTGAACTATGAAGGTTGGTAGGTTGTTGTCTTTTAAAATCAGGAATGGTCAAATGTAACATCGCTCATTTTAAATTTATTCAAAATCTAGTAAGTGCAGAGTTTATGCAGCAATTTTGTTAATGCAATCTATGATGCTATCCTATCTTACAACAATGCAACCACTCCATAAACTCTATAATAACACTGAAGGTTATGGAGAAATATCTAACTCCTACCAACACTGCAGTATTGTTAAGTGGTAAAATGAATTGATTTTTGACATTTTTTGTTCATGACTAATGTCTGTTTATTATAGACAATATTTGATAGCCCTACCCCACCCCTGTTTAGGCAATTTGTAACAAACTGTAACATTGGCCCAAGGTCAACAAGAGCCTCCACTACAGGGTACTGTAGCGCAAAAACAATTATTAAATCAAAAGATTTAATAGAAACTACTAACAATACTTTACATTTAAAAAATATTAAATATTCACTTAAATGTGCAATCAACAATAAAACAAATAACCTAACTAGTGCAAAACAAATATAAACTGTAATGATTACTCTTTGTTATATCAATAGAAGAACTATCCACTGCATTGAAAACATCTACATTTTTACAGGGAATACAACAAAGTGTGACAAAAAGAAGTGTGACATTGTACGCAGATGATCTTTTGGTTTATGTGATTGACCCAGTGATCCTTTCCCATAATTGAGTTGATGTTAAGGGAATTTCTAAGCAGCTCGTTGGAGGTTTGCAGTTAACTTTCTCGGACCTCTGGCCAGAAGAATCACCTTTACAGCAGTCACATAACTGATACAAAGAGAGTAGTAATTACAAGTAGTAGTTATACAATAAGTATATTCATAAGCATTCATTTGAAAAATAGCAATGCAGAAGTTTTAGGTAGTTCCTTATAATTACAGTGACACAGATATCACATCTTAGCTAGGAACCAGTAAGCTAAAGCCTTTGAATGTCATCTGAAGTCAAGTTCCCATAGTATTCACATAGTCAAAACGGATAAGCAGTAGCATAACGCCTGATTGACAGGGTTATGGCTTAGTTTTGAAAATTAGGCCTTCAAAACCACAGTATTTTAATAATTTAAAAATAATTAAAAAAAACACAAAATACCCTTCACCATTAATGTCAGTCTTGACCTCTTCAAAGGGCCTCTGCATGTTGCAGGCCTTTTGCCTTTCCTCCCACTTGTCTGGAGATAGGGTGACTAGTTTTGGATTTGTTAAGGCCAGGGTTCTGGTTACTGCATCTCAGTTTTCCAATGTCCTTGTCAGCATGTAATAAGTTGAATTCCACTAGGTTGTGGCAGTCCTTCTTGAGATGCAACTCTGGCAACCCCAACCGGTTTTGAGTGACCCTCAGTTTCTCAGAGGCAGCTATTCAACTATTTTAGGCCTTTACTTTGCCCACTATAGATTTAATGGCACCAATGCTGCGATGTACAATTAGGTTCAGGGTGTGGGCATGGAAGCATAGGTAGGGCCAACCTGTGGTCTGGATGGCTTTTACAACATTGTCAGAAAGACAGGCAGAAACTTTATCTGCAATGCTCCATTCCCTTGTAACGCTTAAAGGTTGGTCTGTTTCAAAACACAGCAAAACGAAATAGAAAGAATAAAAAAGTCACTATAGAATAAAGTGGGTAAAAGAGTAAAAGTAATGAAGTAAAAGAGACATAAAGTTGGGTTATGGAGAAGAAAACAATAAAATAGAATTAACATAATAGTCCAAGTAGTAAAACATGCTGAAATAGAAAATAAAAGCCAAATTAGAAAGGTAGGTTTTAAGTTTGCTTTTAAAAATATCAACACTCTCTGCTGCCCTCAGGTCTTCAGGAAGGCTGTTCCAGAGATGAGGACTATAGTGATAAAAAGATGCCTCTTCGTGGGTTTTTGTCTGAACTTTGGGAACAATTAAAAGGCCCCTACCAGAAGACCTGATGGTTGTAGAGGGTTCATAGGACAAAAACAAATCTGATAAATAGGATTACAAGCCTTACAAACCAATACAAGGATGCTGATCAGTTCTTGAATGTCTGTGTAGATTTGAAGTGGACCCACTTTTGGTGGAGAGGTTCACTTTGCAAATTGTACACAAGCTATCTATGAAATCTGATTAAACTGTGTCTCATCATTCACTGTTTGACTCTATATGATGAGGGCAGAATGACTCTGAATAGGTATGATAGGGGAAAATGATCTAGATATCACTAGGGTGCTAGGAGTGACTTAAAGTTTATAGCTGAGTCCTGTCCAGAACCAGGTTACTGTTAGTTTCAGAAGAAAACAACACTGAAGAAATGTAAAAGTTGTTATATAGAAAATCAATTCATTTGTAAACCAAGTGTACATTTTGCATTGTAATACATTTTCAGGTGCAGTAAAGAAAAAAAGGAACTTTTATGGGAGACGCAATGGGCTTTTAACTCACTCCAATGTAAACCCATTCACGTCATTATTAGATGCCATGAGACCAATTATGTCTATATACAGGGCCATTTTCCCTCTTAGGAGGTTGGGTGGATGGCTAGATAGTTAGAAAAAAGTGGACTTTGCTGCAGGAGGCTGATGTTCCCCTCCCACTTCCAACTGCAAGTGTCACATTTCCAACCACGACTCGGGACAGTTTTTTGTTGAGGTGTTTACTGTTGCCATGATAACATTTCAAGTGATCATTTTAACCCAAAACCACAAGCTTTCCGAGAGGTTTTGTGCCTAAATCTAACCAGACCACACCAGTTGCGCTGAGTGTGTAATATTGCCACGGATAGTTCTACATTGGATTTGGTTGAAAGCCCAGTGTGTCGCTATATAGACGCCTAAGGGTGCCTTGTGTGTCTGCATGAGACACCAGAAGGGTGTGACAAGGCATCAATATTTCACCACCTAGGATGAAAATGGGCTGAGAACAAGTTGTAATAACCTAAATAATGTGTGTGGGCTGCAGTGAGACCAGTAGCAGATTCCAACAGCAGCAGTAAAGCAGTAGTTAGAAAAAGTCTCAAAAGTGTTTGCAAAATTAGATGTGTTATACATAATTTAAAACCCACTATGAGCTCTTTACAATGTTGTCTTTTCTCTTTTTGTGCTCAGCATGAAGACAGGAGGTGTAGATAACGCTGTCACATTGGCACTGACTGGCTGACTGAGGTTGTTTAGCTGCAGCAAAAGCACAACTGCTGCAATCTGTCTTGAGCTTTTAGAAATAAGGGAAGGGTCAGAGGGATATTCAGAGGCCTGGAGGCAAAACACCACTAATCACCTGCTGAGCCCTGTCCTCCTAAAGTGGACACATGTGTCCATGCCAGGCTCAGTGTCCATTAAAGGACATGAAAAATGAAAGGGAGTCAACACATCATTTGTCTCTGATTGGACCACCATGACTGCAGCACAGTAAATCGTTCAAAAAGTTTTATTTTTGAGTTGGCACCTATTATATATCCTGTCTGCAGTGTTGGGGAATGTTACCTTTAAAACTAACTAGTTACATTACAGCATTACCTTCAGAGAGCATCAGTGGCAGATCTTGTTGTCTTGTTAAACTCATCTCTGGGCAATTGAAACGAAAGCAACTGGACTTGTTATATATCTGTGAAGACACGTCGCCTCTTCTCCAAGGGGCTTCATCAGTTCATGTGTGTTAAACTCATGAATTTACAGTCAAGTTACTTATAAATTGCAGAAAAGGCGCCCACATCTAATAGAACTCTTCAGCTTTGCTTTTTACTATATGTTAGTTTTTCTAATGCCAGACACGGACAGTTCATCACATAAGAACTCCAATGCATGTGCAAATGGCATAAAGGTCTCCTAAAACTTTAATTTGACCCACTGCTGGATGCACACATTTGACTTATTTTCAACACAGTTTTTTTAACACATTGGATTGATTTGTTTTTTTATTATTCAAACAATACTTTTGCAAATAATATAAAAATGTATATTTTAGATAGATAGATAGATAGATAGATAGATAGATAGATAGATAGATAGATAGATAGATAGATAGATAGATAGATAGATAGATAGATAGATAGATAGATACTTTATTGTCATAGCACAAGGAAAGGCAGATTTATTTATATAGCACATTTCATACAAAGGGGAAAACATATGCGGACATACAAGTTATAAAACTACATATAAGCATTTCTATATATTTCCATATATTTTGTTATATTTCATTTTTTACATAAAAACAAAATATCAGCTAATTTAACTGTAAGAATTAGAAGCATAAAATCATACAATTTAAAAAAACCCATTTATAATAAGATACATGAAAGAGACATGAAAATAAATATAAGAAGCAGCAAGCATGCTTGTCTTTAAATGAAACAAGTGCTGAACAGGCAACAAAGAGCATCAGTCTGTCTCTTTCTCATTAATTTGTCTGTAATCAGCTTCAGTAAAAACCAAATGAGATGAACAGTTCAAGGACTGGGAGAACACAAGGAACCTTCCAGCAAACTTCAAGTGGGTTTTGATCTTCTTCTCTGTTTACCACAATATCAAGCAGCTATGGCTTTTAAATATCAAAATTACAACCTCTGTCTGTGTGTGCTGTGTTATTATACAGTAGAGCAGGCACAGACTACACTTGTTCAAAGAGGCACACAGCCCCGATGGACTCTAATGAGGTTCCTCTCTCAGGGCTTGTTTTCCAGGCTCAGACGCCATAACTTAACTTGTTCTTCACCTTCTCCACTGTTCTTTCTCTCTTTTTTTCTGTTTTAGCCATATTAGCAGCATGGGTCAATGGATGGCCACCACTTTGGTCCAGGCTGATAAATGTCAATAATATTTGTATACTAATATGTTTAATGATCTCCTGAAGTTTCCTCTAGTGCCACAAGCAGGTTGAGCCCCAGAAGACAACCGGTATTTCTACAGACTGTCCTCACTGTCCACCCAGATATGTCAGTACGTTTGTGATAAAACACAACATCATCATCATATCTTATTTTGAGCAAGGCTGAGTGCATCCTAAGTGACCCTACTCATCCTTAACACAATAGACTCCAACAAAGCCACCAGGGCAGGGGAAGGATGTTTGTCCATTTTTAAATGGAAAACAGTTCAAAATAAAGACTTGATGGACATTTGTATATCTATTTCTTTGTTTTTAATATCTGTATCTGCACTTTCATCACCTGAATTTCCATTTTTGGGATAATAAAGTTGACTCTGACTTTAACTTTTGACTTTTGGCAAATGTATTGAAGGACTTCCGCCATGTAAGCATAATATGGACTGAAATGTTGATGACATTTTGTTACTGACTATATACATACATACATACATACATACAAACATTATAATTGTGGTGGCGCACATTTCCAAATAAAATTTTAAAATGACCACACAGTCATTTACACACATACACACACACAGTCTGAGAGCTTTGTAGCCCATTGTGTCTCTACTCAACTCAACTCAACTCAACTTTATTTATATAGCACTTTAAAACAACCACAGCTGAACAGAGTGCTGTACATAAATAGATAAAACAACACAGGAACATAAAACAATTAACAGGAAATAAATACTAAGATAATTGTTTATTCCTTGGCTTTCAACCCAGCTTGAGACTCTGCTCCTGTTTTAGTGTTTTATGGTTTGTTTGTTTTTTAATTATTGTTTTATTGTTTTTAATTTGTTTTAAAAACAATAAAACAATAATTAAAAAACAAACAAACCATAAAACACTAAAACAGGAGCAGAGTCTCAAGCTGGGTTGAAAGCCAAGGAATAAAAATGGGTTTTAAGACAAGTTTTAAAAATGGACAGTGAGGAGGCTTGTCGAATATTTAAAGGAAGCTTGTTCCATAATTTAGGAGCAGCAACAGAAAATGCTCTATCCCGTCTGAGCTTCCGCTTTGACCTCGGTACCTCCAGGAGCAGCAGATCAGCTGACCTGAGGCACCGAGCAGGAGCGTGGGGGTGAAAGAGCTCAGAGAGGTAGAGCGGGGCCAGACCATTTAAAGATTTAAAAACAAATAAAAGAATCTTAAAATGGACTCTAAAGTGCTCAGGTAGCCAGTGGAGGGAGGCCAGGATGGGAGTTATGTGCTCCCTCTTACGTACTCCAGTTAAGAGGCGAGCGGCTGCATTTTGCACCAACTGGAGACGTGCGAGGGAGGACTGACTGACTCCAAAATAAAGTGCATTGCAGTAATCCAGCCGGGATGTGATGAAGGCATGGATTACTGTGTGCTACAAAAGTGCTGTAGTGTGAGGAAGGGCTTTACTTTTGCCAGCTGCCTAATGTGAAAAAAGCTGGACTTCACCACAGCACTAATTTGCCGATCCTATTTAAATCCTATGTCCATCTTAAAACCAAAGTTTGAGACTGTTGGCTTAAAATAATCTGCCAAAGGACCCAAGTCAAATGGAGGGGGTTCACAAAGGCCACTGGGACCAATCACCATCACTTCTGTTTTTTTCTCGCTGAAGTTAAGGAAGTTCAAGGCCATCCAGGCTTTGATGTCTTCAAGACATGCCAGAAGTGGTGTTAGGGAGAAAGCGTTTTTCTTTTTCAGCAGCACATATATCTGACTGTCGTCAGCATAAAAGTGAAAAGAGATGCCATGCTTTGTCAGGATGGAGCCCAGTGGCAGCAAATACAGCGAGAAGAGCAGGGGCCCTAAAATCGACCCCTGTGGAACCCCATACAGCAGTGGAGCAGAGCTGGATTTTGAAGTTCCAAGGCTCACACTCATGTTTCTGTCAGCCAGATAAGATCTGAGCCACTCCAGTGCAGTACCACAGATGCCCACTAGCTGGTGTAGCCGAGCCACTAGGGTGTTGTGGTCCACGGTATCAAAAGCTGCAGTTAGGTCCAACAGGACAAGAATGACATGATCACCAGAGTAATTTGTTAATAAGATATCATTAAAAACCTGTAGTAAGGCTGACTCGGTGCTGTGCAGGGTTTTGAAGCCTGACTGAAAGACCTCCAGGACATCATGCTCATCCAGAAATGACTTTAGCTGGGCATAAACAATTTTCTCCAATAATTTTGATATAAAAGGCAGCTTGGAGATGGGCCTAAAATTGGCCAGCACGCTGTGGTCAAGGCCAGGTTTTTTAAGTAGCGGCTGCACCACTGCATGTTTAAAACTTAGGGGAACGACACCAGAAAACAGGCTGCTGTTTATGATAGCCAGAACTGACTGCCCTATACTATGGAAAACCTCTTTAAAGAAACTAGGAGACAGCATCACGGGGAGAGCCTGATGGCTTAATATGGCCAACCAGATCTTCTAAAAATGACATAGACACAGGCTCAAACTTATCAAGAGCTGCAGAACAAGGAACAGGGACAGAAGGGTCAGGTGCAGGAGCTAAGATGAGAGTCCTAGCAGTAGCAACCTTATCAATAAAAAAGTGCAGGAAGCTATTGCACATTTCAGGAGATGCCTCCAAGCTGACAGGCTGTGGGGCATTAAGAACAGTGTCAATGGTTTTAAATAACACCCGCGGGTTATGACGATTGGATTCAATGATGTTTGACAGGTATTCTCTTCTGGTCGACGACGACCCACCTCAAATAAAGCCAATTCAAAGCTGGAAATTGAGGACGAGACGGTGCGCTGCTTACATTTAAAATCGTTTTTATAAACTGTCGCCTCCACGACCCGACGTCCGAGGGGAGTTAAAGGAAGAGCAGTCGGCAGGTAAAAGTTCGACCAGAGGGCTGCACTCACCAGCACCGATCCAAGTCTCTGTCATACAGAGGAAGTCCAGGCCACGGGAGCTGAAGAAATCCCTCAGGATGAAAGTTTTGTTCGCCAGGGATCTAGCATTCACCAATCCAATCCTGGTGGGAGCTGAGGCCTGTGGCTCCGGTGGAACGGTGAACCCGGGGTAGCGTCCTCAGAAGCCGGTGGTCTACCCCGCACTGAGAGAGCCGAAGGGGGCAGAGACGGCGGGGCTGGAGTCCCTCAAAAGAGACGGTGACAGGCACCAGGCAGGCGTCGATGGGGTTGAGAAAGCGCCGGGGCACAGCGAGAGGAGGGAGCAATCTGTGTCCTGTCCGAGAAATGGATGAAGAGCGTGTCAGGCAGAGCTTCAGCTTCACCAGCCGACCGCCGCGTCTACTGCGGGGAAGGGAACGCTTGCGCCGGGAAGGTAGGGCCGAGGCCCGGTACAGGTGAGGTGGGATTCCCGCCAGAAACGGGGGTAAAGTATACTGTCTGCCGTGATCAAATGCACTTACATCACTTTCACTGACATTCCGCCGGATAAATAAAAGAGACTGGCGATCATACACCAGCAGAGAATTTGTTTAGTGCCAATGATTAAAAACAATAAGAACACTAAAAATTGCAGGAGCACCAGACGGTCAGCCACACACACTGGCGCCATCTTGGATACCTCCATTGACTATTGATAAATCATCTTGCTTTTTCTTATTTACTGATCATTATTATGCTGTTATTTCTTTTTCTGGAATCCACTTTTGCACACACATCAGACTGGGAGGAGACTCAGAACATGCTGGAGGGATTGCATATCTCTCCTGGCCTGGGAATGCCTTGAGATCCCCCAGGAGGAGCTGATGGGTTTTGCTGTGGAGAAGGATGTTTGGGTTCCATTGTTTAGCCTAATGCCACCTCAACCTGGACCTGGATAAACTGCAGAAAATGGATGGATGGATGGATGGATGGAATCCAGTTTAGAGAGCGGTTCAGTCCCAACGAATGCAATGTAGACTTAATTATGGAAACCCTTTTCATAAGATGAGGGTGACATAAGAAGTACTATACCACTCTGTTCAAAATTCATGTGTGCTTTAGAGATGGTTGGTGTGTCATTTTGTATACAGTGCAAGGCTAGCTGTTTGAACAACTGTCCCAGTCTGTAGCAGAACATCTCAATCAGAAAGAAAGTGAATGAGTGGTTCCAAAAATGTTCCAAAAATTCCTTTACATCCCTCACAATGAATTTTTAACATGCTGAAATTTAGAAATTCATCTTCCCTTCATGACTAAATTGCTAGATTGGCGTGTGGTCACCATTCTGCTGCTTGAGCTATAATTCTGTTTGCTCCTTACTCGCTCTCAGCCTCCTCTAAAGTAGAAAAACACATAGACACCCTAAACTGTTTCCAACAACACAAAGTGAGCCTGATCCATGTAACATACTGGGCCTTAGTGGTCCTCACCCCAGTCCTCTGGTGGTTTGTGTGGTTTTCTCACTCTTCTATAATTAGTTGCACGCTCCACCCTTAATGTTACTTTCTTTTCATATATTAAAGTATTGCTGACATGCTCGTCAAAAAAAATTACAGGCTCTCATCTGCACTTTTGGTCAGGTCATTTAGCCTCTCAGTGAGCTGGACACTTGCCCCTTTCAGCTCCACATCCTGCAGATAGAGACAGCTGCCAGACCAGGGCAGCTTACACCAAATCCATATCTGCCCAGTGCGTCGTCTGCAAACAGAAAGTGTTTCACAGCATTTTCTTTCCCTTTTTTTCACTCCTAACATCCCAAGCAGTCCTGAAAACAAAGAGAGGAACAGTCAGTCTGCCAGTGTTTGCTGTTGGTTAACCTACACTTTCGATAACTGACTAAAAACAAAGGTGAAACATGATCCGTGGTTGCACCTTGTTAGTTTTATAGCTGATTTATTTTTTATGGATATTTATGGAAAAACATAAGACAGTCATTAGACCGGCAATACTGACCGTGGACAGAGCTTGAGGACCATTATGTCTGTGCTTGACAATGGAGATATCTTATCTTCTCATGCTGCTTATTCCATATTACAACTGAAATGTCTCCCACAATTGGCTAACTGTTGTTGAAAGTTGAACATCTCATCCCCTAAGGTGAATTTAAACGTTACATTTTGGACCTTTATGTGTGTTATTGTTTCTGATGCTGTTGGTGTCTTATCTCTCTCTTTCTTATTTCTTCTGCTACTCAAGTCTCTCTTTAGAAACAGATCTTGATGTCAATGAGACTACATGATTAAAAAAGGTTATAACTAATCATGAGAATAATAATTCTGTATCAAATTTCTTGTACATCATAGTGTTGCATCCCTTGATTAGCAAATCTAAAAACTGAATTAGCTGAAATTCTAACAGAACCATTTGGAGCTATATTGAAGACTCTGATCAGTTGTCAAACTAAAGGAAACTGGAAATACTGAACATGGTCTACGCTTCCAATACATTTGATGGAAAATAGCTCACCAAAGTGCATGATAAAAAAATGAATTTCCAAATCACCATCAAGGGAGGCGAGATGTGATGGCATTCATGGTGTTGAGTTGAGTTGTACACATGATAAATGAGGGAAAACCTGAGTGCTGTGAAAGTTGGCTTACTGAAGAAGACAAAATTTCATAAATGTTGTTCAACTTCTATTAAAAACCAAAGGCGAGGCAGTGTCAGAGGAGAAACCTCAGGCATGGATGTGGCGCATAATGTAGGCAGGAAGTCTGTCTAAACTTTCACTAAGCTTCATATTAACCGGTACAAAATGAAGTAACTTCTATCATTTAACTAAGTGATCATGGATTATTGTAATGTGCAGTGAAAAAAATCATAAGGTTGCACTGCATTACCTCTAGTATGATGATGTATTTGTTTAAATGATTTTTAAACAGTTGACACTTTTTACAGTTCTCTGTAGATTTGACCTATTGGAGAGCTGTGTAGCTGCACACATGGAGAAAAAAATAAAGACCAGCTGTGTAAAAATAGAGATGAGCTGTGCGATGGCCACAGCTTCTTTGGTCAGTGTAGCAGCTTCAGTTGATTATAATGGATGTGCTCTACTTCTCAGTGTATTTTGGCTGCTACAGTAACATCCTAGGTTCATTTACAAACTGAGGACCTTGTTACATGAGAACCCCCCTCTCTATGTGGTCAGTGGTGGACAGTAACGAAGTACAAGTAATTCGTTACTGTACTTAAGTAACTTTTTAGCGGATCTGTACTTTACTTGAGTATCATTGTTTTGTGAGACTTTATACTTTGACTCAACTACATTTGGAAGAGGAAAATCTTACTTTTTACTCAACTACTTTCCAAAAACCTGTCGTTCCTTTCAATGTTCCTTTCCACAACATGCATGCATGACCAGCTGCTGTGACAGGTCCAAATGAACGTGCACCGCAAGTGTACCAATCAGAACACATCGTGTGTCGAGCAGTTTTGGCCCGGCCCCCTACCTGGCTACTTGTCCCAACTTGCCTTCTCCTCCATCCATATCTCTATTAGCATTCATTTGACAAAGTTTCGCTGTCCAGTAGCCTGCCCTGCCAACACATGGAAGTTAAAGAAATATGTGTCTAGTGTGGTTTTCCCCCTCCCTATTAATTCCTAATCAGGTGATTTCCATTTAGTATGATGTGCTTATGATAATTTCAAAAGATATCAATACCAGATATCACAAATAGAAAACATTTTGTTTTCAGGGTGGTGTTAGTGGGCTTTTTAACCTTAAATGACTTGATTGAGTGTATAAAGGACATACCAAGACATTGGAACTACATTACACCAAATTACTTTTACTTTTGATACTTAAGTACATTTGAAGCCAAGTACTTTTATACTTTTACTCAAGTCGACATTTAAAGGGAGCACTTTCACTTTTACTGGAGTAATATTTTACACTAGGTATCTCAACTTCTACTCAAGTACGTGGTCTGTGTACTTCGTCCACCACTGTATGTGGTCTCTATGACCAAAAACATCACAGAGTGCCTGTGATTCTGAAGAGACAAATCCATTCATCTAAACTTTGAGGGGAAGATGCAACAAAATACCATATAGTTGGGGGTCTTTCTACTGTAAGATCAAAGTTGTAAATTTAAAGAAAAGAAAACCTTGAATATTCTCTGACATTATAAAGTTGCAAAGTGTGTATTAGCAATGTCTCTCCAATGTTGCAAAGTGAGGCTATGTGATTGCTTGGCAGAATAAAACACCTTTTTTCCAAGTTTTTTTTTCTCATAAATTTGTTTTATCGCAAATCTGTGACTTTGTAATGTCAGAGAATATCCGAGATTTTTTCTTGTAAATTTGTGAGTTTATTCTCACAAATTTGCGATTTCATAATGTCAGAGTATGTTCGAGTTTTTTTCTCACAAATGTATGACTTTAAACTCAGAAAAAAATAGTTTTTTCTCAAAATATTGATATATTGAAGATGAGCCTAATTGCAGCGTATCCCACCAAATGAAGTTGGGTTGTAGCTAATGCACAGACAAGTGTGCTGTGTTGTTGTAGTTCTTGCTGTATGCCACTAGATGTTCCTAAAGACTCCATAACACAGCTGACTAATAATGTACTCAAACTTAGGATGACTCATCAACTAACTACTGCCACATGCGTAGAAGATACACTAAGTGCTTATTAGATGCCTTTGGTGTCATCCTCCTCCACATGTCTGCCACTCCCTCCCCCCTGTCCTTGTGCCAGATCCACTTTGAGGCTGCTAAGGCTAATAACCTGTAAGGACAGACAAATTAGAACCAGCTAGCTTGAGGTTTTACTGTATAGTCAGGGGGCCAATTCTGAAAAGGGCTTCCGTTAAGACTTTTGCGGACATGTTTTGGTACAAGCTGTCACCCTATTTTTTTAGTTAGAAGACACCCATAGGTAAGATATTAGGGTGGTTGTCAAGCTGAAAAAATATTTTTGTGACTTTTACAAGCAATTTCAGGCCAATTTTTAGGTTTCCTGCTCAACACGACATGCCAACAATAAATGTTGAATATCTCCACAACCACAAGGTCCATATACATAAACATGGTATCAAATGAAAGCTCATGGGATGTCTGCTGAAGTGTCAGAATGAACATTTATTGTACAGTTTAAGAGAAAACAGAACTAGAACATGAAAAAATCAATCTCTGCCTAAAGAGAACCAGTTTTCAAAGTGAATATCAGCTTGGAAACATAACATAGTATCCCAAAACCTCTATTAATCAGTACCCCTATCTATGGGAATGAGTCATGCCAAGTTTAAAGCTTGTAGTGAGAGACAGTGCAATGCTGCCCAAGTTATAATACTTTGATGTCCAGGCGGAAATGTAGAACTCTAGATGGTGGTCTATGGTGCTATTTGACTTCATTAATGTACCAGGTCGTAACACATTGTATTTAATTGACATATCACTATAGTTATTAATTCCATCCTAATATAACTGCATATCACTTCTTTAGGTTTAGGGGTTAGTAACCATTTAGTAGTAATAACAGGGATGGTTCGATCTGATATCGGCCCGATATTGGTCAAAATTTCAGGATCGAACATTGAAAAAACAACTATAGCCCGATCCGATACCGAAGCCCAAATGCTCAACTTAACTTTGCGCGACATGCCGTAAACAGAAACGCAGCTGCTGCAGTGAGTGACAGTGAATTAGCCTAGCGCTCTTATCATGTCAGCTGTGTAGAATTACTGTGCGTGTAAGGTAGAGAAAAGTTGCCTGTGTGGTATGCAGAGGAGTTACTTGTGTAAAAAACACATATTGATTCAACTCTTTACTCCAGTAAAAGTAGAAAGTTTGATCACTTCGAGTGATCATTCTCACTCGCAGCCTCTCCAGCGGAGCAGCTATAGAACAGACTTAGTTTAACTGAATGACTTAGAAGTCGCCAAATGACTTACTTTAACAAATTCCGTTAGTTTATATAATGCATATTTGTAAAATATTACTTTTGTGAGGGTCACAGTCACAGACAATGAACTTAGCATTTCATAATTGTGGTAGCAGCAGATGTAATGAAGTCCACGCAGCACGCTGGATGCAAACTAATATTAAGCCTATAGCCTATTCATAGTATAATGTTGATGGACCATGTCCATGTGCTCAGTCTGAGTCCTGGCCAGGGACACAAAAGAAGAGTTTACTGTTTTGATAATGAATGCCTTCACAATACAAAACATGCATTACCCCAAAGGGCATAACATAAATCTAATCTACAAAACAGGAAAACAATATCATGCCAAATAATCTGAAACAATACAGTTGCATAAAATGTGGCAACACCCAATAATAATGATGTGAGTACCTGAGTATTCTTGCAACAAGCTACACAGGCACACCCACATGCCCCACTGCAAAATATTCCACTTTTTCGACATCAGCACTGCCTGATACTAGCCTGTGTTTACCCATGCTCTCATTCCAGCGAGATTCTACTTTGCCCAGAAAGTTAGCATGGCCACCAAGACAAAATTTTCGCCTGAGATAGGGAACCAATCACAGAACGGGGAGGCGGGCTCAAGGAAATTACGACCATAGAGCAACTCTGTTTACATCCAGCATGGTGGCCACGGAGGTGCAGCAACCATTCCAAGCAGCAGTAGATTGTGTGCTAAACAAATTGGAAGGCAAGTTCACTTTGAAAATAGAACAAAAACTTGCGCTATATGATTTTTCCTTCATAAACAAGAAGTATTTGCACTGCTCCCTACAGGCTCTGAATACGTCGTTGTGTATCGTTGATATGATTGACTGTAAGTTTGTCCAGTAGCGTACAGAAGCATTTGATCTACATTCGTTGATCCCGCCGAAATATGAGGGTCCTCGCCGGACCCTACCTCAATCGCACATGAGATTGAGACGCGGTCTGGTGTTAGCCAGGCTAGCCTGGTACTGCAATGACTTCCACTTTCCTTGCATTCACAGATTGTCAGCTCCAAGCATCTGGCCTGTACAGGTTCTTTGGTTAAAAGCTGGGGGACAAGCATTCCATCCTTTATGTGCCAACCACAACTGGTTGGTGAAGGCAACTGTGGATGGGTCACTAGTGACTGTTTCCTAACCTTTGTTTGATAGTGGGCCCTCATGAGGTGCAGAGACAAAGCATCCTGAGTTGGTGGTCAAGTATCCACATTGGCTTTCACTTTCCGAAACAGGGCACAGCAAACTTCATGGCTTGAAGTGCTGGTCATTTTTTGGATCATAAAGTTTGCAGACAAACTGTTGTCTATCTGCTGAAGATAGAATAGCTGGACTTGGTACTTCATCCTCACCAAAGTTGTGGAGAAGATGAGGGCACTGCTGGAACACTTTCCACGCCGTCCTTTTTCCTATTCCAGTGAACTGACTGGTAGTGTCACATCCAGTGATGGCATGAAATGCCAACAGACCATTCAGAATCTCATTTGACATTTTAATATCATGCACTTTAATGTATGTAGTGTGGTTTTCTGTTTTCATCCACATTTCTGGGCTCAGCAGGTGTGCAAACACAAGAAGCAACAAGAGTACATCAGTGTCTCTGCACTGAATGATGAGCCTGTCCCACCCTTTGGTTGTGGCATCAACAGCATGTAGCAATATGCGGGTATCTGCTTCTTCATGTGCAGCTCGTGTGCAACATCAATCCCAGCTGCCGATGCCACTTTTTCAGCATCATCAAATCCCCCACTTATTATAATTTCAAGACCATACTGAATGACATACCTTTCAAGTTCAATTGAAAGGAATTGTGTAAGGTTGGCCTTACTTTTCGTCCATTTCAATGAAACTATTCCAGTTAGCTGGCATTTTTACATCATTACTTACAATGGTGTGAATTTTTCGCAGTTTTGCTCTTGTTCAACCCTTAATGGAGTTCTTTAGGCACTGATCAAAGACTAGATCCACTCTGGTAATGTTCCCATGTAGATTGCCAGTCATGTGCCTATTGCTCTTACTAAAGCCATCCCATCAATGATAGTGCATGTTCTCACAAGAGATGGACTTTGCACCAGCTTGTAGTATGGCTACATACTGGCTAGTAGGTCTAGCACTGACTCTGTTGTGGCAAGTGACAGGGGACTGCACACAGTTCCTTTTGGAGAAGCCCATCTATGTTAACCTCTCTGCCACTGTCCATGGATACAATGATGTGACGGAAAATATCCCTGTCATGCTTCACACACTTGGATTTGAGTTTTCCAAGTTTGCTATCTGTTCGGATTTGAGCTTTCTCTTAGAGAGACTGTTATGGAAGTTTGTATTCATTGTGCTCATTCTTTTTTTCACCAGCTCAGTTACCATTTGTTTATCAGACTCTGCAGCATGTGTTAGGTCATTCAATATATCTTCTGAAGCAACATCACCGGTTGTCAAAGACACCAACTCACCAACGTTGTAGACAAATAGACCAAGTTAATCTGTTGTGTGAACTTCACTCCTTTATAAAGTTTTGTTCAGACTGTTGACACCTGCTGTGATCATCTTCACTGGATCTGCTGCATCATGCCAAATCACAGTTGTGACACAACAGTGCCCCTTGTGGTGTGATACTCTTGTGGTATTTATTGATTATTATTTTTTAAAGATCATGCTTGCACATAAATTGGATTATATTGCACATTTGCCCAAAATTAAAGGAGGTGACATGGAAGAAAGAGGAAGCACTTTTAAGGATATAGTGTTAAAATGGACAAAAAAACATTTTCTAAGCTGACAACCTGGCTAGAACACATGTTAAGAGGTTAAATATTAATACTGGATAGGTTGTATGCTTGTACCAAAAAGTGTCCGACAAAGTTTTAATATCAGTTTTGGCCCCCTGACTAGTAGAAAGTGAGGAGCCGTTAAATGCACATGTGTAGCAAAGATCTATTTAATGACAAGATAAAAAAAGACTGAGGCTGAGGCAGGCAGGCGGAGAACCATATGGACACTGGCTCTTTGCTGGTCAGCTGTTTGATTTGTAAAGACAAGATGAAACTGGAGTGCTCAGTGTATCAGTGAATTATTGTTGCATATAATACAACAGTATAATTTCTCCAGATTATAGATTAGATTAGATCCATGGCTCTTACTTGGGCTCATAGATGTTCTACCATTACTGGTCATTACAAAGGCCAAACTTACATTACACCCATATTGGTTGATTCTACACATGATTTCCAGGTAAGGTAAGTAAGACAAGTTCTTTAGTTTCCAGCAGCTGTGCCACACCTGAGATGGACCAAATACAGAGTCAAGAAAATGTGCACCCGAAACAACTCCAGTCACTAACCTATGACGACCCCCAATTCTCCCCCGTAAACAAGTGTGTGTTGCAAGACTCAACTCATGTCTCAACTCATCATCTCTCAGTACTTTTGTAGCTTATAACTGAATCTTTGTGGTTTGGAGTTTAGTTTCTCTCCCTTTTCTGTTTGTACACTCATATATCAGCTTTATTTTACTGTTTCCTGATCACTTTCAGTTGTATCTTACCCACATTAAGTTACTGCAGATGAAAACATTTCCTGCTGCTGCTTAATATTAAAAACTTTCAAATGACAAACAAAGAAAGTATTTTATTGTGACTAATTTCTAGGAAATCCAATGAGTTTATCCAGCATTTTGCAGCTACAACTTTGACTAATAGTCACAGCCGTCATGTACAGTATACAGCCAGCTGCATTTGAACTTAAAACAAGCACATCATCAGTTAAAAGACACACCTTCAAGCAGGTAGCCCTGTTGTAATGGAGATGCTATGCTGGGCTGATGTGCCGAACAGGGACGTGCACATGATTATAGAGGGGCAGGGGCTCAAACTCAGAAAAGGGCAGCTGCGAGCCAATTTTTTTTCCCGGTTCTTTACACAATATGGAAAGTAATGTAAAATTAAAAAATAAGGGCAGGGGCTCAAGCACCCCTAGGGCCCTATGTGTGCACGTGCCTGGTGCCGAATCACACTGAGTCAAGACAAGCCAGCACATGAGCATGGAAATGGCCTATACAAAGTAAGCATCCTCAAGAAAAAAACAAAAACAAGCAGTGCAATAATACAGTAAGAATATCCACTATTCAGTATATGGAATCATGTAAGCAAGACAAGGCAATGAAGGAAGAGACCTCTCCTTGCCAAAAAGTAGCCTGTCTCACAACCCCCTATAATACCACTTCTAAGAGTGTCACACTACTGCTTTAGTCATTGATTCTATAAACACGGTATTTCCTTGACTGAAACCATACCATAGTTACCATGGCAAGGCAAGAATTACAATATAAATGTAAATGCACTGGATAAAAAGAAAAAGTTGAATGTAGAATCTTCCAGTATCATCATTGTTGTCAAGAACAGGCCAGGTTTGTAGATACATACATACACATAGATATATTCATGTCACATATTCTCCATTATTGTTTGGAGGAATATTAATATCCTGTCTCATCCGCTATGATGCGTTCAGGCACTAGTGACAGTCCAAGCTTTAATCTAGCCTTGCTAATTAAGATTTATGTGACAAACCCACTAAGGGAAATAAATTGGAGACATCCCCACCCACCTATCATATACCTATTACTATCATTAATGAGACGTTACTGCAGATGATATTTCTGGTCTCCCTGCAAAGCAGGAGTTGGATTTCTAAATAATCCACAATTGCACGGTTTAATTAGGTTAACCACAACGGTGAGTGAGCTCATTGGATGGAGGTTTATTTTTGGAGTCATGATGAAAAGTGCTGCTTCAGCACCAGGTCCTGCTCGCTGGGGTTTGCAACCACTTTTGTTTGGTCATGCCCGCTGGCTGAAGACTACGTGCTCAGACCCTAGTCAGTGGACTGATTTAGAAGTTGGGGTTTGGCCTGCTCCAGACATAGGCCTGAACCAGCACAGCTAAGATAATCCTGACCAACCACACATACTTGGTTTGTGGATGGTCAAGATGGTCTTGAAACGGACAAAGGTGTTGTGCATGGGAATGCAAGTCATTGTTTGTCTACCTCGCAACTGTTCCTTAAGACCCATTACATTATTTTAAACACAGTTCACTGATCCCTGTAGATCTTGCATGGTGCATTCTGGTCAAATAAGGTTGTTTTTTTTAATTAATCATTGATATCTATTTATTATTTAAAGTTAGAATCTCCCTTCTTTTACAGGATGGAGAGCTGGACTTTTGAACATTGAGCATCTGCCCTTCTAAAGGTCTATGCACAACCTGCATTTGAACATAATAACATAGCTTGAATGTAAGAAAGCCAACTAGTGTAAAAGAATATGACACTATAGGTTGGTTTTCCTCCTTTCCTCCTCAGCTGCCAACTGGTATTATTGTAACAGGACAAATGATAACTGCACATAGCAATGGTCTAGAAAGCTCTAGAGAAAGTCACATCAATTCAACAGTGTCTTGTGAATGGCTGTTGAAACACTGCTGAACTGAACTGAAAAAAGCTCATTTGATGGAAATGATCCATGCTTCTAAAGCCACATAGTGATTAAATGCAGAGCATACAGGGTGTGTGTTGAGCCTGATCACACAGGAGACTGTGCTTTTCATAGTAAAGAAGATGTCATCATGCCATAACTATAAAAATCATAAAAAAGACTGTGTTGGCTGTGCTTTTTTGTTATGCAAGTAATCCTTTGTCCACACACTTAAACCAAAATAACTACCAAAACCTTGAACATTACAACACAGCCAATACCACACAGTCATGGCAACAATTGAACAAAAATGAAATTCTGCAGTGTTATGTTTACAACCATAACAGTATTGTAGATATTGCAGAGAATGTTTCTACCTTTTCATAACAAAATTGATATCTACACCTCTCTAAGGAAAAAGTTGGCTTCTAAACGGACACGGACCATGCAATCCAAAATCAGCATGAAAACAATTAGCCCATTCCTGTGCACCTGCCAGAAAAGAGAAGATCCACAAGGCTAACAATAAGAATAAGATAAGAAATGTAGGGATAAATCCAAAAAGAATGGATTGTGCCCAAGAATAGCACTGAATTACGGAGCATTTGTACCCACTGCCCCATTTTAAGTTCCTATCCTCAAAAGATTTTATACTAATGATACAACGGTGCAAACACGCTAATAAAGTTTTGCAGCTGTTTCCAGTGTTTCAGGCTTTTCTCCACATTTCAGCACACACACTGGAAACTAATGAAAGTTGCAGAGCACAAAACCTCAAATTGCAAGTCTTTAATTAACAGAGATGCACACACACACACACACACACTGAGCTCTACACAATCACAAACCAACTTTCATTTATTTTGTATCTTTTACTTCTCGAGTGGGTCACATGTACAGTCACCCACTCGATTAATAACACAATCTACTAAAATGTCAAATGTCAGAATACAGCTATTGTTTGACTCTTACAATAATGTTCCGGTGTCACTGAATGTATCAGGGACTTTGGAGAAACATCAGTACTGATGGTCTGTTTGTTGGCCACAGCTGGCAGCATCTTTCAGCAGCTGAAATGATAAGTGTGTCTCCAAACTTGTGTGTCTCCAGGCTGTGTGCATTTCTGCAGCAACAGTAACTTTATTAACAACGGATCAGTCAGAATTTGAAAGTAATGAATGTTCAGTGTTCTGCTGCACATATATGGTGGGAGACCTTATAGATGAACCCTGAGCTCCATCAGAGCTGTCAGGACATTTTTATTTTTAAGTAGCTGAAAGTCTGAGATAAGCCTCACAAGCTTGAAGATTTGAAGCAACAGAGAGAGAAAGTGAGTGAAGAGTGAGTGTGTGCACAGTTAACACAAACTCTCTGGAGACAGTAATAACTCCACCCGTACTGCATGTGGCAATAAGTAGATATTTAGTGATGAACAAAAAGTACTGAACAAATTTCACATTTGATATGATGATAGTGCTAGATAAAAAGTAAAGCAATCAACAACATTACAATTCTGGGCAACAGGAATGGAAATCCATCTGATAGTTAGATACATTTCATTAAAAACTAAAAATATCAATCATGGTGGTGCCACAAATAAAGTGAGAGAAGGGCAGAAGCGGTTAGGATTGAGCTGAGCAACATTCATTTCATGGCATTCCATCTAATATTTGTCAAAACTTTTCTATGGGATGGCTGTATCTAAAATAACAACGTCCAGAAAGCACCAGTAAAGGCCTACAACAGACGTTTTTTAGTATGCTCACCTTTTTCCTGAGGGGGGAAACATCACATTGAATTCTTTTTTGAGGCAGAGCACCTGACTGAAATTCAGGGCATGAGAAGCACACCTGTTCCCTTTTGCCAACTCAACTCCACCTGTACCTTCTAGTGACTTTGTCAGTCCTGTAGCAGAGTCTATTAATAATAATAACAATAATAATAATAATAACTTTATTTTATATAGCGCCTTTCATGAAACCAAAGGTCGCTTCACAATAACAAAAACACAGACAAAAAACACATTTAACCGGCAAAAGCCTGCAGGAACAAGTGCCTTTTCAACAGTGATTTAAAAGAGCTATTACTTTCATGTCAGCCTGGATGTTGAGAGCCTGTTGAAGCGTCCCGGGAATGTGAGAGCAGCAGAACATTTTGCCTTCTTGAGATGAAGCCAGAGAAATTGGGCAGCCGCACCCTGCACCACTGCCCTCTGTACCAGCTGCCTGCTGGTTGCTGGAGGGGAGCAGGGAGGGCAAATCCCTCACTGTGGGAGATAAATGAAACCAGGCAAAACCCCTCATCTCCCGACTCGCTTAATATGCTGCTCAGTAGTCCAGCAGAGGTGACATGGATACCTCCCAGTGGAGTCTGTTCCATTCTGTTTTTCCTCCCAGTAGTCTGGACTCAGACTCTGCTCTGGCATGAAATGCAAGTCACCTGCAATGTAGGTATCTGAATATTCAGACATTGTTCATTTAAATATAAAGAGATGTTATTCATCCAAAACTATCAAAGACACATTCAAAATTACACCCGTGGTGGTGGAATGTGTGGTAAGTTACTTTTTGGTAACATGTTTCGTTAGAACACTTCTCATTCTGAGGATTTGACACCAAAAAGTCACATTTAACTGGAGCTGCAAGACATAACTTTGATGTGATATGATCCAGATGATGTATTTTCATGCTCTGCAACTGATTTAAACCGGTTTAGGATTTTCCTTTATTTGCCCAGAGAGAAGACAGTTGCCAAATAACATACACTTGGTCGCAACACTATAAATTAAGCAATAAGTAAAACCTGGAGGCTCTGGTGTCAGATCTATGGCCTGAAAGTTTAGCAGGATATTTATAGATATTTGAAAGGACAGTTTAACTTTAACTAAGAGACCTTTGGGGGGAATTTGTTTTCAGCAGAGTTCCTGAGCAAGTCCCTTTTCAGTCCCTTCCAGAAAGTTCCTTTTCTGGTTTGGATTCTAATCCAAGATTTGTGATTTATAGAGTGATGGAGGACTAATAGCAGTAAAACAAAACCTAACCCATACAATTAGAGTTTTGATAAGCTGTTATTGTTTATGGAGAGTCTAAAAGGTGTGCATGAGTAATAACTGGAGAAGGTTATATTTGGAAATATGTGTAATGAGTGTAATGAAGTTTAGACAAGTCTTCATTGATCAACATTTGATACTAATTTAGACTCCTTTCTGTCTGAAATCAGAACATCATTCTTTTCAATAGCAGTATTATTAATGTAGTTTTTGTCGATTTTATTGTTGTTGAACCAAGTTTTTGGCTGCCTACTTTTGTTTTTATTTGATTGAATACCGTTAGTTATCTGTGTACGTAGATGGAAATCTGGCTCTGTATACATCCTACCACATCTTTCATAAAGCAGTAACGTCTGTAACACTGAGCCAGACAGCTGCAGCACATTAAACAGCATGAAAATGTACCTGGAAATGTCACTTTGGTCCTGTTAGATGCTGGTTTGGTTCTTACTCCTTAATATCACTGTTAACAACACGCTGCCCATACTTAGCTACAGCACAGTGCTCTGTGTCTCATTCCCTCATTCCTGGTCTGGTACACTAAGAACCAGCTGCTGTTAGTCCAACACACACACTGGCTCACCCTCCTGTTGTCAATCACCTAATAAAAAAACCTATCAAGTATACATTTATATAACCAGTGTTGGGGGTAACTTGTTACTTTTTTGATGGAACGAGTTAGGGCCGCAATTTAAGTGCTCTGATGGGAGGAGAAGTGAAAATAGAGTGAGTTGTTGGCGTTTTTGTGGAGAATGGGTCTCAGAACCAGGTCTGCTTCTGGAGGAAATCATCTGCAAATCTGTGGTTAAAACATCTGTATTGGTCTGTTAATGAATGTGGGTGATTCTTACACTGTCTCTTATCCACAGCTGTTCATACTGTAGGACTGATGTGTTGATAAGTCTGCAACCTCTGAGATGCTGCACAGAGCACAGTGTCATTACACACAGTTGTTCACCGTTCATTAAATCAGCTGAATTACACCAGGCTGCTAGTAGTATTAACAGAAATTAACAATATTTATCATTGTACTAATAATGTAATAATTACCTATTCAAATAGAATAAATAAACAAAATACAGTGGGAGTACAAAAAAGAATACATAAAAAAAAATTAATAAATTAGTAAATAAATTAATAAATAAGTAAATAAATTAATAATTACATTAATAATAATGATAATAAAATCAAATAAAAAATTATATATACAAATAAAGGTGGGTCTTTCTATTATCTAGTTTCAATTACAGAAGCTTGCCCTAGCTGTGAAATTCAAGTAAAGAGGAGGAAAATATAATCTAATTCGAAGAGGAGGTATTAGCCATAGGTGTCATTGTCTTGTTAACTCACACATTTACAGTCAAGTTATCCATAAATTGTAAAAAAGGTGTCCACAACTCATAGAACTCTTCAGCTTTGCCCCTTACAATGTATGTTAGTTTTTCTAATGCCAGAGTACAGGACATTTCTTTAATCCATTGTTTAGAGTTTGGTCTCTCACAATCCTTCCATCTTAAAGCTATTACTCGTTTGGCTTGTAAAAGACAAAAATGGATGAGTTTCTGTTTCTTTGCATTTATGAGACAATCTTCAGGGTATATATGTAGTAGACACAGTTCAGCCTTTACAGGAACAGAAACGCCCGTCAATTCAGAAATCAGGTCAAGGACTTCTCTCCAGCTCCAACTGGAGCTTTTGACACTCCCACATACAGTGGATCAAGGTGCCAGTTCCATTATTACATTTAATACAACCATCAGGAATATTAGGGTTGAAATGGTGCAGTTTGACAGGTGTGATGTATGTCCTGAACAACCACTTATATTGTAACAATCTGCATCTAGTATTTATGGATTCAGTTTGAGCCAAGTGGCATGCCTTCTCCCACTTTTCAGTAGTGATATCTAACTGAAGATCATTCTTCCAGGCAGATAAATATGAGTGTGAGTTTTCTTTTAAATTCATTAAGAGCATGTTGTAAAACATGGATAATTGTCCCCTGCCAAGTAAGTGATTTACTACATACTGTTCAATGTCAGAAAGTTGCACATGCAGCAGTTTTTATGTGTGAGTATATGAAGCTCCTAATTTGCAGAAATTTTAAAAAATGTTTTCTGGGAAGGTTATATTTTTTGCACTAGTTGTTGGAATGACATCAGAGTGGCGTCACTGAATAAGTCTCCTATTTTTTTGAGCCCAAGATCCATCCAGTGTTTGAAACCCATATCCTGTCTCCCTGGTTTAAAATCAGCATTGCCCCAAATAGGAGTAAAATATGAAAAGGTAATGGGCTGATTCATCAGGGCATGAGCCTCATACCAGATTGTAATTGTATTTTTAAGAAAAGGGTTATGTGTGTTTTTCTTAAGTTCCTTTACCTGTGATGAGTAGAGATATAAATGCATTGGAAGTCTTATTCCATGTTTCTCTATTTCAACCCAAGCCGGAACCTCCTCAGGGAGAAAATCAAACATGGCTGCCCGAAGCTGATAAATAAAGCAGTAATAAAGTTTCATATTAGGCAGTTTAAGCCCTCCCCGATCGTACGGCAAGTATAGTAAACTAAGACGAATTCTAGGACGTTTATTGTTCCAAATAAAGCGAGAAAAGTTTTTTCTTAGTGTAGAGAAAAAGGACACTGGTAGAGGAAGTGGAATTGATTGAAACAAATAAAGAAATTTAGGTAAAATCAACATTTTGATAATATTGATGTGTCCTACCATAGAAATAGGCAAAGAGCTCCATCTATCCAAGATTTCTATTACTTCTTTCACCAATGGGTCATAATTGACCGAAATTATTATTAGTTATTTTAATTCCTAAATAAGTGAACCCATCTGGAGCTAAGGCAAATTGTGTATGAATCGTCGGATACTCTCTCTCTTCTTTGTTTAGTGGTAACAGAGTATTTTTATTGTTATTGGTTTTATAGCCAGAAAATTGTCCAAATGTATTGAAAAGTTGATGTACTGATGTAATTGAAGTATTAAGGTTTGACAAGAACAAAACAATATCATCCGCGAAAAGGGCTAAACGATGCTCAGTCTCTCCTATCATGACACCTGTGATTTCAGATGACTGACCAAATAGCCATAGCTAGGGGATTGATGGCAAATAGAAATAAAAGTGGAGACATAGGGCAACCCTGACGGGTGGATCTGTAGAGTTGAAAAGGTTTTGAAATTTGGTTATTTTGTTATGATTTCAGCCATTGGTTCAGTATACAATAATCTAATCCACTTAAGATATCCATCCCCCAAACCAAATCTCTTCAAGACCTCAAAGAGGTATCCCCACTCGATCCTGTCAAATGCCTTTTCGGCGTCTAATGACAGCATTGCATGTCCTTTAGTGTTTTGTTTGAGAAATAATACATTCAGTAGTCTACGTGTGTTGTGAAATGCTTGTCAACCCAGTACAAACCCATTTTGGTCATTGTTGATCAGATGTGGAATAATCATTTCTATCCTTTGAGCTATGGCCTTACATAAGATTTTGGTGTCACACAACATTAAGGATATTGGATGATATGCAGTTCTGTCTGAAGGAGATTTCCCTGGCTTTAGCAGAAGAGAGATCACTGCAGATCTTAAGGATGGAGGTAATATCCCTGTTTCGTAGGATTCATTAAACACATTCAGGAGATGTGGCAACAGTTTTCCTGAAAACTTCTTATAAATTTCTGTGGGCAAGCCATCAGGTCCAGGTGCCTTTCCACTATTCATGCCCTTCAGAGCCTCCATTAATTCTTTGATGCATTATTTTTTTTCAAGATTAATTTTAGCTTCCTCGGTCAGGGTTGGAAATCTAAACTGGCTAAGAAAATCATTTTGCTTTTCTGGATTATCAGGGTACTCAGATTTATATAATTCTTTATAGTAGTTTGTAAATGCATCTTTTTAATCCTCCATGCCAGGAGCTTTCCAGCTTTCTCCCCTTGATCATAATATGTCTGATTTAACCACATCAAGCTAGAGGCGATTTTACTAGTCGTTAGTTCATTGTACTGACATTTTAATTGTAGTAGTTCCCTCTCTTTTTTTTGATCGACATTATGATAAAGTTGTTCCTAACTTTTTTTTCCAAAATATTCAATTGCGTATAATATGATTTAGATTTATGTTTATTAAAGCTTATTATTTCACCCCCTATATAGGCTTTGAATGCTTCCCATTTAATTGATGCACTTGTTTGATTTGCGTTGAAAGTAAAGAAGTCGTCTATTTTCTCCTCAAGAAACTTCACAAAATCAGGGTTTTGAAGCCATGTAGACTGAAAACGAAAGGTGAGGTGACTATATTGGATACCTGCAGTATAAAAGAGATTGGGGCATGATCGGAGAGTAATATACTGTCATACCAACATTTTTCAACGCTAGGTAATAGGGAGTGATAATTCAAACAATAATCAATCCTAGAGTAGGTTTTGTATGTGTTAGAGCAGCAAGAGTATTCTTTCCTATTAAGGTTAAAGTGCCTCCAAATGTCTATTAAGTTTAAATCACATACATATTTCTTAATTGTTTTTATGGTCTGTTGATGAGAAGTATCAGTACCTGTCGAGCGATCTTGTATCGGATCCAGCACACAATTAAAATCGCCACCGATTATGCACTGACCAGGGTATGATGATAGGGAGAGAAAGAGATCCTGATAAGAGGTGCTGATTCTCATCCCGGCCGATTCACACTCGGCTGCGAACCGATCCAGTGAGAGCTGGAGGTCACGGTCTGATGGACCACATCATCTGCAAAAAGCAGTGACCCAATCCTGAGGTCACCAAACAGGACCCCCTCCACACCCTGGCTGCGCCTAGAAATCCTGTCCATAAAAATTATGAACAGGATCAGTGACAAAGGGCAGCCCTGACGGGGTCCAACCCTCACTGGAAACAAGTCCGACTTATTGCCGGCAATGCGGACCAAGCTCTGACACCGGTCATACAGGGAACGGACGGCCCTTATCAGGGGGTCCGATACCCCGTATTCCCAGAGAACCCCCCACAGGATTCCCCGAGGGACACGGTCAAATGCCTTCTCCAAGTCCACAAAACACATGTGGACTAGTTGGGCAAACTCCCATGCACCCTCAAGGATCCTGCAGAGGGTGTAGAGCTGGTCCACTGTTCCACGGCCTGGACGAAAACCACACTGCTCCTCCTGAATCCGAGGTTCGACTATCCGACGGACCCTCCTCTCCAGCACCCCCGAGTAGACCTTACCAGGGAGGCTGAGGAGTGTGATTCCCCTGTAATTGGAACACACCCTCCGGTCCCCCTTCTTAAAAAGAGGGACCACCACCCCAGTCTGCCAATCCAGAGGCACTGCCCCCGATGTCCACGCGATGCTGCAGAGTCGTGTCAACCATGACAGCCCCACAACATCCAGGGCCTTGAGGAACTCAGGGCGGATCTCATCCACCCCCGGGGCCCTCCTACCGAGGAGCTCTTTAACCACCTAGGCGACCTCCACCCCAGAGATAGGAGAGCCCACACCCGAGTCCCCCGGCCCTGCTTCCTTACCTGAAGGCGTGCCGGTGGGATTGAGGAGGTCTTGAGGAAGTATTCCTTCCACCGATCCACAACGTCCCGAGTCGAGGTCAGCAGCGCACCGTCCCCACCGTACACAGTGTTTACGGCGCACTGCTTCCCCCGGATGGTGCTCAAGAATCTCTTCGAAGCCGTCCGGAAGTCTTTTTCCATGGCCTCACCGAACTCCTCCCATGTCCGGGTTTTTGCCTTAGCGACCGCCCTAGCTGCGCTCCACTTGGTCTGCCGGTACCTGTCTGCTGCCTCCGGAGTCCTACAGGCCAAAAAGGACCTATAGGACTCCTTCTTCAGCTTGACAGCATCCCTCACCGCCGGTGTCCACCAGCGGGTTCGGGGATTGCCACCCCGACAGGCACCGACCACCTTGCGGCCACAGCTCCGGTCAGCCGCCTTAACAATGGAGGCACAGAACATGGCCCACTCTGACTCAATGTCCCCCGCCTCCCCCGGTACGTGGTCGAAGCTCTCCCGGAGGTGTGAGTTGAAACTCTCTCTGACAGGAGACTCTGCCAGACGTTCTCAGCAGACCCTCACAATGCGTTTGGGTCTGCCAGGTCTCACCGCCATCCTCCCCCACCATCGGAGCCAACTCACCACCAGGTGGTGATCAGTTGACAGCTCCGCCCCTCTCTTCACCCGAGTGTCCAAGACATGCGGCCCCAAGTCCGACGATACGACTACAAAGTCAATCATCGAACTGCGGCCTAGGGTGTCCTGGTGCCAAGTGCACATTTGGACACCCTTATGCTTGAACATGGTGTTCGTTATGGACAATCCGTGACGAGTACAGAAGTCCAATAACAGAACACCGCTCGGGTTCAGATCGGGGGGCCGTTCCTCCCGATCACACCCTTCCAGGTCTTCACTGTCGCTATCAACATGGGCATTGAAGTCCCCCAGCAGAACGAGGGAATCCCCAGGGACAGTGTTTTCCAGCACCCCCTCCAAGGAGTCCAAAAAGGCTGGATACTCTGAGCTGCTGTTTGGACCATAGGCACAAACAACAGTCAGGATCCGTCCCCCCACCCGAAGGCGGACGCTACCCTCTTGTCTACCGGGGTAAACTCCAACTTACAGGCACCAAGCAAGGGGGGGGGCCCCTGCCCGGCGCCTCTCACCAGTGGCAACTCCAGAGTGGACGAGAGTCCAACCCCTCTCGAGGAGACTTGTTCCAGAGCCCTTGCTGTGCGTCGAGGTGAGGTCGACTATATCTAGCCAGAACTTCTCAAACTCACGCACCAGCTCAGGCTCCTTCCCCACCAGAGAGGTGACGTTCCACGTCCCTAGAGCTAGCTTCTGCAGCCGAGGATCGGACCGCCAAGGTCCCCGCTGCCACCCAGCTCACACTGCACCCGACCCCTTTGGCCCCTCTCACTGGTGGTGGGTCTGTGGGAGCAGGGTCCCATGTCCCTTATTCGGGCTGGGCCCCATGGGCGAAGGCCCGGCCACCAGGCGCTCGCCTCCGAGCCCCACCCCCAGGCCTGGCTACAGGGGGGGGGGGCCCCGGTGACCCGCGTCCGGGCAAGGGACACGAAAAACCAATTATGTTGCTCGTCATTGGGGTTTTCTGAGCTACCTTTTGTCTGGCCCCTCCCCCCAGACCTGTTTGCCATAGGAGACCCTACCAGGGGCATAAAGCCCCCGACAACTGAGCTCCTGGGGTCATTGGGACACGCAAACCCCTCCACCACGGTAAGGTAGTAGCTCAGGGAGGGGCTCACTCCTAGTCGAATCTAAGTAATTGTGCCTTACATTAATAGCATCATCAATTATTTAGTCCTTGATGGTAAAAAGAAAAAATCATTTTCACAAAATATTTACCATTTGGTATTTTAACACAGATCCACAGGTGCAGTGCGCGAGGACACACAAAAAAAAAAGAATGACGGAGTGTGAGTGCTCACACTGTCTCGAATTCAGCCCTGTTATTAGTTACCTGCAGTCAACACAATCCAACATACCTTTAGTGTTTGAGGTGAGGATTAATAGTAAAAAGTTATAGGCACAGGAGAAGAGAATAAATGTGAAACACTGTAAATAACTTCTTCAGGGCTAGGGTCTCTGTGACTCTGGAGAAGCGGGCTGGATACCCTGGAGATATTTCTCTGCCTCTGACACGGATCTGAAGACTGTGTCCATCATGCGTGATCATCAGGTGGGCCGGATACAGCATCCCGTAGCGGACATTCAAGGCTGGAAACCGGGTCTTTACCCTGTCAAACAGCTGCTGGCGCTGGTGGGTTTCAGCTGATATATCAGGATTAAAGCCGACTCGGTGGTTTTGGTACCGCACTTCCTTCAGGTTTCTGGCTGCTTTTAGTATCTTCTCCCGGTCCTGGTAATTAAGAAGTTTCATGACAATCGTTCTGGATGTCAAGGACAGGATAGGTCCGGATTCATCTGTCCTATCCTGTGTGCTCTTTCAATTACCGGGTTACGGATGAGGGAGTCCCCCAGCACTTTAGGTAGCCAATTTTCCAGAAAGCTGCACATATTCTGACCTTCGTTTTTTTCAGGAAGGCCAACCAGTCTCAGATTAGAGCGTCTTGCTCGGTAATCTTGGTCTTGGATTTTGTTTTTCAGCATTTCCACCGTGTCCTCCAGCCGTCCAACATTTTGCTGCAGGGCTGTCACATCCTCCGGAGTTTGCACAATCCTTTCCTCGGCCTTCCCCATTTGTTTGGACTGTGACAATACATCATTTTTAATGTTGTTTATCGCTTCCATGATGTTGGAAGATTGTGTGTTGATATCTTCTTTAAGTGCACAGATGGCCCCCAGGATGTCGCTGTTTGCTCCAGCTTCGTCCTCATTAGCATTGGTAGCAGCGTTAGCATCCCCTGCTACTCCCTTAGCACGTGTGGTCATCATGCTTATTTCCACCGTCGTTTTCGGCACTCGTTGTCTCCGTTTAGATTTTCTGGATGGCATCAACTCCCACAAAACCTCTTCAAGTATTTGAGCCAATATACTTAAGCCTTCGGCCTTTTTAAACAGGAATTTTCAGAAAGTTAGCGAGGAGCCAAGTTTAATGTGACCGGTCAGCGCTGCACCATAACCGGAAGTCCACCTCCATATTCTTGATTTTTATTAATTAAATGTGAGGTTAGCAGTCAACTGTCTTTTCAGCAAATGTAACTTATGTTTTATTCTTGAAACACATTGCTTGATAAATACATATAGCAATATATAATAGCAATCCTCTAAAGTGACAGCGTGTCAAAACAAAGCTCTGAACAAGTTTTTAAGAAGCCATACATCCAGACAGACAAACATGGCAGTCAGTAAAGAGCTGTTGGACAACCTGGATGCCAATGTTCCACCACCCTCCTGACCCTAACCCAAAACCAACTGCTCAAGCCACAGCCTCAGGACCAACTTTGAGCCCCTATCAACCGCTCCAGCCACAACCTGGAACTTTTCATCTCCTCTAACATAAAATCCTGTAGTACATTACTACTATAGTCTGCTGACACTTTTAATTTGTTTCAGATTATGTTATTGTGGTATGTCACTTAAATTATTCCTTTAGAGTTTGCTGACACACATGTCATAGTAATGTGCTTTTCGATGGTAACAGTAATTTTTGAAATGGGACCTACGGTGCAGCCTATTGTTTTTAGCACCAGGAACCTTGGCAGAGGTACAAGTTTAGACCCTGACTCTGCTGGTTGAAGTACAGGTAAAGTTCCTGAGATCATTCAATGGTTCCTGGAAAGGTTCCTGTGGTAGAAGCTCCTCCCTATCTTTACTCCTTCATCTGCTGACACAGCTCATGTGAGGTGGCGACTACTCCAAAAGGATTATCATTGCTTTTCTCAAGCACAGCACAGGTTTCATATGAACAGTCTGTAACAGTGTGATGTTAATGTGATGTTTTCATATTGATTTTTTTTTTAACATTCAGTTGTATTGTTTGTTTTTCCAGTGTAGATGCCATTATAGTCTGGTCATTATAGTAAAACTCCACAGACATAACATCTAAACATTTCCTCATGAGTTAACTGCTCCTGATAAAACTTACCTCTCACTACAACATTCTTTCACTGATTAGACCAAAGATGACTGCGAGAATATTCCTTCAGTAGCTATTGATTGGTTTAGACAGGGACTTTAATACTTTTGGTAAGAATATATACTTTAAATGTTACAGTGTTTTTTCTAAGACAAGAGTTCACAATTTCAAATTAATTAAAAAAGAAATGTTTTTAAAGGAATAGTTCAACATTCACGGTCCTATACTATACATGGTTAATTTGATGATCCTGTACGCAAACAATAATGTAATTGGGCGTTACATGCTGGAGCTATTTATCCAGTTGCTGAATAGTGCAATTTCTCAGACAGGATGCTACCAAACCTGACAACTTGACTCTTGTTTGCTAAGAAAAAATGTTTTCTGAATTCATAGATTGTTGTGGATTTGTCAGTGTTAGTGGACTGGTCTGGTTTTGGTTGACACTAAAGCCTGATTTATGCTTCCTCGTCGGAGCAACGCTGTTGCTATGCCATTGCTATGCCGTTGCTCCGACGCCATTGACCTTTCAAAGTTCTGCGTCGAGGGAACGCGTTGCTAAGGGGTGTGACTCTGTGTGTGTGTGGTTTCAGAGGAGTCTCTATCTGTATCCTTGTTTATCTTCTGGTCACAGTAGCATGTAGCATTGCGGACCAATCACAATCCTTGTGGTCTGTGTTGCCGTGATGCGTAGTTAGGATTTTTTGGAGGTGCATGTCAGGCTACAGCGTAGGAGTCCGCGTCTACGCAGAGGGCTACACGTAGCTACGCCGTCAGTCCGACGCAGAAGCATAAATCAGGCTTAAAGGTGAAGCATGGTGTTCGTAAATCAAAATTTTTATTATGGCACAATATTAATATATAATAATATATATCGGGGGCAGTGCCTCTGGATTGGCAGACTGGGGTGGTGGTCCCTCTTTTTAAGAAGGGGGACCGGAGGGTGTGTTCCAATTATAGGGGAATCGCACTCCTCAGCCTCCCTGGTAAGGTCTATTCGGGGGTGCTGGAGAGGAGGGTCCGTCGGATAGTCGAACCTCGGATTCAGGAGGAGCAGTGTGGTTTTCGTCCAGGCCGTGGAACAGTGGACCAGCTCTACACCCTCTGCAGGATCCTTGAGGGTGTTGGGAGTTTGCCCAACCAGTCCACATGTGTTTTGTGGACTTGGAGAAGGCATTCGACCGTGTCCCTTGGGGAATCCTGTGGGGGGTTCTCCAGGAATACGGGGTATCGGACCCCCTGATAAGGGCCGTCCGTTCCCTGTATGACCGGTGTCAGAGCTTGGTCCGCATTGCCGGCAATAAGTCGGACTTGTTTCCAGTGAGGGTTGGACCCCGTCAGGGCTGCCCTTTGTCACCGATCCTGTTCATAATTTTTATGGACAGGATTTCTAGGTGCAGCCAGGGTGTGGAGGGGGTCCGGTTTGGTGACCCCAGGATTGGGTCGCTGTTTTTTGCAGATGATGTGGTTCTGTTGGCTCCATCAGACCGTGACCTCCAACTCTCACTGGATTGGTTCGCAGCTGAGTGTGAAGCGGCCGGGATGAGAATCAGCACCTCCAAATCCGAGGCCATGGTCCTCAACCAGAAGAGGGTGGAGTGCACTCTTCGGGTCGGGGATGAGATTCTCCCTCAAGTGGAGGAGTTCAAGTACCTCGGGGTCTTGTTCACGAGTGAGGGAAGGATGGAACGGGAGATCTACAGGCGAATCGGTGCGGCGTCTGCAGTAATGCGGAATGCACAGATCCGTCGTGGTGAAGAGAGAGCTGAGCCGAAAGGCAAAGCTCTCGATTTACCAGTCGATCTTCGTTCCTACCCTCACCTATGGTCATGAGCTTTGGGTAGTGACCGAAAGAACAAGATCGCGGGTACAAGCGGCCGAAATGAGCTTCCTCCGTAGGGTGGCTGGGCTCTCCCTTAGAGATAGGGTGAGAAGCTCAGTTATCCGGAGGGAGCTCGGAGTAGACCCGCTGCTCCTCCGCATCGAGAGGAGCCAGATGAGGAGGCTCAGGCATCTAATCAGGATCCCGGACGCCTCCCTGGTGAGGTGTTCAGGGCACGTCCCACCGGTAGGAAGACCCAGGACACGCTGGAGAGACCATGTCTCTCGGCTGGCCTGGGAACGCCTCGGGATCTCCCGGGAAGAGCTGGACGAAGTGGCAGGGGAGACCCCGGATAAGCGGAAGAGGATGGATGGATGGTTCTTAGAATACATCACCGGCAAAGGAACCACCTACACACCTTCCATATTTTGGAAATATATAATAAGTGTAATGTAAGTTGGTAGAAAATGCAAGTCAGTTCAATATGCTATGAATGAGTAATGGGTCTAAATGTGATGCAACCCTGACAAATCACCTCTTGAGGCCTGCTATTGGCTGATTGGGTATTTAAGGTAGGGTTTGAGGGCATAATTGTTGTCCTTATTTTACAACATTGACAGACTCTCTTATTTTTGGATATGTTTAGATCTGTACTGATGCACTCAAATTTGACAAATGTCTTTTACCCTGACATTTGATGACTTTTCCTAAAGTGGCCCAAAATGCACAAAAATGTTATACTTTTGTATAGGTGCTACAATTGTTTGTCCATTGAGGCTGTTCTGGGTTAAATTATCTGTGTATCTATTAACATGTGTTTTAGTGAAATGAATAGTTAATAGTTTAAATAAGATAGTAGTTTTATGATGTAGCAGTGAAGACTGATGGCTCTAATGGTTATACAATAAACCCCACACTTCCATAAAGTTCTGCTCATTTTCACTTTACATTAAATACATTTCAATCATTATGCCTATGTTATATTTTCATGTCTTAGGTAAAATAGGACATGATATTGTGTGATAGGAACTGTTTTTTCTCCATAAATGAGCTAAAAAATACACTCTCTGCTCTCTGAAACATGAATCAAGGTTTAATCACATTCATTGATCAGTCAGATCCACTATTGATGCTTTTTAAACACATCTGTGCTTCAACATTTGGTATTAACACTTTATATGAGGAGATTCTTAGACCAGGTCAAATTTGACTTAGAACATACTGCAAGGGTGCAGAATAAGAACAGTATATAAGGGTTAATACACTTTCATTCACACTACAGCAACATATATGTATTTCCATTGGCAACATTATAAATGTGATTACCCTTTTAGTTTCCCAGTATACTGTACATGCAATTCAGGTATGGTGCCACTCCAGTCCAGACAATGGGTTAGGGTTAGGGTTAGATGGTAATAATGCAACTTGCTATTAATTCATGGATGGATGGATCATCTTCACAAGTTCATTTGCTCTCTCACCTGTACAGATCATGATAGAACTGATCAGGGATCATATAAATGATGGTGTGTATTGAAATAGCTGGAGCCAAGACATTCATTTCAGTGTGCCCTATGGAGGACACCTCCACAGAAAAAACCTAAACCCAGCATTAACGGTGGCACTAATAGTAGTGTAGAAAGTTAAATTTGTCAAACCATCCCTGTGGCAGGATCAGTGAGTACAGTAAACCTGCCCAGCAACAAGTGTTTAAGCTAGCCCAGCAGGGGGTTACACGTGTTCTCTCTGCCTCCAGCTGGCTCTCAGTTGCAAACCGCCGTCAGCATGGTTAGGTTCAGTTTACAGCCCATGCTGAAAACTAGTGGTTGCATCATATCCACGCATGGCAACAGGAAGGATCTTTCTCCTTCCATCAAGACTGAAACTCAGAGGGAAAATGTTCAAACCCTATGTGCATGATTCTGTCCTCAACATACTTCTATCATCTGTCCAGATTACATGTTCAGACATACTCACCTTTTGGAAAGCTTTTCTTAGAGAACATGTCTGAGCCTTTAATGACTCCTGGACCCTAGAAAGGTTTTTTGTAAACACATGAAAGGAGATTTGTAGTTTTGTTGCACCCCTTTGTCACTTACTTGCCCTTTGTATCTGTGCAGAGTGTTGACATTAGTTCTTAGCTGGCTTTGAACTTTGCTCCTCCTTGTCTGTCTTTAGGCTCCAGAAGCTGCTGTTGTGTCTAGCTGATGTGGAACGCTGAATGAAAAAAAAAAAAAAATCAGGAAGATTCTCTAAGTCATTCCAAGCTCTCATCTAACGTTAATGAACAGAAAACATCCGAGCAGTTCATTAACATTTTTCTTCCCTGAGCTCAGCCAAGTCACTGACTCCCAGCCATCTTATGCCAGTAAATACTTTAGCTATTAAAAACACACACAGGTCTAAATGATAGCCTGCAGCTAACTGTCAGCTGAGAAAACATGAAAGCACCTCCTGTAATCGCTGCAATTGAAAGGACTGATCAGACAGCGACAGTAACAGTTTAGCCTGGCAGGGATCAGTGAAATACCAACCTAATGCCTCCGCCTCACTTTCACCATCCACACCATCACTTCAGATCACACGTTTCCTCCATCACCACCTTGAAGAACTACACTGGACTCCCAGGATCATGTTTATATATACTGGTTCAAGTTCTTTGTTAAAGAGTCAGTTCACCCAAATTATAAATATTAATATTAAAACAGTATCTAGTCATGCAGGTAGTTTTGTGTACAGGTTTTAAGATATCAGTGTCGGAGATTTTTTCCTCCAACCCAATACAATGGAGATGAATGGATGTGAAATGGTACAGAATGGTACAGAATGGTACACATTTGTTTTAAGTAAAGCAGAGGATAAAAAAATCACAGAAATTCCCTTTTGTGTCAAGTGTATCAGTGACTATTATTTTAAATTAAACCTGCATATTCTCAAATATGGAAGAAAAATAGTCTATTAACCCTTTCACGCATAGCAGTCAAAAGCTGTTTTCTTACATATGCATGGATTCATGGATTTTGATGACATAGTTGCACTTCAGCCACAGCAGTGGACATTGGTGGCATAAACTACCACTTAATCTGCAGTGACTTTTTTGGTTGTAAATCAGTTGTTATTATAATGTAATGTAGTGTAATTTAAAGGTTCAAAGACCATCATCCCCAATGTAAAATGAATAGGTTCGAGAAGTCATTCATTCCTGCTGCTTAAAATTTAAATTTGTATTTATTTTATTGTTGTAATAACTTATTTGTTGTTCATGTATGACTGCTGGCTGTAAACCAGATAACCCCTCAGGTATAATAAGAGATGGAGAAAAGATGTCTAAAAAAAAAAAAGGGAAACAATCCTGACTGAGGTTTCATTCATTCATGCATGAAAGGGTTAAGACAATTTTAGCATATTTCAAGTGTATCAATTATATGTTATGTCAATATCAATATTTGATTTTCAGTTCAAAACCAGCAGTGCAGTTTGAGCTTTTCATATTCTGTTCAACAGTTTATGCTCAGAATCACTTTATTTTTAAGTTTTACAACTATCAGTGGTGAGAGTGACAGCTGGGGTCATGACTAATTCCTGGAAGACTACAGCTTGTGCTTATTTATACAGGGACAACAGATCAACTGATGGATGCATTTGAGGGAACAGCTGGACTTAAGATCTATAATGAACCCATTCAGGTGATCCATCGCTCACAGCTTGTTTGATTGTTTGTGTAACTGTGTGACTGACTGATGAGTCACTTTCAGCCTGGGAATTCATTCTGAGCTTCTCACAACACAACACAACATTACTCACTGTTAACTTGACCATTCAATTATCAACTACTGCGTGTTTGTAGTTGTGCCCCTTTCATGTTACCTAACCAGTAAATATAAAACATGTTATGTCACTGCTAATTTACATTGTTAAGATAAGAAGGAGTAATGTCCCAAAAATAGCACAGCTGTATCTGTGTGTTAATAAAGTTTGTGTGGGAACAGGTGCTCTATAAAGTCCTAACACCAGCAACGACACCCCCCCCCCCCCCCCCCCCAATTAAAGGCTTTGCTGGTGTTTCTTTGGCATAAATCACAAGTTTACCCCCAGGAAGTGTTGGGTCCTGCCCTCCTCAGCTGTCCATGTTTATATTTAGTGCTGCAGGCTAAAAGATGGAGCTGTGGTGTAAGTTTACTGCGAAACCCAACCTGCTGGGTCGTTTTATGGTTTGGCCCATATTTTCTCCCATCCCATTTCTCCATCAGAGACCGCCTCCCTCTGTGTTCCACCATGGGAGCTAACATGCTGTAAGGTCTGAGCTCATAATCAGCCGTAGCATTTCTTAATCTCCATCTGTCAGCTCATCGTTACGGTTACTGCAGATGTTCCTGCACCACGTTTCTGCCGGAAGAATGAAAGAAAACAATATTACATGGGTTAGGGTTAGGGTTCTTCATACTGCTGACAGGACAATGAACTTCATCATGATCAGAAACATTTCTGACATCAAGCCAATCTCTATTGTCAGGCTGAAATCAAAGCAGCAATGTTATTAAATTGCAATTCAAGTTGAACTTTCAAATGTAAAATAAAGTGCCATCTAACACATTTTTAAATGAATATACTGATAGTGATTTTAATTATGCAGCCCATACATCAATGGAGAGAGTAGACAGGAGTCCAGGATGTCTTGTATTGAAAAGGTTTATTTACTTGTACAAGGAGAAGTGAATGAATGATCAGCACGTTATGTTCTGATGCTTTCTTCAATTCTGAAGTTTCTGTCCTCCGGGGATAGACTTTAAACCACACAGATAATGCCCAAGGTTGAGCCATGCCCATATATGGGCAGATCCAACACATCTACAATATACAGAATTTAGTCTACTGGTCTATAGACAGAACATTGCTTAGACCTCACTCAGGACCTTTGTCCTACATCCAACACTATATCAAACCTCTGACTCTAGTTACCTCTACCTCATTCAGGGAAAACAGTCAAACACATATCTGACCTTGGCTGCTATAGCAACACTATCAGAATGCCTCTTGTTTTCCCCAAAAGGAGCAGACTCACTGCTTACCACTATCTCAAGGGGAGACAGTGTCTAAACCTATCATTTGGTGAGGCCTTGCTATGACAGCAAAGCCTAGTTTGACCCAGTGCATATTAATGATGGAAAATTCCCTAACATATATTACATGCAATTTTCAATGCACACTTTAACAAATTCAAGATTAATTTGAAGAAGAATAAACATAATGTAATGTGCATTGTCTTTGAAATTAATCGTATTATCAACTTTTTCAAGATTATAAGAAGTGATACTGTGAGAGTGGTTGATCTTTAGTTCTCATATCCCTTTCTCTATTGTTAAATGATGACTCATTATTACTCCAGCTCGCCAGTCCAGAGAAGGCAGTCTCATTATGGAGTTTTACATCATCAAAAAGAATGATGATCTGCAGATGGAAACTTTCTATTAAGGATATGTACTATTTCTTAAATTGGAATTGTCAATAGTCTGAGTAAGTGGGAAATTACAATCAGCACTTTGTTTCAAACCACTGATTAAAGCCAGTGGGGAAGACTACAGTGAATACTGTGACATATTGAATTAGTTTTTCTTAAATGGAAGACGCCGTTTAGGAAAGGTCCCTCAATTCCAAACTGTAATCATTTCTTTCAGTTCAGCTTTTTTTAATAACTGTATCTTTCAGTTATTGCTCTAAGAATGTTAGATGGCTTACTATGAAACTATATAACAGACATCCATGGTGACCAGAGGATGAATCCCATGGATACTTTGAAAATCTCAACTACTGGATTGATTGACATTTGGCGCACACATTCATGTCAGCCTCAGGATGAATTGTAATTTGTCAGCCTGTCCATGTAACAAACACCATCATAAAGTTCACAGATGACAGACACGACAGTCATGGGCCTGGTCTCCAACAACAATGAGTCAGCATACAGGGTTTAGGTGCAAAACCTGACAGTCTGGTGTTCCACTAATAATCTAATCCTGAATAATAAGAAGACAAAGGAGATCATAGTGGATTTCAGGTAAGAGAGAACAAATCACAAGCCAGTGTTCAATAACCCTCTGAATCCCAAATCCCACCTGCAGGATCAAAATACCACTTATTTTTAAATGACTGGCATTTACAAACCATTTGTCCAATCCAAAAACGGAAAAAAGCGGCGTAATCGTCAGATTCTCAAGTACCTGAATGAACAGTGAGTAAAAATTTGACAGAAGCAAAAACTGACCAGAAACTGCTTGGGATTCAGAGAGTTAATGGTGAAGCAGTGGAGAGTGTCTCCAGTTTGGGCTGCACATACATCCACCATCATTGTGAAGGCACAGCAGAGCTGGTTTGCCACAGAGCCTGCTAGTTAACTTCTACCGGTGCACTGTGGAGAGTATCACAGCGTGGTTTACCAGCTGCACCTAGAAGGACCAGAGGACTCTGCAAAGACTCATCAAGATGGCTCAGTACATCACTGAGACCCAGCTTCCTGCAATTGGGGACATTTACTAAACCCGCTGTCAGGGCAGGGCCTTAAATATCATTTGTGACCCAACACATCTTGGCTACCGCCACTTCCATATACTTCCCTCTGGCAGGTGATACAGGATAAATTTAGTCACACACTACAAGACTGAAAAACAGCTTCTTCCCCCAAGCTGTTAAACTAATGAACACAGCCTGATCCACTCCTCCCACTCACTCACTCTCTCTCTCTCTCTCACACACACACACACACACACACTGATTGTATCCTACTGTTACAATGAAGATGGCTACTGTTTGCACCTTTTATATTGCATATTGCTCTTATAGATTATCAATGTTTTATTTATGTCTTAAATTGTTTTTATTTGTCTTAAATGTTTTTAATACTCAGGGAGCACCATCTAAATTTCTTTATATTGTTGTCTGACCCTCAATATAATGACTATAAAGCTACTAAAACTCTGGACTTTTCCTCTGTTCTCATTATCAGATTTTTCTGAATTGTGCATACATTGCTTTATGACCAAATACCTGCAAAAGTTCTGACGTTCAGCCTCAGCTGCACAGGTATGTGGAGAGACTTTTCTGTATCTGTATTTGTTATAGTCTGGTCAAGGATGGTCTTTGGCATCAGATGTTCATGTCCTCCTTCTCCAGCCTTTCACTCACTACTGACCTGTAAACCCTTTGAACCCTTTGCTTAACAGGGGTAACCATTTCCCCTAAAATACAACAGCCGTTTATCACATGACCAAAGTTCCTTCAGCCTGTAAAGTCTGAACCATCAAATAATTGCTAGAAAATTCTATTACTTTAAAACTTCTATTACTTTAAAACTGGAGTTTATTGGACCTTCTGACAACACTTTACATGTATGCAGTTGATACATTGGTAATTTTTTGCAATGTATTTGTCATAGCATGTTTTTTGACATACATATTGACTACAACCCTTATAGGTCTTGTATAAAGCTCATATCACCACCTACAACATTTCTAAGCATGTTGATGATACATAATGCATGAAATGCAAAAAAAATGACAATTGACAGATTCACAGATAAATGACCTTCTATACCTGCTTTATCTTATTTGATGCAAACATTTTCAACACAAAAATATACCATAAAATAAGCTCATTCAACATTGCATTGATTTATCTGTGCACTACATGTATCTGATTTTATACATCAGGGTTTTCAGGGGAAATGATCACTTCTTGAAGTCATCCAAACACCCAGGATGTAAACATCTGAAATTTTGGGCTGAGAATTATAGTCTTTATTATATTTCATTATTTAAAGTGTGTGCAGCCAACAACAGGAAGAATGATTGATCATTTGTCAACTTTCCTCTTTGCACAGCAGCATTTCTTGGTTTCTTGGTTTTCTATTAATGGTGGGAAGCACTGATTAAGAATGTTACACTGCTCCAGCTATGATAACCTCTGTGTTTCCTTGAACTTTATTCTTTGAATTATCTGAATGGATATTTGATGCTGTACTTCCATGAACATGTTGGAAATGGATAACTATAAGGAACAAGGATGTTGAAAATGATTTGTAGACAAAGACACTGGGAATGACACCCGAACTTCATGCGCCATGTCCACCAAACTGAACACACAGGGGACAGAGGATATGACCCAAGGTACTAGATAATTCTGTCAATCACAGCTCTTGTTGATGACAGGCCTTGACTTGTGAGTGGGAAGAGTCCCAACCTGTGATGACAAGAGCTCTTCTACATCAGGGACATAAAAATGAGCCACTCTGTTTTTCATCTGTTGCTATGTGCCACTGTCATTAATCTAAAGTCCCCAAACTTTATTCCTAGTATTAACCCTTACATACTGTTCAGGTCAAATTTAACCCGTTTTGACATTTGACAGCTGTAAAAAACACGCCAAATGTCTTTTACTCTGAAATTTGATGACTTTTCCTAAAGTGGCCCGAAAATATTGTACATTTTTCTCCATTGAGGCTGTTCTGGGTCAAAGTTAATAGTATGAATAAGACAGTAATTATGAGGATTTCTTTTAATGATCCAGATTCCATAAAGTTTTTATTATTTTAAGTTTCAATAAATTAAATTTCCATCATTATTGCTATGTTATATTTTCATGTCTTAGGTAAAATAGGACATTGGATATTTACATTGGATACATTGGATATGAGGATATTGTGTAAAAAATACACTCTCTCTGCTCTCTGAAACATGAATCAAGGTTTAATCACATTTATTGTTCAGTCAGATCCACTATTGATGCTTTCTAAACACATCTGTGCTTCAACATTTAGACACTTTTTATGAGGAGATTCTTAGACTGCTGATCCAAAACATACTGCGAGTGTGTAGAAAATGAACAATAGGGTTAAGAAAGGGTTAAAGAAATACACTGTTGACACTCAAGGTTTACACAATATGTATCAAATACAAACAGAAATATAACAGAAAACCTGCTGGTGGTGTTATTTCAACTTGAACCTTTCCTCCTGCAGCAGGAAAAAGGATTAATGAAGTGATCTGGTCTTAGGACTGGTTCCAGTGGCCTGAGGGGACTATCCAGCACAAATGTTCAGGTCCTCCTGAGTCTGTACACTGGTGTATTAAATGAATGTCAATGGCAAGTAATTGCATCCATGCTAGAACTAAGTGGACACTCTGAAAGCCTCTCATTACAGCCTGCAGTCCCTCTGTTGACTCAGGTGCTGTTCGTCCCATTAATGACCATTGCAGGAGTTTGTGGGTGGCAATTTTGTCTGAGGCAGCTCAATTAATTTGTCTATGTGAATGACAGCTTAAGTGCATCTCACACAAACAAGGCTCTTTTAAAGGTAAAGTTATTAGCCCAATGTCATCCAAATCAAGCCATGAATACTGTGCAATACAAAGTTCACTATTATTTTTTCCGCTGTCTTTCACTGACCTTTCAAATTGAATAGTAATAGCGCTTTGATTGGTGTGAATGGTTTGTTTTAGTGAGAACATTTCTCTCCTGGCTTCTTCCCTGCAGCAGTCCTAGGGAAACAGACCGTGTCCTCTGCTGGGACAAGTATACAGGGAACCGTTTCTTCCACATAAATTCATCTCAGTGTGAGTCCAGCTTGATCTACTGCCACTGTGTTGTTTATAATGGCAGCGACTCTGAGGAGGAGTGACATGTGATGGCCTAATGAGCCAGTAAAATGATAATACAGTACCATCAACATGGGTCAGTGGAACTCCAAGACAATACAGCAAGACACTGGTGGACTGAGCCAAAGCATACAACGTGAAAACCATTAAGGAGTGTGCAGTAGCATTTAGCTGTTTCATTGTTGACTGATTTGATGGTTATCTTAACCAAGGGCCAACATATTGTAATGACACATGAATTTAAAAGCTTTCATACAATCTTCTCTTAGTTTTAAAACTGTTTGTGGTTTTATCAGCAACAGTGTTGGGGGGTAACGTGTTACCTTGTAATACGTTTGAGTAACTGAATTACTTTTTTGATGTAACAAGTAGTCTAACGTGTTAGGGCCACAATTTAAGTACTCAGTGGTTTAGTTACATTTTCTAAAAGGCAATCTGTTATTGTTTAACCAACTATTCCTGTAGCTACCTTTTTACTACAAGAAAAGAAAATATGCCACAAATTTACACCATTGCTACTTTTTGTATGTGCTACAGTTATATCACTGCACATGTGTACGGCAGCTCAGAAGGGACAGCATTCACTTTGAGGAAACATTTGCATTATTTTGAATTTGTGGGAGGAAATAAGGACAAGAACATTACAGTAACATGTAAGTTGTGAGAGCCTGTTGCCCGGATAACAAGAGCCTGTTGGCCTGTAGTAGTGATATAGGGATGTGTTTGAAAAGCCTGTATGTAGTTTATTACTTGTATATGAGCATATGTTTGAGAAGCCACTTGTAAGGCTGTAGAATAAAGAGCTGTAAATGAGACATAGTGTGTGTCATTCCTACTATTAGTGTAAAGATTTACAGATGATGATCCAGACTTGGCTGTGTGATGATGGTACAGTCATTATATTTAAAGGAGGTCTGGACTAAAACTACATAAGGAATCACAAAGTAACACTAAAGTACTCTAACCAGTTACTGTTTTCACAAGTTAATGCTGGAATGTAACTAGTTACTTTTTAATGGCAATAACTTTATAATGTAATTAGTTACTTTTAAAAGTAAGGTTCCCCAACACTGATCAGTAATAATAACATTCCTCTTAAGTTAATAACTGAGATGTGGGAGCATTCAGTGACCTCACTAAAAAGAAGTCCAACAGGTGAAGAAATGCAAGCAGTCAGATAATAAGAGAAATTGGAAATTAAACCGACAGATTATTCAGATTCATTTAGAAGAGAAAATAATGTCAAACTGTCAAATCACTCAAATGATGTCATGTCAGTGATGAAGCATGTATAATACCAGAGCCCTGGAGCTGGCTTACCTTTATGGGAATGCAGCCATTATTACTGTTATTAATTCTACCAGTGCTTATCCTGCTTTGGTAAGTCAAAATGTCACCATGAGGTCAAGGCTCTATCCTCTCTGTAGGCCATGTTTTCCTTTAGAGAGATCGTGCCATGACAGTTTTATCCTTAGTAAACGTAATGATAGTATTTGAGTTGAGCATGGCCACACAATCATATGTGAACAGGGATTAGAAGGAGGTTGAGTACCCATCCCTGAGCAGCTCTAGTGTCCAGGGTCAATGCAGAGGAGGTGGTGGAGCCTGTTTGCACAACCTGGCCTCATGAAGTCCAAGATCCAGCTGCACAGTCCCACATCTCTGATCTTGGATGATCATATGTTCAAATATTTACAGTATGTAGTGCATACCAATATGTGTGTATATTAAGTACTTTGTGCTCCTACTCTTTGTTGCAGTGCTCTTTTATATATATGCTTCTGTTTGGATTTTAGGGTTCGTCTTTACATCTGACAATGAGAACATATGAAAAATCACCACTTTGTGTGAGTTACAGTTACATAATTTTGGTATTCAACAGGCTTTACCCCTGACAGATGAACTACTAAATGAAATTGAATTTTAAACACACACACACACACACACACACACACACACACACACACACACACAGCCTTCATCATGGTGAAAAAAGCCCAAAATCCCAACTAATGAATGACAGTGTTGTTGTGTTGAGAGTATACATACAGGCTGAGAGCTGACAAACGCCTACCATGCTGTCCTTGAACTGACCATGCAAAGTAATCATCTTATTGTCCTCAAACAGGCCGCCTGCTGCCGCCTTTTATGGTGACAGAACACCTTGTGTCTCCAAATTGTCACAATATCACGACAATGGACTGAGGCTGATAACTTAGTGCCAGAGAAGAATCCATGAAAAATTGCATGTGACGCACTGTTAACAATAAAAATCCTTGGTTTTACAAAAGCAGAGAACAAACATTGGATTTCCTCAGTGATTGTGTTGATAATGGGGATATCCTGCCGATATAGATACCATAAGCACTTTTCACTCAAGGTCTATTTCAGTCCACTATCAACCGTCCAGAGATGGAGTCAGCAGCTGTGAGCTATATCATTTCCTTTCAAACAAAAAATACATATTTATTCCGACAGCTTTCAGTAAATGTGGCTCCATTCTGTCATCCTCACACACCCTACTTCACTTCACTTCCACTACTTCAGGGGTATAAAGACCAGTACCTATTTGTACTGTTATTGTTTGATGTTAAAGACTGTGTAAAGTGAATTTTCTTCTAAACACATTAAATAGGTATGGAAGCCCATTTCCGCCACTTTAGAAAAAAATTACGAGCTACTAAGTCATAATTATGAGATAGCTAAGTCGAAATTATGAGATACTAAGTCATAATTATGAGATACTAAGTCATAATTATGAGATACTAAGTCGAAATTATGAGATACTAAGTCATAATTATGAGATAGCCAAGTCGAAATTATGAGATACTAAGTCATAATTATGAGATACTAAATCGAAATTATGAGATACTAAGTCATAATTATGAGATACTAAGTCATAATTATGAGATAGCTAAGTCATAATTATGAGATACTAAGTCATAATTATGAGATAGCTAAGTAATAATAATGAGATAAGTCAAAACGAGTTTGCTGTGAGTAACACTATGCTGAAGCCTATGGGGTTTGTTTGAATAGGTCCAGCTGAAGGCTCCTGTCAGGACATAAATCCCGAACAATATTGTGTGATCCACTGATTTATCACTTAGGCCACTTACTTATTATGACAGGAGCCTTCAGCTGGACCTATTCAAACAAACCCCATAGGCTACGTAACATCAAAGTTCAGCATAGTGTTACTCACAGCAAACTCGTTTTGACTTATCTCATAATTATGACTTAGCTATCTCATAATTACGACTTAGTATCTCATAATTATGACTTAGTATCTCATAATTTCGATTTAGTATCTCATAATTATGACTTAGTATCTCATAATTTCGACTTAGTATCTCATAATTATGACTTAGTATCTCATAATTTCGACTTAGCTATCTCATAATTATGACTTAGTATCTCATAATTATGACTTAGCTATCTCATAATTATGACTTAGTATCTCATAATTATGACTTAGTATCTCATAATTTCGATTTAGTATCTCATAATTATGACTTAGTATCTCATAATTTCGACTTAGTATCTCATAATTATGACTTAGTATCTCATAATTTCGACTTAGCTATCTCATAATTATGACTTAGTATCTCATAATTTCGACTTAGCTATCTCATAATTATGACTTAGTAGCTCGTAATTTTTTTCTAAAGTGAAACTGTGTTTCAAGATTTCTGTGTTCAGGATTTAGTGGGCGGGTCTAAAAATGATTGGCATAAACCCGCCCCTGCTGCTGTAGAGGTATAAATACATTCAGCACGCTGGTGACACTTGGTAGGGGGCGGGGTTTCAGCGAACTTGGCGGGCACTCCCACAGCGTTTGGGAGAAGAGAAAGAGGCTGAGTTTTACACAACTTTGAAGCCTAATTTCATGTATTTGGCAGAGGTGGAAAGTAACGAATTACATTTACTCGTGTTACTGTAATTGAGTAGCTTTTTTGTGTACTTGTACTTTTTCAAGTAGTTTTAAAAATCTGTACTTTTACTTTTACTTAAGTATGTTTTGTGTGAAGTATTGTACTTCGCTACATTTTAAATCACATCCGTTATTGAGTAAAAAATGTTGGCCGAATGTTTTTTAAAGCAGAGTATCGTACAGAATCATTAACCAGCATGATACAATGACTTAACATTCATGCAGCCTGTTACACCGGGCAGCTAGCTCTCATAGCGACATATAAACTCTAACACAACACAACAAACTCTAAAAGAAATGTCCATTAGACGTTGTGCTGTCATCTGTCTCACTCTTCGTGTAGGACGAGGCATTGTGCATGATGCGTTCACGTGAAAAGGACAGCGTCGGAAATGAGAGAATTAAGCGAAAGCTGCACAGGGGCACAGCCTTTTAAACATGGGTACTTAAAAGTTTGGTCTTCTTTGGGTAATGTAAAGAAAAGTTATTGCTCTTGTGACTTTGACACGTAGTGATTCATAGATATGCAGTATGACTGTTGGTTTACAACAGGGTGATTGTAGGACTAGGATCAGAGCTTTAGAGGGGCTCAGCTCCTAATGAGAATTTGACATTCAATGCCCTGCAAGTGTTTTAAAAAACCCCAATAATCATTCATTGTTTCCCACACAATATTTAGAGACTATGGAGGGTTTATTATTTATTTTTAGGGCTGCTGAGATCAAATTTAGAGGTGTTAGAAAATCCAAAAAAAAAAAGTCTAAAATTGCTCCGTGTTTACAGAATCCACAATTATGCCATCTTCAATTTAATGGTTGTGTTATTTGAAAATGTTTTATGGGATGGTCTTCACTAAAATGACACATATCTCCATAAATGTTTTAAATGTTGTGTGTAGACATATTTTGTCATTGAAGCTGAATTTGTAAATGTATACCTTTTATCTTTAATTAAAACAACTAGTTAGAGATTTATGAGCCATCACTTTGTCCTACAGCCGCCCCCCCACCCCCGTTATAAAAGTAACTAAGTAACTTTTACTCAAAGTATTTTTTTAACAAGCTACTTTTTACTTTTACTTGAGTATATTTTTAGACCAGTACTTTTACTTGTACTCAAGTAAAATTTCATCAAAGTAGTGGTACTTTTACTTGAGTCAAATATTTCAGTACTCTTTCCACCTCTGGTATTTGGCAATACGATTTCAATCATTCAAATTTAGCAGGCTGATCAACAACACACTTTTCGGTGGTATGTCAAACTCAGAACACATATTTATTCTTACTTTACACTGACTTTAATTGTCTCCTATGAAGTCATATAATTCCTTTCAGTGTATCCACATTTAAACCTACATTCTGCCAGTATGGGAAATTCATTTTGTTTGTCATCTTAAAGGAATATTTTGGGAAATATGTGCTATTATTTCTGTGAGCAAGAGCTCAGTGGCCACAGGTGCACCCAGAGGTCTCTCATGACAAGAATTTCGACGGAGTCAGTTTTAACTCCTCCACTGAAAGTGCATAAAAACCTAGTTATAAAACTGACAGTGAAATCGAAATATCTAAAAGTAGCTGATATATATTTAGAATAATTGGCCAGAGGTAATGGATCAACATGTGAGATAGTTACCTAAACAAGGGAGAAACAGATGTACACAGGATACCTTTAATCATTCTTAGATCACTATCAATATAATTATGAGATCGTTTAAGTGCAGTCACTCACTTCTACCTGCTTTGGAGCTCTAGCTTGCATCCAGCTCTTTAGTTATTGACATGGATACATATTTAGTAGACTTGATAATGGATGGAAATCTGTTCATGGGGGGAAAGGTTTGTGGTGATGATAGCTCACTGAATTATTTTCAAGGTAAACTCCCAATTGTTTTTCATGTATCTAACAGTTTTAAGCACATGGGGAAAGCATTAGGCCATGATGCACTCTCTAATGACTCTATAGGCCTGTGTTCCTACTTAGGTAATTCTCTTGTGTTCTTGTCTACTTCCTGACTAATCATTGGTGGCTTAGCTTTTGTTGAAGTTCAACATCAAAGTAGAGGAGTTCAACATGTCAATGTCCTGCAAAGATCCTCTACAATCTGGAACACAATCACCTTTGACCCTGGCATGAGAACAGCAGGCTATTACAAGTCATCAGCACACAGATACAGTAAAAAAACAAAAATCAGGCCAAATACCAAAATATTTTTTGTGTTAAGTTGATATCATACAGACATATAAAGTTGAAAAATGTATACATGCTGTATCTGTATATATTACTGTATCTGTGTGCTGATGGGACCTTAACCTGACACTGTTCCTCAAATAATGACCAACAGGAATTAGCATCTAGCAGAAGACTAAACTTGGAAGACAATGTCATACAGAGTGTTATAGATATGTAAATACCATGACGCTCACTCCCTCAAAATCTACAGTTTTGTACCCTAGTGGTCGAGTGGTTAGTGCACATGCCACATAATCACAGCGTCCCTGGTTCGAATCTAGCAAGGGACCTTTACTGCAGGTCATTCCCCTCCATCTCCCTGTTTCCTGTTGGCCTCTGTGCCATATACTGCTTAAATAAAGGCAAAAAAGCCCAAAATATCTATCTATTGTCTGTTTGTCTGTTATTCTCATATCTCTCGAACCCTTCATCCGATTGATTTCAAACGTGACAGGTGTCTCACTACAGACACGAGTAAGTGCAGTGCTAAGTTTTACGTTGTTTGGATTAGAAATGTAAAATATATAGATAAATATAAATATATGGGTAAAAGAAGCACACATTAGCTGTTCCCGCTCCAGCCGCTGGCCACTCCCCCTCTCACACAGCACACTGAGCACAGCGCAGGACCAGAGTTAGAGAGACTATAAGGCAGCACAGAACCAGAGTTAGAGTGACTATAAGGCAGCTAAAATGTGAAATGTACTTCAGACCCTCAAAAAAATGGATGAAACTGAAAACACTTGGAATAGCCCAGACTACTGTGGGCTGTCTTTAGACTTCGAATAAACAAACAACAATTCCAATTCAATATTGAAACCAGCGATCGGCCTAATGGTCCTGAATTTAAGGACGTTTCAGAATCTCACATATGCAAAGCACAACCAGCTACAGACAAGTGGCAAACAGAACATGAACTTTTGTTGTGTAATTGTAACAATGAGCATTCAAACACATCAAACCAACAATATAGTAAATACACATGCAAAAACAGATTTTGCATATTTTTTAAAAATCTACAGTATTCATTTCCATCTGTCCATTATCGCATTGTCGCTTATCCAGGGCGGGGTCGTGGTGGCATCAGGCTATGCAATGTGACCCAGACATCCTTCCCAGCAACGTTGTCAGCTCCTCCTGGGGGATTCTGAGGCGTTCCCAGGCCAGAAAGGATATATAATCCCTTTAGCGTTTTCTGGGTCTACCCCGAGGTCTCCTCCCAATCGGACGTGCCTGGAATTCATCAAAGTATTCATTTGATTAATCTTTACACTAAACTCTTGGCTAAATTGTTGTTTTAAGGCAGATGTCCAGGAGCTACAGTACTAACATTTAGAAACACCAATAGTAAGTCTGACTTTTTGTATCAATGCTTTCTTACAGGAGCTAGCAAAAACTCTATTTTGCTTCATTTGAATTCTAAATGGTAAATGGACTGTACTTATATAGTGCTTTTCTAGTCTTTTCGACTACTCGAAGCACTTTTACATTTCATGTCACATTCACCCATTCACACACATTCATACACTGATGACAGGAGCTACCACACAGGGTGTTAACCTGCTCATCGGGTGGAAAATAATCATTCATACATATTCATACACCGTTGGAACAGCAATGGGAGCAATTTGGGGTTAAGTATCTTGCCCAAGAACACATCGACATGGGAGTCAAACTGCCAATTTTACGATTGGTGGACGACCAAGCTACAGCTGGCAACACTAAAAGTTTCTATCACAAAATTCTCTATCTTAAACTTGGTGTAAAACCACATAAGAATGGCTCAAAGTGTTCTTAGGAATAAGTTGTGATAAATTCTCTCGTCCCAGCAGCTTCACATTCGGCTGCAAACTGCTCCAGTGTGGGAGGCCATGGTGTGTTGAAGCCAACACAACCACAACATCTGCAAAAAGCAGAGAAACAATCTGACCTGAGGTCCCCAAGTTGGACACTCTCCTCCCCCCAGCTGTGCCTTGAGATTCTGTCCATGAATATCACAGACAGAATAATTGAGAAAGGACAACCCTGGAGGAGCACAACACCCACTGAGAATGAGTCTGACTTACTGCCGAGAATACAAACACAGCTCTCACAGTGGTTGTATAAGGGCCCAATGGCTAACAGCAATAGCCCCGGTGGTACCCCATACTCCTGCAGCATGGCTCCCAAGGTGCCCCAAAGGACACGGTCACAAGTCTACTCCAAGTCCACAAAGAACATGTAAAGTGGATGTGTGAACTACCATGACCCCTTAAGTATACCTGCAAGGCATACCCCAATAGTTGGAGCACAACGTCTGGCCCTCTTTTTTGAAAATCTTCACGACACTGAGGAGGCATGCTAGCCATGACAGCCCAACAATGTCCAGAGCCTTCAGCATCTCACCCATAGTCGGCGCCTTGCCAACGAGGAGCTTTTTGACTACTGTAGAGACAGGGCTGCCTTAACCTAATGTTAAGCCCCGGGGGCTGAGAGGTTTTGTAGGCCCTCCATCCCCTCGATTTATAGCGTCTCATCTTTAAAAAGTGTAATATCTAGGTAATCTACATCCAGTGGCAGCTGGGAAAAAAAATGTTGGGGGGGGGGCGCACTTTGATGGTTGGTGGTCCGAGGGTTACTGTCAAACAAATCACAGCACCACTTCATACCATAGTAAAAACGTAAAAATAAGAAAGGAAAACCATCTAAAAACAACACAACACACTATAATGTTCCCTGGTTTGTCCCAGTATCTCAGACCCACAGAGAGAGGAAAAATATATATAATTAGATATGATAAAATGCCCATTTTACTCACATCACCTAAAGTTACCAACAGTTAAACACTTTATTCATATTTATGTCTTTTATAAAGTCTTTTTAAGCCTTTATAATATTAATAACAGGAATGCAGCTACTACCTGATGTCTTGTCCTGTTGGAGCTGCTGGATGCAGCCACTGTTATGGACTGAATCTATGTTCCTCTTGAGGAGCTTGGCATAGAGGAGGTCCACATGTGGGCTGATGTGGCCAGCTGCAGAAAGAGCTCAGCAATGCTAAGTCTGCTAAAAACAACTTATAGCTCCATGCTATTGTCTTGATGGCTGCAACTACTTTAGTGTTTGCATTTTTTTGTTTTAGGTCTCGTTCCCCTGTCGTTGTCCTCAACGTTTCGGTGCTGACACTTTAAATGAGTAAACAGATAAAGCAATAAAAGGAATAACTCACACTGCATCCAGCTAGCCAACTCCATGTATCATAACAGCAGCAGTAGAAGCTAGAAGCTCCGGTTCTCAGCTCGTCCTCCATCACCTGCTGCTGCTGAAGCCGGTCTGGTCTAAACTGTCTAAATCTTTCATTTCCGCGGCTCCACTTTATCTCCTGAAACTACAGCTGACGGGAGGGCGTGAATGACAGCCAGAACTGTCCAATTACATTAGATTAAAAGACTTAAAACATCAACAATTCTCCTCCGAATAGTTTGCACCCTGGTCCTCTCTCTGGGGCTCGTGTGCTGCCCCCTCCTCCTCCCTTCCACTGCTCCTCTCCAGCTACATCCACCTGCACGGCATGCGCCTCCTCCGCACCCTCCGGTGTGTGATAGCGGGCTTCCCCTGGTGCTGAGCCCATCTTCAGCAGCAGCTGGTTTAAAAAATCCAGTGAGCTTTGGGATGCTCTTTAGTAATTCTTTTTCGCATAACTTTTCTTAATATGTTTTCTCCGACATTTTCCACTTAATGTCACTCAATCATAGAAAACTAACTATAGACATTCTGATAGGTAAGCCCACGGGCCATTGGCTATGGGGCCACGTGGGTCACCCCTAATTTGGATCAATCAGCAGCCACGTAAGGTGCGATTAGAGTGATTGACAGAAAACCTGACAAGTTACAAAACAATATGATCTTTTCAGCTCATCATGACCCTGAACATGGGAGGCCCCTGGGCTTCAGCCCAGGTAAGCCCGTGCATTAAAGCGGCCTTGCTTAGAAACCTCTGCCAGGGATATGGTTGAGACTTCTCCAGAGTCATCCAACTCTACCTCCTCCATAGCGTTTGGTTTAGGAGATCTTCAAAGTGTTCCTTCCACTGCCCAAAAAGTGTCCCCAGTGAGGTCTTCTGACAGTTTGCCAGATTTTCTTTGAGGCCAACTGAAAGTCCTTCTACTTGTGATGCTGCTATACCTTGTAACAACCTGGACCAGGGATGGGCAACTTAAATGATGGAGGGGGGCACAATTTTTCATCCACACTAACAGAGGGCCACATAGGACCGCACACTTATGATAAAACTGCCATTTCATATAAGTTTGCATATATATATGTTTATTGACCCAAGATACAGTCAAGAAAATAAAACATACAATTCAGTCTCTCGATATCGACCGTGTATTTGTGAAGTAACTCCTCGCACTGAGAGACATATTTTTGCATCTCCTCACAAGCAGTAAAGTGTGTCAAAATCAGAGGACGGGATGATAATCCCTCTTTGAACAAGTCTAGTTTGAGCTGAAATGCGGTCATGTGTGCGTACAGGTCACACACAGTTTGGTCTCTCCCCTGCAACTTTGTGTTCAGGACATTCAGATGGGAAGTAATGTCAGTGAGGAAAGCCATGTCACATAGAAACGCAGTGTCTCTGAGTTTCCTGCAGTAAGCACTCATATCACCACTAACGCTTTCCTCCAGAAACACTGGGATTTTGGAGCGCAGTGCAAAATAACTCTCGAGACACTTCCCCCGACTCATCCATCGGACCTCGGTGTGCATTTGTAAATCCCCATATGCAGCGTCCACTTCATCCAGAAATGATATAAATCTCCTGTGACTGAGCGATCTGTTTCCTCCTCTGATGAGGTTGGTTACTTTAGTCACCAAATCTATAACGTGACTAAAGTTCAGTGTCTTCGCACAGAGCGCCTCCTGTAGATAAGTTAAATATAATAATAATTATTATTATTATTAGGCTATTTATGCATAAAATTAACCTATATTTGTCCTGTATGTCACTCAAAATCCCGACTAATACTCACTCACCTGATGTATGACGCAGTGCAGTATAGGGCAGTTCACTCCGCTCACTGTTGACGGCGTTGAATATGTCCACGCCCTTGGTGGTACCATGCAAAGACACCATTTTCAATAACTCCTCGTGCACTTCAAACAAACTGTCAATAGTTTTTGCAAAAATCAGCAGCTGGCTGACATCCGTCACATCTGTACTTTCATCCAAGGCCAAGGAATAATACTTGCAGTCCTCCATAACTTGTTTCAGCTTCCCCTCAACATGATCGTGAATGTCAAAAATTCTGCGAGTCATTGTGCGACGAGACAAGGAGATCGTATCAAAGTTTTAAACTAGGTTATCATCACCAAAAGCCTTTGCCATTTCCATAGCACACCTCTTCATAATTTCGCCATCTGGCAGGGGCTTCTTTGCTTTAGCGAGCTCAAGTGCAACGGCAAAAGATGCCTTGAGTGCAGACTCCTGAGTGGTTGTGGCTCTGGTAAAAAGTCGCTGTTGTTTGTGTACTTTTGATTTGAGGTCGGCTACCATAGCAGCCCTTGCAGCTTCAGTATACTTCTTGTATTTAGCTTTGTGCAAGGTTTTGTAGTGGTGACTTAACTTGAAATCTTTCATGGCAGATAGCGTCTCTAAGCAGACTAAGCACATAGGTCTGCCTTTAAATTCTGTGAACAAGTACTCATCTTCCCATTTTTTTTTTAGTATGATTTATTTATGAGTTTTCAAAATAATAAAAACAAACTGACATGAGTCCACATTAATGGAGCAAAGTTGACAAACCCCCCCCCCCCCAAAAAAAAAAACAAGAAAAAGAGAGGTAGTAACAAGAACAGGTACAGACAAGCAGGTAAGCTCCAAGTGAAGCTAAACAACCTCAAAACACAGGTTGCAACCAGATTACAGTAATGTGGGTGTACAAATAAAACATAGGGTCATAATGTATGGTGTATAGAAACACCTACTGAAGCAGAGTCTCATGTGGAAACACGTTCAAACCTGGAGACAGGTATGCATGGAAAGTGTAAACAAACAATAGTACCCAAAAAACAAAACAAAGACAAGACAAGACAAAAAAAAACAAAAAAAAAAAAACAAAGAAAAAAAGTAGTAGACAACACTACAATGCTACAGTGTGGATTGAGGAGTGGTGAATAGTAGGTAGGGTGGGTCAAAGGCTGATAATGGGGGGTATCTAGAGGTTAGGGTCCAGATCTAGCTGTAGAGACCTGACATGTTCTATAAAGGGTTGCCATATCTTATAGAATTTAGCAACAGAAAGGCGGAGCGAGTATTTAATTTTATCAAGTCTCATGAAGTGGAGGGCATCCTTAAGCCATTTAGAGTGTGAGGGGGGGCTAGAGCTTTTCCAGTGGAAAAGGATGACACGTCTCGCCAATAGAGTGAGGAAAGCAACATGTTGAGCAAAGTAAGACGGTAAACGGATATCACTGGGCAGAACACCAAACAAGGCGGTCAGTGGGCAGGGTTGGATAGGGGTAGAAGTGAGTGAAAGATACTTGTCCAAAATGTCCCCAGTACAGGACAAGACCAGAACATGTGGATAAGATTGGCTGGATTCTGACGGCATTTGTCACAATTAGGGTCGGAACCAGGGTAAATACGGGCCAGCTTACTCTTAGACCAGTGGGCTCGATGGAGTACTTTGCACTGTATAACTCCATGCCTCGCACAGATAGAGGAGGAATGGACCCAGGTCAAAGCCTGCTTCCAAGCTTCAGGATCAATCTCTATACCAAGTTCTGTAGACCATGTGTTAGGCAGAGAGTCTGAGGATGAGACTTGATATGTGAGAAGAGTGTTGTATAATAATGAGATGGCACCCTTGCGGCAAGGGTTGATTTCAAGGATGTTATCAATAGGGGTAATAGGGGGGAGGGCAGGAAAGGCAGGAAAATAGTTACGAACAAAATCTCTGATTTGTAAATATCTGAAAAACTGGTTAGCTGGCAGGTTAAACTTGTGAGCTAACTGGCTAAAAGAGGCAAAAGTACCATTAATATAAAGGTGTTTTATAAGGAAAATTCCATGGTCATTCCAGACAGAGAAGGCCCTGTCGAGGACAAATGGATGAAATAAAGGATTAGAATGTACTGGGCTCATGATAGGGGTAGTAAAGAGCCCAAATTGTCTTCTAAACTGAACCCAGATCTTAAGACAGTTTTTGACTATAAAGCTATTGGAGCATGCAGCAGGCGATGAAGTCAGTGGGAGGCACAGGAGAGACATGAGTGAACCAGAGACATCTGCAGCCAGAGTGGGGGATTGTTACTGATAGAACACCAATGCAGCATTGTCCTGATATTAGCTGACCAATAATAGACTATAAAATTAGGCAGAGCCAAGCCACCTAAATTTTTGGGTTTCTGTAAAGTGTCTTTTCTAATTCTGGGTTTACTTTTGTTCCAAATAAAGTGTGTTATAGAGTTATCAATTGTGTGAAAGAAGGTTTTGGGCAAAAAAATAGGTAAACATTGAAAGAGATATAAAAACTTCGGTAACACATTCATTTTAATGCAGAATAGACCAGCAAGATAGACCAGCGTTGGAGGTTGTCGGACATTCTAGTTATAAGGGGAGAGAAATTCCGATTGTATAATTCTGAATAATCCCTAGTAATGCAGATGCCTAGGTATTTAAAGTGACTCTTGGATACCTTAAATGGTAAACTTGAGAAGGGATATGTTAAGGCTGCAGAATTAATTGGCATGAGTTCACTTTCTGAAAATTTAGCTTATAACCTGATATTTGCCCAAACTCTTTCAGCACACTTAACACTACAGGGATGGATCTAGCAGGATCAGAGACATAGAGCAAAAGATCATCTGCATACAAAGATAATTTGTGTTCCGAGCTGCCCCGTGAGATCCCAAGCATTTGACTAGACCTGAGGGCAACCGCTAAAGGCTCGATAGCGATAGGAAACAATAAAGGCGAGAGTGGACAGCCCTGTCGAGTGCCACAATAGAGAGGGAAATAGTCAGAAAAATCATTATTTGTGTGAACACGTGCAAGAGGAGAAGTATACAAGAGTCTAATCCATGAAATAAATGCTTTACCAAAACCAAACCGCTGAAGCGTGTAGAACAGGAAAGACCACTCCACGCGGTCAAATGCCTTCTCGGCATCCATTGAGATGACTAACTCAGGGGAGATAGAGGCTGTGGGGGAATACAGAATATCAAGCAGCCGACGAACGTTATGAAAAGAATGACGGTCTTTCACAAACCCTGTTTGGTCAGTGGCAACAATGGTGGGAAGGACGCTCTCCAAGCGTTTCGCCAGCACTTTTGCGAGCAATTTGACATCAGCATTAAGTAAGGACAGGGGCCGATAGTTGCTACAGGATAGCGGATCTTTATCCTTTGTAAGTATTAGAGAGATAGTCGCTTGTCTTAATGAGGGGGGTAGGATGCCATTTTGCATTGATTCATTAAACATGTTGAGTAAAAGAGGAGACAGGTAATCAAATAATGTTTTAAAAAATTTGGCCATTTTCCGCTCTGCATAGACATCAAGGCACTTCTAAGTTCACTTATTGTGAGAGGTTTGTCCAGATCGGCTGCCATGTCAGAGTCAATAGATGGTAAAGGCAAAGAATCAAAAAATCGCTTAAACTGAGCCTCATCATTGGGGCTCTCAGAAGTGTATAAAGAGGAATAAAATTGCTTCAATTGAGAGTTGATACATTGAGGGTCTATCGTTATCCCCATATCTGTGTTGATCTGGGGGATTTGTCTTGATGAAGCAGATTGCCGTATTTGGTGAGCTAAAAGTTTGCTTGGTTTATCACCAAATTCATAATAATTATGCCGTGATTTTAGAAGGGCCTTAGCCGCAACATCCGAGGATAAACAAATTCAGATTTTTTTGTGAGCAAATCTTTAATTAAGTCAGGCTCAGGTGAGTCAGCACTCTGAAATCGCCTTGGAGAGGACTAAGTTCTTTTCCTTGGCAATTTTTCTCTGGTGGGCTGAATATGAAATAATTTCTCCTCTAAGAAAGGCTTTACAGGTCTCCCAAATAGTAGCTGCAGATACTTCTGAATTAACATTGGTTGCTATATAGAGATCAATGCGGCCGTTTATTTTCTTAATAAATTCATTATCAGAGAGTAGTAAAGAATCAAAGCGCCAAGGGGCACAGGATGGGGGCTTACCCGGAAGAGAGATGTCCAAGACTACAGTAGCATGATCTGAAATCACGATAGGATTATAGGAACAAAATTTAACAGAGGAGAGTAATTTGTTGTCAACGAGAAATAAATCTATATGTGAAAAGGTGTTGTGGACCGGGGAAAAGAAGGAGAAACGTCTGGTGCCAGGATTAAAAAAGCGCCAGACATCAGAGATGGCATATTGTTCCATAAATACCTGAATTGTTTTAGCTTACTTAGACATGGCAGAAAGCTTGGTAGAAGAGCGGTCTAGCGAAGGGTCAAGGCAGCAGTTGAAATCACCTCCTAAAACAAGCTGGTGAGAGTGCAAGTCAGGTAGAGAGAAAACATTTTTTTTGAAAAAATTATCGTCATCCCAGTCAGGTCCATAAACATTTGCTAATATGAGACTATTACCACACATTTTGCCTGTTATGATAATAAAGCGCCCATTAGGATCAGAGATGACTTGGGACACAGAAAAGGGAACAGATTTATGGATAAGTATGGCTGCTCCTCTAGCCTTGCTAGAAAAGGAAGAATGATACAGCTGGCCCACCCACCCCCTGCGAAGCTTAAGGTGATCTGCTGGCCTAAGGTGAGTTTCCTGTAAAAAGGCGATTTTGGTGTTTAAAGATTGTAGGTGATTAAGGACTTTGCTTCGTTTGAAAGGTGAGTTCAGCCCTTTTACGTTCCAGCAGGTAAGCCTTAATGCACTACCAAGTGCCGGTAGGGGATCAGGTAAAGCCATCAGGTAATGTGGTTATATAGGGACCCACTGCAATAGATAACCCTTACTGTGCCCATAAACACAACCCCCAAACAGTCAAGGACTACAAAGGGAATAAGCACCAGCATGAAAATCACACTGTGCATTGCAGCAAAAACACATCAGTTTACGTAAAATAAATATAAAAAAAAAACACACAACAAATCACAACTGAGAAGACATTAACAGTTATACATCCTTCCCCCCTCCCACCCCATCCTAGGCTGCATACAGTTGCTGGCACGCAGGACAGCAACATACAGCACTCTGATCTACCGATCAGCATATTTGACTACTTCCTTACATCTTTGCAAAAACTCCCACCAGGTAACAAATTTACAATGATTTCTAACCTCTTGAAATGCCTCTAAGAACAAGAGGAAACTAGTGTGAAGAGCATCCACAGCATCAGAGATATTATGAATTAACGTCCCTGCTAAATATGATGAACAACGTGACAGGGCTTTCAAATCACAGTCATTGGAGGGCGCGTCTGCACCCCGAGGATCCGAGCACAGGAACACAACTGTCTGATGAGGAGATATGGCATTTGGAAAGATACATCCTCCTGGAAAAAGCTAATTTTCAAACAGCTAAAACTGTCCTCATGGCAGTAGGCATAAACGCTCTTACAAACAAAGTCAAATTGCCATGGCAACACGGAAGAACAAATAAACAGAAAACGCAATAATTGAACGGATCCCGAGTACATGAAAATAGCAGCGCGGATAAACTGCATATTAATAGGTAATATGCATCTGATTACAAGTTCTGCACATACTTATCAGCCTCCGCAACGGACCGGATCCAAACTTTCTCACCCCTGGGCAGAGTGATGCGGAGTTTAGCAGGGAAGAGGAGAGATGGCTTGTATCCACGTCTGTAAAGTTCAGCCATCACGTCCTTACATTCCGCCCTCTGTTTCAGCACATCTGCGGTGTAATCCTCGTAAATCCGGATCTTGTGCTCCTTGTAGGACAGGTTACCTCGTTTACGAGCTTCTCGGATGATCAGGTCCTTAACCTGGAAGCGGTGGAGACGTAATATGACAGGTCGGGGCTTTGAACCAGGCGCAGGCTTCGGTGCAAGGCTCCTGTGTGCGCGGTCCAACTCGGGTGGAGAAGGTAGAACCTCTGTGCCAAAAACGTCGACCAAGAGTTGGGAAAAGAAAGCTGTTGGGCGAGGACCTTCAAGGGACTCAGGTAGGCTGATGATCCGTATGTTTTGGCGTCTGCTGCACCCCTCCAAGTCGGCTAGTCTGGCCGTCAGTGATTCCTTGTCTTGCTTCAAAGTTGTGCACACTTTCTCAAGTTCACCGAGACGACGATCCACTTCGTTAGTATTATCCTCCAATGAGCCAATGCGCTGCTCATGGTCTGAAACCGTTGAGTTCAAGTTGTCCAGGGTCTTGGAGAGCTTATCAAATGAAGACTTAAAGTCGGCAGCCAGGGCTCTTCTGTGGTCAGCTAGCAAAGAGCTAATGTCTTCCATTGTGATGCTAGCGGGTGGCAAAAGAGCCTCTTTCTCTTGTTTTCCCTTTTGTTTTGACATTGTCAGGATCAGAGTGTTAGATGAACTTCTAAGTCACTTATGCAGTAAGAAAATATGCAAATAAGAGGCTAGAAAGATGAAAAGTAAGTAGAGGTAGCAGGAGCGAATTGCACGCCTCATACCGGAAGTCCTCATCTTCCCATTTAACCTGAAACACTCGGTTTTCTCCATCAAGTTTCCTCTTCCTCCACTCTTCCTCACTAATGCGTGCACGAGGCGGCGTCTACATTGGAGGCGCTATCTAGTGGCCATCTGTGTCATTACAACTGATTCAGTGTCATTCCAACTGATTCAGTGCCTCAGAGGATACATTTTTTACAATTGTCTAAAATTAATCAAAGAGCCACTTTGAGTGAGGGTGTGGGCCGTGTGCGGTCCGCGGGCCGCCAGTTGCCCATCCCTGACCTGGACCATCAGACATCAGACAGGTGTTTTATTTCACTAAAGCTGGGCATACACTGTGCAATTTTTTCAATCGGTTGGTCAATCTCAAACTCAAACTATACAAGTATATCGCATGCGATAAAAAGCCAAAGCTCACAACTTCTGTGCGCACACTGTACGTTCCGATGCTCGGCTGCGACTTGACTGCTCGTACTACAAGAGCGAAATAAACACTTGGGGCCCCCGAACCGAAACAGTGCTGGAGAGATGCTGACAAAGGAGAAGCGTGCTGCCCTGGCCATATGTGCTATTCTATGCGCAGAAACTTCAAAAAAGAAGAGAAGCTGGCATGTGTGGACACGCAGATGGCTAGAGAGACGTGGACAATACGGTCTGACCATTTTACAATGAGAACTGGAGGTAAGCGACAGTTAAAGTACGTCAAAATCACATTACATCACGCAGTCACAACACAAAACATCCTACATCTCTACTGCCTATTGACATGGGGGTTTTGTTTGTAAATAGATGGATGACGTGAAGGGTTTCCGGGACCTTCTTAGAATGTCTGTGGAAGACTTCAATTTCCTCCTGGAGAAGGTAACTCCACATATCATAAAGAAGGATACCCACCTAAGAAAGGCCATCAGCTCCAAGGAGAGGCTTTCCGTGACAATACGGTTTCTGGCAACAGGCAAGTATACACACAAACAGGCTACATGTAACAGCGTTACGTTATTAGGACTAGGGTTGCAAAATTCCGGGAATTTTCAAACTTGGAAACTTTCCATGGGAATTAACGGGAATTAATGGGAATTAACGGGAATAAACTGGGAATTTACTAAACTGAAGGTATGTTCTTATTAGGGAACTTAAATATAGTTGTGTAAAATAATATTTTAGCATAATCCTGACTAAAACAACCAGATAACATGCATTATAGTTGAATATCTATGCTATCTGAGACCACGCCCCCTACATGCACTGTGCATTCCTCCATCACATGCACAGATCCCATCAGGGATGTGTAGCTTCACAGACACATTGTTGTATTTTTTCAGAGTTGTGTGTGAAACCATTAAGAATAATAACATTTAGTTGTTTTTTTATATTAAATTACAAATAATTGTATAATTTAATATAACTTCAACAGCTCAGGGACATCAAGCGACATTGTGCAACTTTTTTTATCGTCAACTTAAAATAATGTTCTGTTTTTTAATGAAGGGGTGGACTTTTTTTTATCCAATTAATCAATCAAATGATGATACCTTTCCACTAAATTACCCTCAGTTGCCATAAATTCCCATTTAATTCCCATAAATTCCCATAATTCCCTTAATTCCCATGGAAAGTTTCCAATATGGAATATTTCCAAAATTCCCCAGCTTAACTTCCCATGGAAATTTACCGGAAACTTTCCGGAAATATACCGGAAATTTTCCACCCCTTTGCAACCCTAATTAGGATACAAAAAAAGTAACTGTAATCCGGCACACTTATATGAAAAAAGGGGGACAATGGGGATTGTGTTTCCCTGAGAATGTTACAGCACCGTGAATTGTGCAATATCTGCACCTGCTATCTGCTCCGTTTTATGGGCATACGCCAAAAAGAATTTTGCGCTAATCTGCAGATAATAGCAACAATGCTGGCTGCATGTCACAGCTGGTTGTTGCTTCATTCAGCAGCTGAAACGGTGTGTCTCCAAACTGAGACTAAAGGTTGTGGGCATTTACGCACGCTGTACAGAAGTGGTAACTTCATTAACACCAGATCGATATAATCTGACGGTGATTCATGTTCTGTGACAGATCAGCTGTTATACATAGTCCCAGGTTTATAAGGTGGGTTTGTTCATAATAAAGCAGAAGGTATGAATGAACCCTGGGTCCCATCAGAGCTGTGAGGACATTTTTATTTTTTAGTAGCTGAAATTATTTTAAATTGCCAAAAGTCTGACCGTTATATTATTAAATATCAATTTTATATCATTCAAAAGATAGATAGCACATTTAACATCAACTATCTGAACACACTATATCTCCACCCTAACTACTTGTGGCAATTTGCACTGTTCTGTGTCAATTAGATGGTTTTATTTGCATAGAGTGGCCATTTTGCACTGAATGTGCACTGTATTATTGCATATTTGGTATTGCAGTAATCCTCAAGTAATAGAAAGTAATCAAGTTACATTACTTTAATATTGTGGTACTTGGATTATGTTACTGACTACATTTTTTAACAGGTAACTAGTGACTGTATCGAATACATTTTTAAAGTAACCCCCCCCCCCCACACACACACACACAACTCTGCACATTCACATTTCTCTGAAATGCTGTCCACTAAACTGAACAGGTTGACATGAGGCAACATCTATGCTCACCCATCTGTTTCACTATCCACAACAATATGCAATCACAAAAATAGAGAACAGTGAACTGTAAAAATGGCTAGGGATGAAGTTAACATGTGCATGGATATAAGTGGACAGATTTGGTATTAAAAACATTGATGATGCTCATTCTATGCATTCGATTCACTAATGATGTTGAAAAAAGGATTAATTCACAAATATTTCTATGACCCTATCTTAGAGACACAGACACATACACCATCAACTGAGTTTGAGTGGAGGGCCATTGCAAGAGACTTTGCAGACAAGTGACAATTACCACACTGCTTAGGGGCTTTGGATGGGAAACACGTCCTACTGCACGTCCCCCCTGACGATGCTCTTCCCAACACTGATGTAATGATGCCATACATGTTTGTTGGTGATGAGGCTTATCCACTGAGACCAGATCTCATGAAACCCTATCCCTTCCGAAACCCGAGCACAAGTCAAAGAATCTTTAACTACCGTCTCTCAAGGGCACGCCGTGTTGTAGAGAACGCATTTGGAATTCTGGTCAATTGCTTCAGGGTTTTCAGGACAACTATCTGCCTGGATCCAGACAAGGTAGTTACCATTACTTTTGCCTCTCTATGCCTACACAACTTCTTACGCCACCAGAGATCTGATGCCTATGTACCACATGGCTATGTGGATGCTGAAGATGCCAACCATCAAGTCATCGAAGGCACATGGAGGAGAGAGGGAGCACTTCAGTCAGTGTCAATTGGCAGAGCAAGAAACCCCACAGTGCAAGCAAAAACACAACGGGACACTCTGGTGACAGTGGAGGTGTTTTCCTCCTCCACTGTCACAGACACAGAGCTAGGGGATGGAGTGCTTGATGGAGGAAAGATGTTGTGGTCCTCGTCTTCTGCTTCTTCTATTGGTCCTGTGTCTGTTGGTCCTGTGTCTGTTGATACTGTTTCCTCGGACTCAGTGTCGAGCTGTAGGAAACAGCACAACACAGAGGGAAAGGGATTAGATGGAAGTGAAGACTGTCAGTTTAGGTCAGAAACACATGTCAAAATCAATTTACATTGAACTTCTATAAATTAAGGATGACATTCAAAGTTCACAATGCTATAGAATAGAATAGAATGGAAAAGAATAAACTAGACTTTATTGTCACGTCCTGCATGAAAATTGTCTTTGGTCTCACCAGTAAGCTAAAACATGAAAACACATAGAATACCGGTAGACACATTTCAGCCAGTCACTTAAAACCCATCATACAGCACTTTACTTTCTACACACAGTTACACACATCGCACATTATTCTACTTTGCACTAAAATCAACACTGTCAATTAGTTGTATATACTTTTGTACATTACATTTTATTTATTTTATTTTATTTGCTATTTTATTATGTATAGTTTGTTCTTTATATTCTTATACTATACGTTGTTATCGTCACTGTGTGAAATGCTGCTGCTGCACTGTAATTTCCCAGCTTGGGATCAATACAAGTGTATCTATCTATATCTATCTATAGACACATAAGATAAATAGGTGACAAGTGGCCTCATTGTCAGAATGAACATTACTATAGCATGCCATACAGAAGAGGACACAGTGCCATTTGGTTCTATACTTACACTCAGTGTGGATTCGGTTGGCCTGCGCATCACATGAACCATCAAAAAGTCCAGTTGTTGTAAAAGCCATTTCTTTTTTGCAGAAAGAGGTTTGTGACCACTTCCACTGGGCGTGGGCTTTAGAAGTTTTCCATATTGTGTTCGTAATGTCGCCATCCGTGTTTTCACCTCATTCACTGAAAAAAAAAATGAATATTGAAATCTCTCGCCCACATGTGGCTACAATAACAAAACAGAAGTTTAGCTAGCTACATGTTAACTTACCAGACACCTGTAGTTGAACAGCCATGTCCTTGACGCACTTTGCCCTGACGTTCCTATCATGGTACGTATCTGAGGACACGTCGTAAAGGCATGAATGTGCCTGCCACATTTCAACTAGTCTGGCCTTCATAGCCCCAGTCCAAACAACACACTGCAGAGGTACCGGCATTGACATGCTTCCTCTTCTGGTCATGTTCTGTTTTTTTCACGCAGGCGCAGTGAGGGAAAACCCACTGATCTCAGGTGAATCGGCACATAGCTCTGCTTTAACTGTGCGATACCCTCAAGAGGAGCGAACATAATATCAAACATCGTAAAACAAGGTAATTTGTAGGTTTCTCTGCACTTACAGCACATTTTTGCTTGCTGAAAAAGGATCTGATATCCGTTCCGGCTTTTCTCTTGGACATTATGGATCCAGTTAAATAGCTTTGCGACTTGCCTTTATTTTTGTTTGTAAAATTTATGAAATAAGAAATATTTAACGTCATAGCAAGGGGGAGGGGGGAGGGGGAGGAGGGTAAACGTGTGCTGTCTGTACACGGCGTTATAATGGAGAAGTGGCTTAAATCATTTAAGACAAACAGACAAAATTGACATTTTTATTCAGAAAATAGCCGGTCCTTTTGCTTCCTGTAAAAAGCATGCTTGTGACCCTGGATAACGATATGGATACATCATCTAGCCTGCATGTGGACTGCCACATAAGGTAAGAAATTGGTTTACGTAATTTTGCTGCTGGTTTTGTTTGCTCGTGATGACCTGGCCAAAGGTAACCCATGGTCCTAAGCTACGATTGTGATCTGATTCTGGCTGGTGGTCAGCTAACAAGCTACACACAGTGGGATTGCTATACCAATGTGGTTATAGTTGTTTTGTCTGATTGAGATATGTGACGTTAGACTTGAAGCCTGGTAGGCCTATCAATATGTTCTCGCATAACCTATGTGATTATCCTAACTGTAGGATTTTATTTGCGGGCAATTTGCTTATGATGTAACGAGTGAAGTCTACATTGGTCCTTCGCAAGTGTTTACTGGTGGTCAGGATTTGACAGATGCAATTCTCGTCTGGGTGCTTTTTTCTTCTGTTTTTTTTAATGCAGTATAACATAAGCTGCCAGCAGCCCTGGCTCTCAGAAGGCTGATGCTCAGTACCTCGTTTCATTTCGTACCCCCTTTACAGTCTGGCATTGTTTGTCTGGTAAACTTTGTTGATGTCAAGAGAAGTGTTAAATTGCCAACACTGTTCTTTGTCCTATGTGTATTAGTATTACATATCCCGAGCCAATACACTGGTGTTTCCAACGCCGTTTTGCAAAACAAGCCAAAACACAATCTGTGGTTTTCAACTTTTATTGTTCGAATACAATTTTCAACACCTGACAATACACTGTAGAGCAGGGATTCCCAAACTGTGGTAGGCCTACGCGTACTCCCGGTGGTACGCGAGCTGCTTCTAGGGGGTACGTACGCGAGATGAAAAGGGCTATGGCGGACAGGTGTTAAAATTAACTTTTTAAATCTTTTGTAATTAATTCATGAATAAATACATAATTTCGAATCGGATCATAACGCTATGGAAACATGAAATTAAAGGATATCACTTATAAACTGTGTAGGTGTTCATCAAAAAAAGGGCAGCTTAAACATGACGCTGGAATAGCTACATCAATAGAATGCGTTACTTTTGTGTCGGATGGTGGGTGGTCGTGGGGCAACAGTTTTGGAACCGCTGCACTAATTCAAGACTCATTGTGGATATAACAAGTTTTTTTTTTTAAAACAACAAAAACGGAAAGGAGGGGGGGGGGGGGGGGGGGCGTTACGTTTTTTGTCCCCACCACTTCTAAAACCAAACTGACGCCCTTGCACATGATTATAGAGGGGCAGGGGCTCAAACTCAGAAAAGGGCATCATGTGTGCACGCAGAGCGCGCGCCAAATTTTTTTTCCGGTCCTTTACACAATATGGAAATTAATGTAAAATTAGAAAATAAAGTGCTAATAGAAAGCTAACTACTTAGCTGTATGTCCTGTGTAGGTGAAAGTTATGCAATTGCCATTTCTTTTGTGTCAACAAATTATTGTCAACATGAGTTCATTCACATTATCATAGTCACAATAAACTTTATATCTAAACCTCGGACCTGTACTTCAGACTTGTAGTGAAGGAAATATGATCTGCCCTAAACACGCTGCATTTTATTTTGAAAGTTAACCCAGTGTTTTATTTTGTATTTTGTACACAATTTCCTGTCCCACATGATCTGCTCTGTGCCAAATTGACATCCGGCAAAAATAGAAGCTGACACATTGACTAAAATCGAGCGTTTTTCTGAAATATTACCCATATTTAAGCACGTTGAATAAGTGGACGGCGACTAGTTAGACCATAACTCACAGGTTCATGTTGCTCCACTGTCACGTCTCCTCAGTTATCCATGGGGCAGCTGCTTCTCTCCCTCACTCACTCACTCGCTCGCCCACTCTCTCTCTCTCCCTCTCTGGCGGCTCTGTGACCGAGCGGAGCCGCAACGGACAGAGAAGCAGCAGGCTCAACACACACAACAACCCTGTATTACAAGAAAATGGGTACGGTAGAATACCGTGGAGTTTTTGTGTGTGTGTTTTTTTTACATCCCTAACAGGAATTTATTAATGTTATTTAAAAAAAAAAACACACACACACAGACAGAGGGCACTTTTTAATACAAGGCAAAAAGGGCAGGGGCTCAAGCACCCCTAGGGCCCTATGTGTGCACGTGCCTGAACACAGGTGAGGTGACTGGAGAGGCTTAAATCCCAGATGTGTCCCTGGTGTGTCTGGTTTTTGGTTTGTTTTGTGCAAGTGGGTGAGAGCTGTACCAATATCTCCAAGTTCCTGCATTCAAATGGTCCGAAACCAGTCTGGTGGTGGTGCATTATAACGAGTCGATGTAGCACTGTAGAATTCACACAGTACATGGCTCTACAAAGAGTTGTATGTATCACATTCAATATACATCTGCTATTGTCTTTTGTTCTCTCTGTGGAGCCTACAGATGTCAACCTGTCTCCTGAAATTCATTTTTTGTTTCCTGTGAAGATGATTGTCATTGACTGACCTTATATCCAGAGACATTATCTGATGAGTATTTCCTCTTCACCGCCACTTTTCCATGAAATCTGCTGTGGAATTCATGGTCCCCAGAGGATAAATCTTGTATTGGGTGATATCCTTTTTCTCTAGGACCACTATTTCAGGCAACAACAATCAGAACTGTCTTATGTTTGGGCCAATACGGAAGAGCTTTCACTTGGTTCTTGCAGTTTTCATCAGTGAATGGAGCTGGTACACCTGTTATTGCGCTGACTCTGTTATCATCACATGACCCAAGTTTGGTCATGTGTCACCATCCATTTGACATAACAAAAAATATTTTATGATTGGTTTCAATCACTTTGGCTGAGATTTAGTGACGATTAGGCAACAAAAATTACCTGTATAAAGTTATGGAAAGACATGCTTAAGAGGTTTTGAGATCATTTTTCTTTTAGCTTGTCAAGAAAGTGTAAGTTTTATGGAGAAATTAGAGAACATCTTTGAATGAACTGAAACACCAGCCATTCATTTAAGGGTTAGGGTTAGGGTTAGGGTTATTTATTATTACTTACTTACTAGCTGTTTCCAGAGCTTTCAACCATATCTTACTGCCGACTCTGTGAATTGTAAGTTTTAGCATACCCACTTAAATCCACTTAAGTCACTCTAAATAGTAAGCAATGGGGAAGACAATTTTCATTGTTGTGTATTTATGCATTACTGGAGGAAATAAATACAAATAAAGGGAGGAATGTATTCCCCAAGGCTAAGACAATCTAAAACAAAAAAATGGTGCTTGTTTTACAGTAAATCAGGTCCTATTGTTGACCATCAAGGGTGTAGTAAAACTGCTGCTCGACAGCCAAAAACCCTAAAGTAAACAATCTGGAACTGACTCTTCAAATATTATTTCACATTCTCTGCTATAGAGCACTTTGTAATCACTGTTAAATTTACAATGTCTCCTCTGTGAAGTGCTGTAAAACTTGTTTGAAGTATTTAGTAGGCTACTCAGCTCATGTCCACCTAGACCTTCCAGTCATAGTCTTTGTCAGGGCAGTGAAGTGGCTCTGTAGGCGTCTAGGAGTACTCATGGTTCAGCTGTTTTGGTTTCAAAAATATTAGTGTTGTCTGAATTATGTAGCCTTCTACAGCACTGAGTGATGAGCGTGTAATAGTGGCAGAGAGAAAAACAGGTCTGTGTTGAAAACGTGCCCTTTGCGATGTATTTTTTATTTTCGCATGAGTCTTCCCTGTAGAGGACTTCACAAGTCCACTCAGTTCTGAGGAGCCAGGAGGAGTCTGGTTTTACCACTGCAGGTCTCAGGTCTGTATGTCAGTATGTCCGATAGTGTACATGGTATCAGCTTTGATCACATATAGATAGTTCACGTTTTAGGGTAGGGTAACTTTATTCATCTTCCTGGGGGAAAATTCAAAATTGGCACAACAGTATTCTTTAAAAGAGATAAAAAATAAAATAAAATATGAAACGATCTCCAAATAATATATACAATAAACAATAAACAATACATATACAATACATTAGTGGGAGTGGGAGGTACTACAGTCTGATGGCTGATGGTATGAAACAGCCACCCAAGTGCTATAAACTGTGAAATAAATGGAAAATGTTTTTTGTGATGAAACATTGATGAAGATATTTGGTCCCCTTTCATGCAAATCATTGACAAAAATCAAAAGCTCTAAACTTTATTCTTCTCTGCTGGTCCAGCGACTGACCTGTTAATCACTAGTCTCAACCCTCCTCCAGCATATTAAAATAGCCTTTCAAACCTGAATAATAGCTTCCTGAGTCTGCTTTGAGTACATCCATAGATTATATGGACAACACGTCTCTACTTTTTACCGCTATGCCAGAATATAACTCACACAGGAGCTGCCATCCTGCTTGTGTGACATTCATTCTGCCTCCCGCCTCTACCAAGCAGAGTCTAGTAGCAAATAACAGTCCATGGGACACTCCCCCTCAACTTGACTGACAGCTGACCCACAGCAGAGAGCTGAGTAATCCCAGGAACTGTGATGGAGGTAAACCAGCCGAAACCAGTCCAGTAGCTGAATCTAGCAGCTACAGCTGTTCAGAAACTGCTGCAGTCAATCACAATGTCTCACCACCTTGTTTTATTTTTTATTTTTTACATCATATAACTATTTAAAAAATGTATCCACAAAATAAACATTGTAATATACACCAGCATGCCTCTCTGTCCTCTCTCCCTCTCCTCTTTATTTATCCTTTCTCCCTTTTCTCCTTTTCTCCCTTTCCTTTTCTCTCTCTTTCTCTCTCAATCCAACCAGTCAAGGCAGATGGTTGCCTAACTAGAGCCTGGTTCTGCCTGAGGTTACTTCCTGTTAAAGGGGAGTTTTTATTTACTACTGTCACCAAGTGCCGCTCATGTTGGAATGTTGGGTCTCTTTAAATTAAATTAAAGAGTGTTCTATATGTAAAGTGATTGATTGATTGATTCATTCATTCATTCATTCATTCATTTATTCATTCATTGATAAGAACACCCTAAAATGACAGAAACCAGTGGTGGAGTTTAGCTCAGTGGGAGGAGCGCCCGCCACATGCAGGCGACCCTGGTTCGAATCCAGCACTGAGCGATCCTATCCTGCGTGTCATTGCCCCCCTCTCTGCCCCCTGTTTCCTGTCCATCTCTACTAACCTGTCCATTAAAAGGCAAATAAAAAATATATACTTTAAAAATGACAGAAACCATATCTGAAGAACTTATTTGACATGTACTTTGATTTTTTAGTTTGGTCCATATCCTATCTGCTAACATGGATGGGGTGAGGTTAATGCCACAGAGGGGCGATTGAGATACTTTACAATTTCGGTTTGACTTTTGGGGAGCTCTCATGTCGTCCATCTTCACAGTCTATGGTAAAGTCACATTAAATGAAAACAGCCTATGTTAAAAGGAGAGCAGTAGAATAGGAGGTATGACATGACTTGATTGTTGGATTTGCTACTCAAAAATGTTTTATTATACTTCTAGATAACTTGAGAACTGTTCACATAGGAACACAAGAATACAGCTCATAATTGAAAATGAGTTTGTTTCTTTTTAACTTACTTTCAAACTACCAATCAGGTGAACCAGTCAAAATTTTGTCTTAATAATGTCACCCTTCACCAATAATCATGTCTCAGTTTGTGTTACTGGGATACTTAAATGTGTAGTAAGCGATAATAATCCAATCAGTGTTGCCAACTTGCCGACTTTCTCGCTAAATCTGGCGACTTTCCAAACCCTCATAGCGACTTTTTTCCTCAAAAGCGACTAGCGACAAATCTAGCGACTTTTTCTGGTGTTATTGGAGACTTTGAAGTGAAAGCACGTATCGTTACTGTCCTCAACGAGTAGTGGGTGCTGCCCTGAGCCCCTCCCCTGTCCCAAAGCACTCACAGGCGGTCAGGTTCACAGTAGCCTCACACAGCTGCAGTCAGAGCAGAGAGGAGACCCACACCACTCCACATCCACCCTGCATAACAGTCTTTTGATTCAATTTGATATTCTAACATTTAACAATAAATATCAAAATGTATTTACATTTAAAAAAACAAACAAACCAAGAATCAACATAAGAAAGCTCATTTGTAGTTTTTAACATATTTAGGGTTTTTTAACTCACTTTTTGTCTCTCCCAAGACGTTATTCCTCTCTCCTACATCGTTCATTACAATAACATGCACATGATGATTATGCAAATTAGACGATGACGTCATTTAGTGACTTCTAGCGACTTTTAGGACAGCCAATAGCTACTTTCCTTACTGAGGAGTTGGCAACACTGAATCCAATACATTTTTTGTCAAAATCACCGAATCTCTCCTCACTATCTGCTAGCTGTCCCTTGTATGCGCTGAAAAAAGTCTGATCTCAACACACAGCCTGGTTCTGAGATTCAGCAGATAAACATGAACACAACAATGCTCCAGCCAATCAGAGACAGGGAGCGTTCAGACAGAGGGGGGCGGGGGAGGTTACGTAGTGTACGCAGTCGGAGCGAGAAATGTCAGGTACAAACAGTGGATGCGGAGAGGTGACCAAGAAACATCCAGAGAGGACAAAAGAAGGACTTTGACCAGGCAAGGACCCGTGGACACATCAGTGTGGTTTTCTAATGGCGGAGGGACAGATGGAGACCCGGTGTTCTGTCGATTTCTCTTACTCGTCGAGAACTGCTACTTTGTGGTTCTGCGCTTGCGCAGATCCGATTTCCCAAGTTTCATTTCCACGACCATACATTTTTGCGACTCCTCAGTCTACTCTGCTGTTAACGGTGAGTAACATCCTTAAAATACGTTTTCTTTGCGTTTTTTGGCTAGTTATGAAGTTCATTTAGCATGTAGATTGTACAATGGCCTGTCTCTTGAATTTAAATTGCATGTACTGTGTGGTATTATCCATAGTCTGTTTTCGATATGCAGAAGCACGATGAGGAACGTCCTTTCAGCTGTTTATTTGAGAAGTTCAGTTAGCATGTAGCATGTAAACTGCTTAGTGTTCAGACGAGTGGCGGTAATTTATAATATAAAGTCTTAAATAAAGTATAATAATAATAAACAATGGCCAATAGGCACAAATTACTTTTTTTGTACTGTTCTCTTGGTATGTTTCAGTGATTCCTATTCTGTTGATCATTTGGATTGATTGATTCATTCGCTGGATTGCTCAGCAGGATCCTGGCTGCGACTTAAGTGGGTCATTTGTTCTCTTGGAATCTTTCTGTGATTCAGTTCTGTTCATTTGGATTGATTGATTGATTCATGTCAGCTGGATTGCTCAGCAGGGCATAATAATGCAAGTCCAATCTTTCAAAGGGCAATAAAATTTTATTTATCAGCAATATTTAACATTTGAATTGGAATGTGAATAAGACATTTTAAATGTCTAATCAATTCACAATTTTTTTTCTTCCTTCTTAAAAAGATTTATTAATAACAGCTGTATTCAGCTGTTTCTCCTTCAGCTGTTTTTAATATTGTATTGTGTAGTATTGTATTTTATTTCCCCTCTGGTCGTTTGTCACTTGCTCTGATGTTGTTGTGTGGGAGCGAATGTCGTTGTTTACTGTCTGTTTATGTGAGGTTGGGCTCGTAGAAACTGAATTGCCCCTCGGGGATAAATAAAGCTGAATCTGAATCTGAATAATGAATTTTCACTGCAGATGGTGAGCTCTTCGTTGGAAAGAAGAGGGCAATCAAAACAATGATAGATGCCAAGAAACTTTTTGATGAGTTTCACAGCTCACCAATGGGGGGGCATTCTGGCATCCTAAAAACAAGACATGCCATTAGCTCCAGTTTTTACTGGGAAGGCATGAGTGTACACATTGATACCTGGGTATGTTATTTGAAGTTTCTATTGTGTTTTTTGTTATTTGTTAATTCTTTTAACTTTTATGAAAGCTATACAAATGTTAAGTGTTTAAGGTGCTGGAATGTGACAAGTGCCAGAGTGTTGGAAACCCTATAGTGTCCTCAGAGCCACAGCAGTGTATCAAGGTAAATTAGTAGACCTGCAGTAACATCTTCATTTAGTGTACTGTCATTAATGTGCCAAACTTATATTTCCATAACTACTCCTTCAATGCGTTTTTTGTATTATCTCCTGCTTATATATTTTTTAATACCTTCTCTTCTTAATATTATCCATATTTTGTATCCCCTCTTTTTGATATTGCTTGCTTCTTTGTATTGATTCTTCTGTTTGATTCTTTCATACTTGGATGCTACAGCACTGTAAATGTCCTCAATCTGGAACTAAAAGTAATTTTGTTTTACTTCATATGTGTCTGCTGTCTGGGAGTTTGTGGGGATAGATCTCACAGGACCTTTACCCAAAACGGAGTTTTACGATGGGTTTGAGTATATCCTCACAGCCACGGATTACTTTGCCAAATGGGTCGAGGCATTCCCATTGCGGACCAAAACCGCTGCAGAAGTGGGACGTCATATTTGTTCAATCATCTACAGACATGGTTGTCCCAAGAGAATCCTTTCGGATCAGGGAAGGGAATTTGTAAATCAAGTACGTACATGTACTATCATGTACAATCCTGAAATTAAAACTTTGTGGGGTTATGGTTTTTTGTTTTTACAGTAATTTCTGTTGTTTCAGCTCAACACAAGCCTCCGTGAGATGCTAGGCATAGAGAGAAGTGTGACAGCGGCCTATCACCCACAAACAAATGGCCTGGATGAGAAGACCAACCACAACATCAAGTGGCAAGTTCATTTATCAGGTTTTTGTAAAGCTCAGTTTTTTCGTGAATGTACATGAGAGATTGTTTTCAATTGACTCGCCTGTTTAAAAATAGGTTAAAAATACTTTCTGTACTCTTCAGTTTGAGGGAAAGGAATTCTGCTGCTTTTATTCATTGATACTTAACATAATTCGTTTTTAATATATTTTGGAAATATTAATCCCTAACTATATAGTCATTGATATTTATATTATGTTATATCAATGTTGTATGCAGTGCATAATAGGTGTGATACATATGGCACTAAATTGTTGGTTTATCTTCCTTCATTTCACATTTTTGAGCCCTCACTTAGCTCGTGAATGAGAGGCAGGACAACTGGGACGTCTTCTTGGAGGCAGTATTGTTTTCTTTGAGGTCAAAAGTCCATATATCAACAAAACACACACCATTTACAGCGCGTTTCATTATCAAATTTCAAAGGAGCACCTTTGAAGACTAGATATAGTATTAAGCACTTTAAGCTATACAGAAGGAGCCAAACAGCCCCCTGTCAGGAATCACAGGATTCCAGTCCAGATAATTCACATTCCAAGACCACAACTGAAGACATTTCTAGACCTTCTGGCATTCACTTTGCCACGCTGTTAGGCCCTCTGAACCAGGTAAAGTATCAAAAACACTGCATGAAAAACCTGCATATGTCTTATATGAAAGTTCCTGCCCAACACTGTGATGGAAAAAAGGTTGGAAAAGTTCATATGTCAATACAAATGTGCATGAAAATGAAAAAATGTAATCCCTTTTATATTTAAGAATCCACAGCAGCACGTAAAGAGGACAGCATACAAGAGAGAGGTTGTAGTCAATAAACTTTGTGGGCCCTATTTTGAGGGTATAAAGCGGATGATGCTCAGCGCACTGTCTATAGGGGCGTGTCCAAGTCACTTTCACTATTCTGATGGTGGACCAACTATTTTTGCGCTGGGTGGAAAGTCTATAAGGCGTATCTTACAACAATCCAATCAGTGTGTCAGCTTTCATCCTCTTTAAGAACAGGTCAGTGGCGCAAGTGCTTTCTATTTAGTGAAACTAGCAACGCACAAGGTATCTACATGACCAAAATGACACTTGCGCCATCGCCTGTAGACCATCATAATTGGGCCCGGTGTGTTCAAATTTGACCTGTTGGTCATTTGTTCGGCCCACCTCCGTTCTTGTTTGTATGAGGAGGGTGTTGGACAAACTGTGAAAGTTGGCTATTTTGATCTTTTGGTCATTGTTTGCCTGATACTAATAGAAGTTAAGGTATTTTTTGTCTTGTAAAAATGTATTTCATACACTAACATGGAATGGTCAAGGTAGGTCTTTTCAAAAAGACACTTTAATGATATATTATAGCATAAACATTGGAGATATTACGGCTGGGTTAATAGAATTGATTTAATCAATTTGAATTAATTGCCCTTCAAATGGTCGGTTCATAAAATCCAAAAATGTATCCTTTTAATGTAACTGTCTTTTCTTCCGTGGATGTATGTCACACTTTGTAGCAGCCTGCAGTTTCACTGCCTCCTTTGTTTCCTGTGATCAGCATTTATTTTTCATGTCACAAGATCTCACCAGATGTAATTGGGACCTTGTTAATATAATTTTTATTTTAAAAATCCCAAGCCCTAAAAGATATACCCTGTATTCAAATAGATGGAAATATGTTTGAAACTTTAAACTCAAATAAGTATGGCATTCAGATTTTCATGTACGCAAGGTTAGCAATACAATTTTACTAAGAGTCTGTCTTTGGTTTACCATTAATTCTTTCAGTTAAAAAATTGTGGGCTGCTAAAGATCAAGGACAGGTGGAAGCGGTTGTTGGCCCATTCAAGCTGTACGACACATCATTTCGCACACTGCATGGGACTGAATGGCTGGCTGATGTAAGAAAGTAAACATTGTTGATAAAAGCTATGAAAGACATACAATGGGAAAAAAAATGTTGTCTTTGGTTTGCATTGCAGGTTATTGAGGCATACTTGCACAGTGTCATTGGAAAACAGCAGGCAAGTTTGAATGATTTCTGTTGCTCTAAAAATGGAATGCATATGTTTTGTTTATGTAAATGAATGTCCTTTATATTCAAGTCACTGCCAAATGTGTAGACAGGCAAATTAAGCCCATTAGCTAAACACAAATATATTTTTTGGTGTGGTAGATATTCATGTGGGGTGACACTTTGCAAAATAACTTACGTAGATCCTATCAGCTGGGTAGTGCTATGAAAATTCTGTAAACTGACTGTGAAAAACTCCAATAGGAGACACAAGTTGTTTTAAATTGTGTAATGAATCACTCAAGCAAATGTGAAACAGACAAGAACAAGTAAATGGAGTCAAACAAAGTCAGAGCATTAGTTTGATAAAATGATTCAGGTGCCAACCTAAGACTGACAACAACTAATCTTTTACCGATTAAATAGAGAATCAGCTGTTAGAACATAGATAAGGACCTCTCCCAGGGTGGGTCATGAACTGCTGTCGGACATAACATCTGTCTGTAAAAACATAAAGCATATGAGCTCTATTCTATGTCTAACACAAGTAAGAAAGACATAGAAAGTTCCCCTACAGGTAGCAGACAGGTGGGGTAGTGTGACAACACCTTTTTGTATCAATCCAACTTAAAAGGGCAACAACAGTTACGCACTATAGCTTTAAATAATAATTTCCTGCAATAGAATTTAGCACTACTGTGTTAAAGATTTTAATATATTCAACTCACTTCCCTCTCCTATTCACTCATTGGTTCTTCTCTCTCTTTACCTCAATCTGTGTCTTTCCCTGTAAATGTACAATTTTAAGACTTAAATTCATCCAGTGTTCTGCAGTGTTTGCATTGTGGCTGAAAGCACCATGATATTCATTTCTGATTGAAACAGCAAAACATTTTTTATTTTTGACAGAAACCTGTTCACCTGCTCACTTCAACTGTGTCCACGTCACTGTTTTTGGGAAAATTAATTTGCCAGTCATTTATATTCACGTATTACATGTAAAAAATAACTTAACGATAATTTTGTATTGTATTGATTCCCCAGGCGAAGATTCCAGTGGAGGACATCTGGATGTGCCCTGTGAATGTTGGGGCTCACTGGATTTCAGTGGTTTGTTTAAACCTCTTTGCTTGTTATGCTTGTCAGTTTGGATAAAATGTTATTTGCTGAATAAGATATACATGAATATTAATGTAGTAATGTGATGAGAAAATGATTTTAATGCACTAAACATTTTTAGATTGTCAAAGTGTTGGACACAGTCGTTGTCCTCATCGACCCACTGGGAAATGAAGTTTCACATGAAAGAAAAATACTTCAAAACTGGAGCTAATGTTGTTTAGGCTTTAGTTACACATATTGGTGAGCTATGTAAACAAATCTTACATTTTTACAATTATATTTAAAGTGTTAATTGATAATGCTGATAGTTTTCATGATACATGATCATTTTGTGTGTGTGTCTCTTTTTATTCTTTTGACAATTAGAAACTCTTTGCAGAAGGCAGGCTGTCAACAACCTCAAACAAAATGGACAGTCCAGAAAATGCCAGACAACAACCAGCAAGACGCCTGGAGCTGTGGCATTTTGGTGTTGATGGTAAAAAGATTTTAACTACTGTTATAGAAATTTCTTAAAATACTGTTTTCCGCGTAATAAAATACTGTTCTACATGATTGTCTGATTAACAGTATGAATCCACCTATGTTGTGCCACCTGACATGTAGGCTATCTCAGCAGGGTTGTGACCTGGTCTTGTATATTGTAGATCTAACTTCAAGACCCTGACTCATTGAAGCATATCAACCATAATCTGCCATTCTTTCAGGAACAGATTACAAAAGTCCAACTGACAACCTTTTTATGAATTTCAGTTTGCTGAAGAATATATGGAGCATGGCAATGTTGCCAACACTCAGACGGTTGGATGTAGCTTGTACGCTGCTTCAGTTGAAATGTCAGTGGTATCAAACACTGATTTAAGTTGACTGCTTTCTTTACTCATACAAAATGTGCTTTGTACGTTCAGTTCTAAATCTTATGAAATCTATGGTTTACAGGGAATGCAGATGATTACTGCCTGGTGTGCTCCTTTCTAGAAACGGATGGGGATAGGAGCATGATAGAAATGGTAAAGTATAATAAATTTTGTGTTTTGTAGGGCACAAAACCCATTTGATTAGAACTATGAAAAGATCATGGTTTAGGTTAGAATGATCACTTGAGACAAGTTTTCAAATTCCTTAAAGATATGCAACCTTTACTGTCATGGCAACATTGAACACTGTGATACATTGACAGTCAATTAGTTTTTTAATGTTGTTTTCGATTATATTTCTATTAGTTGCCCAGCCATAGTGCTTTGTATTGTATTGTTTATTTCCATAAACATATCTTTACTTTTTTTGTAGGTGCAGTGTGATTCCTGCAGTCGGTGGGCACATTTTGAATGTGTCCAGTATGAAAAGGACAGTGGCACACAATATATCTGCAGAAAGTGTGCTTGAACTTGGAAGACCTGCTTTTTTTTCAACTTGTATTTGATTTGATTTGACTTTTCTTTTCTTTTTTACATGTCAAGCACCAGAAGTGCCCAGCATAAATGGGTTGATAAGACACCAAAACAAAAAAAGAAAGGAACAAATAATATATTGATAGTAATTGTTTTATACTTTCATTTAAAAAAAATCTCTAATATTTTCATTTTATTTTCCTATTTTGTCTTGTTTTTTATCTGCTGTAACTGGCACTTTGTTGTTGTTTGTGTTTTTTATTATTATTATTATTATTATAATTATTATTTTATATTTATCAATCCAAATGTTCATCTGAAGTTTTACAAATCTCTAACTATCTATGTTTGAAATATTGAATGAATGAATGAATTAATTAATGAATCATTAAAAAAAAAATTAAACTGTGAAGAACTGTGCTGGAGCCCTGGACTCTTTGATAGGATGTTGTTGGACTATCAAAATATGCTACCCCTTAAATATTAATTAAATAATGTTTAAGACGTAGCCTATGTCTAAATATGCAGCCATTCATCCCACAGTGGCAGTGAGGTGATTAGTAGTCTTACTTGAATGCATTGAGTAGCGGGAGCATTATTTGATGCTAAGTATTTGATCCATCAAAATACACTACCCATGACATACATTTCATTACACTTTTTGTACATTAAACAAATGACAGAAGAAAACACTTACATTATGCCTTTATTTGATATACAGGGGTTGACAACCATAAAGTAGCATTTTTTGATAGAGTAGCGTGAATCGATAGACAGACATATCGGTTTATGCGGTGGTAGCAATTTTCGACAAAGCAGCAGAAATCAACAGAACACCGGTGGAGGACAGACGGAGAACCGGCAGAGGAGCGGAGAGTGAAGGCGGACGCTGCTCTGCCGGACAGGTGAGTAACATCAGCTCTGCTTCACATAAACTGTAACGTTACCTGCTGACATTCAGCTCACTGTCTAGTTAGTCATGCTGTTGTTGTTGTGATGCTAGCTGTAAAGTAGCAGAGTTGTTACTACAGCTGTTTGACGCTCTGCACATTAGCATCGCAGCTAACGTTAGCAACGTGCTAACGTAACCTACAACGTAGCTGCTGTGTATCTGGTGTTTGTTCACTGCTTTCAAAGTGTTTACAGTCATGAAGACTTATAAACACAGGTTTGCTATCACAATAATATCACATGAGATTGAGACTCGGTCTGGTGTTAGCTATACTTACTATACCTTTAACCGTTATTTGTGTTATTTTACTTTTTTAACAATTTTCTGTAATACTGTGCAGAGCCGACCACGACAAAGCTTCAGTGATGAGTTTTATTGGGGTTAACATTTAACTTAGTCTACTCATGGTTCAGGAGCTTGTAACCTTGTGTACCTGTTCATGAAGTGTGTTCAGTTCATCGGTGGAGCTAAAGACAGCGTCTGAGTCTACAGTTAAACAGAGACAGGGAGACTTTTCACCTCACAGACAGAACTAAGTGGAAATATGTGTGCTGTTGACCTGAGGGCCTCCCGTTTTCTTCATGGCTTTTTAAGCCTAACAAATTGCTTCCCGGTCATGGTCATGGTTCAAATGATCATCACTGACACAGGCGGCTGCATTATAGCCATCACTCATGGAGAAAATCAGACATGCATCATTTTATGCTTTTAAACTGAGACCTCAAGAGAGTACACAGACAGCATGTGTAAAGTAGAAGTCTGGCTACAGTTTAAAGAAGCAGCATGGACAAGAATTTAGTGACTCAGCACAAAGTGAGAATTATTTATTTAAGTTTTATTTATGTGGATGCAGTGTGACTGGTCACCAAAAATAGATTCACAATAGATCACATTATCTCCGTATCTATTAACATGTGTTTTAGTGAAATGAATAGTTCATAGTTTGAATAAGATAGTAGTTTTATGATGTAGCAGTGAAGACTGATGGCTCTAATGGTTATACAATAAACCCCACACTTCCATAAAGTTCTGCTCATTTTCACTTTACATAAAATACATGTCCATCATTATTGCTATGTTATATTTTCATGTCTTAGGTAAAATAGGACATGATATTGTGTGATAGGAGCTGTTTGATGATGTAAAAGTTAAAAAATACACTCTCTGCTCTCTGAAACATGAATCAAGGTTTAATCACATTTATTGATCAGTCAGATCCACTATTGATGCTTTCTAAACACATTTGTAGTTCAAAATGTGGTATAGACACTTTTTATGAGGAGATTCTTAGACTGGGGCAAAATTGAACAAACTGTGAGGGTATAGAATATGAACAGTATGTAAAGGTTAAAATAACACCACAAATTGTTATATTTATTACTAATTATGAATCTGATCTAATGAGAATACAATGAATTATAACATCAAATAATGATAGTTTCAGAAGCATTTACCCGCCTAGTATTAAATGTTTTACCAAACTTTTCAGTTACTTAACTTAACCTTACATTGACCGTTAACTTCTGCTTCTCCTCTAACTTTCAACAACACTTCTGAGAACCATCAGATGCTGGACTGGACGTGATTGGTCAGGGACACTGAAGCTCCCATGATGTGGGAAGTGAAGTTTTCTTGCCAGGAATTCAGGAAATTATTCTATAGAGAACCCTCCAACTCCCTGACCCCCCATGCTATTCTGGCAGAACAACCTACTTCCTGTCCCCTGCAAAATGTGGCACAGCGAGCAGGTCTATCAGTCTATCAGTCAGTCAGTCAGTCAGTCAGGCCATCGTTCAGTGGGGGCCCCTGCCTTATTCATCATCTGGCATTTATCAGAAAAAATCAGAATACCAAATGCTCTGAGTGCTGCAGTGTGTGTGTGTGTGCGTGCGTGTGTATAGTATATTTGTGTGTCCACTGTCCGGTACAACTAAGGAACAAAACCTAAAGTGCAGGAACAGGAAGCTAGATTTAAAGAGGTCAGAGACTGGTCTCCTCTAGGGTTTAAATGCAGGGGCTGCAGAAGAGAAAGCGCTTGGGGGAGGAGGGAGGAGAGGAGAGGAGAGGGAAAAAGCTTTCATTCACCAAATCTCCCTTCCTTCCATCCACCATACAAGCTCTGCCTATACACTCTCCTGTGTCATCTTTGACCTTTCCTGAGAGCAGGACAAAGGAAGCAGACTGCCGTCAATGACTGGCTGTTTGAACGGATAATAGGTGCACTATGAAACAAGACACAACAAAGAGTGTTTTGAAGCATTTGGCAGTCGAAGAGCATATGGTTGTAATGAGCCCTGCACCATTAAAGACGGAAAAAGAGGCTCAAAGTGAAGTAAACAAGCCACAAGTACCTTGATGCCTCCCAGAAGTCGCAGATAAACTTTTGTATAATAGAGACATACGACGCTGAAGGATTTGGAGAGGTTTGTATTTTGAGCTCATCTTGGTGATACACCCAGAAGACAGTTATGGAATATGGGAAGATAAGTGGAGCATTTTAAACACTGCAGAGCTGTTCAGTCTCATTTAATTGTGCCATGTTGGAAAGGACAGAAAGGACAAGTAAACAGGTAATCCCAATATCACCTCCACATTTACCTGACTGCCATCTTTTCTTGGAACCCCTCTCACTTTAGAATTAAGAGAATCTAGGGAAGAAGGAGAGAGGAGCAGAAAGACATGCTGTATCTGGTTAATTACATATGATACATGTGAGTGAAAGTAATAGTAATGAGTAAAAATAATTGGTTGTATTTTGTAGTGGATTATTAGGTGGTGAGCAGATATGACGTAATGCTAACTGTGGTTTCAACATGGAAAAACTGACTTAAAAAAGAAATAGGGAAGAAATGCAAGCTAGAGACAGATTCACTGACATAGAAAACACTTATTCATCTGATATCTCTGATTTGGAGACTTTAAAGTCTCTAAAGACTTTATACACTTCAGATCTGACGCACAAAGTAACATCACAGGAAATGTAGGATCCAGTGTTTTTGGAGCTTGATCCATACTAGGGACTAACCGTCAGGAAATATCAGCTTCGGCTTCTTCAGTCCTGGCCATCCTTTTTTTTAAATCAGTCTTTTATAAAGTCAGTCCAACAACTTATGAAAGTGTATTGGGGGTAGACACAGTGTGTGTTTATGTGTGTATAGGTAGGGGTGCAGTAAAGAGGTGAAAAGTTAGGATGATTCAGAGGGCCCGTTACTGACGGGGGTCCTAAAAATATTACAACATTAGTTCATTATTTTTTAATCATCATTAATAGACATTCATAGAATATTTTACTTACAATGTGCTTATTAAAGTAACACTTTTCTTGTTCCTGGTAAAGATTAACCATCCAAAGCCTCTGTATTGCCAAAACACCCTCCCCTCTATTTACATGAAATGGTTGAGTCAAGTGAGGAGAAGTGCAGCATGAGCATAATGTCCCAACAGCTTCACAAAATACACCCATGGTTCTTAAAACGAAAACAAAGAAAAGCCAGACAAAATAAATGAAAGGCCCACAATATGTCACACATGTTTTAGTCTATGAGTGGTGGAAATGAACCTGTTAGCTAACATTTGTCCATATTAAAACAGGTTAATGTATCATTCTTGCATCATTTAGTGAATGCCACTGTATGCAGAATGTTGCATTCATGTCTACACAGTGTTATATTATCACAGCTCAATGACAGTAGATATTGTTCCGTTAGTATTGGACTACAATACAGTTTCAAGCCTTCACAGGTAGAAGTGTGGTTGTAGTAATTGTTCATGGTTGGTGTGTGTGGTAGTGGTGGCCCAATGTGATATCTTTTCATGGGGTCCAAAATCCACTATGTATAGGTAAAGGTGCAGGACCTGTGGTCATGTTAATCCATCCATGACAGATGCACAGCTGGATCAGTGTTAATTTTGATGATGATGGTGGTATTGTCAGTGGGGTCATCACAAAATCACATGGATTCATCCTCTGGGTAACACACACAAATATGGCCGTTAGTTTTCAAGATACATTTTATTGGACCAGAGTTATCGCTTAATGGAGATATTTGATCTATGAGTGGAGCAACATGAAAGGTCAGGGGGTCACCAAAATGTTTAGGAATCATCTTCTGGGGACCAGTTTGTAGATTCATGGTCAAAGATATGTGTGCTCTCACTGCTAATAGAACAAAAAATGACCTCTTGTTGTAATATCTAAAATGCTTTAGCTTTGACCCTTATTTAACCTTTCAACCTGTTGTTCCCCATACATCCTGGCCCATTGCACCCCTCTGCTACAGTACATACTGGGGGGTGGGGCAGATAGTGGCGATTGGTCAAGTCATTGCACTCGCTCATCACGCAGTGTTATTCATCACCATCAATTGGGTTTTGACAGCTTTATGCATCCTGGGATCCAACACAGAGATCCACTTCCTCCGGTAGAGATAATACAAACCATACCAACCGCCCACCACCTGTACCTTCACACACCCCCCCCCTCCCGCCCCACACCCCTAGCTGCACACAGACACACACACAATCACAGTATCCATCCCTAGTAGTAAGATGAAACTCATCCCTATGGACAAACTGCATTGTTCCAGAATAGTAACAGGATACAGCGAAGACCATAACTCAGTATAAACACAGTATAACTAAAGACCGGAACAAAGAGGGTCATGTAAGGGTCAGACAGTTTCAAAACTAAAAACACAATTTAGAGGACACACTAAGCTTTTGATACACAGTATTGTACTGATATTGATATGGGTAGGCACATACAGTAGCTACCAAAATCTTACATCATTGACTCCAATGCTGCTCTTATTGTGTGACTGTCAGGCTTATAGCAACGTAGTCTCTGACCATTCAAAGAAGTAAACTACAGACATATTTCTACAGTTTTCAAAGCTGATGTGGATTTTATGTGTGCTTTCACTGTTAGCTACCATGTTTGTTCCAGACTATATACTGCATATACTGTACTGCATATGCATGATATTAAGGTTTATTACAATTTGCTATAGGATGCAGAATACGTAAACTCTCACTGTTAAGACAACGCTAGTTAGATACTGTTATCACCAGTTTTGGGCAAGTTGAAAAATATAGTAACTTCTTAATTTTGTATTACTTTGTAAAAAAGTTGCAACATTAGTTTGCCAATTGGGAATTAGTTACATTACTCATTAGTTACTGTAGTTACTTGTTAGTTACTCTAGTCACACCTTCAAAGCATATGTGTTAAACTCGTGTAGAAAAAGAGAAGGAGACATTGCAATTTCACAAGCAGTCAGCCTACAATTTCAAATACAGTTGTGACCAAAATGATTAGCCCCCCTTATGAAATTAGACAAAACTCTTGATTCCTCCATAGAAATGGCCATTAAAAACACGTGTTTGTTATTTTGGAAACAAATACACTACAAAGACAAAAGCTGACAAGTTTGATTATGATATTTTATTGATACAGTGAGTTGAAACAAAAAAGGGCAAAAATGATAAATCCAAAATGATTATCCCCCTGGCCATTAATAGTCAATAGTGTACCCTTTCTGAGCCACAACTGACAACAACCTCTTAGAGTAGTTCTTTACTAGGTTGGCACAGGTCTCCTGAGGGATTTTGGCCCATTCTTCCATTGCAAATTGTTCCAGCTGGTCCAAATTGCATGGTTTCCGAGTATGGACATTCACTTTGAGCACCCACCACAGATTCTCAATAGGATTGAGGTCTGGGCTCTGTGCGGGCCTCTCCAGGACCTTGGTTTTGGTATCCTTCAGGAACTGTTGGACCAATGTGTGCTTTGGGTCATTGTCTTGTTGGAAGACCCAGCAATGACCTAAGGATAGACTACGAGCAGAAATCTGCATATTATCCCTCAAAATGTCAACATAATTTTCTTTTTTCATGATGACTTGCACCCGAACAAGGTTCCCTGTGCCTGGGGCTGCAAAACAGCCACACAGCAAGATGCTCCCACCACCATGTTTAACTGGGAACTGTGTTCTTAGGGTTCAAGGCCTCTCCCTTTCTTCACCAAACATGAGCAACATCCATGTGCCCAAACAATTCCAGTTTAGTCTCATCAGACCAAAGCACAGACTTCCAAATCTTTACCTTTCAAATGTTCACGGGCAAACCTCAGTCTGGCTTTGATGTGCTTCTCTTTGAGTAAAGGGGTTCTTCTTGGACGATGGCCATGAGAGCCCTCACAACTGTGCTCCTTGAAACATCAACTCCAGAAGAGGCCAGGTCAGCAACAATCATCTTGGCAGATGTCCAGGGATTCTTGCTGACATCTCTGACAATTTTCCTCTCTAGAGTTCTTGAAATCTTGAGCTTACGACCACGCCCAGATTTACGTCTTACAGAATTTGTCTCCTTGTACTTGGCAATGATGCAACGTACAGCGGTTCTAGACACTGTGAAACGCTTGGAAATGGCAGTATAGCCTTCCCCCTTATCATGAGCCTCCACTATCTTCTTTCTGAGCTCAAGAATGATTTCCTTTGTCTTTGTCTTTGGCATGGTGAGTAAAAGTAGTCCCTCTCAATAATGTGTTCAAGTGCCCTGTTCCTTGGAGTCCTTTTATGCTGATTGAATGTTCAGGTGTTGTTAGGAAGCCAATTGACTGCACAGGTGTGATTTGAAAGCTGAGTGGTTAATTAGGTGTGTTTTTGAAGGCAAGAATTCACATGGGGGGAAATATTATTGACCACTCCATCATGGGGGCTAATATTTTTGACATCCCCATTTTTCTCTATATTTGATATAAAGCAAGCCTAAAATGTTATTTTATATTCCAAAATGTACCAAAAGCTACTAAAAGCATTGGTGAATGTTTGATTATATTGAGTTTTATCAATGCTGCAAACATTGGGAAGAATTTTAGGAAAATGTTCCATAATTCCTGGGGGGCTAATAATTTTGGTCACAACTGTACTGGCTTAATGTTAGCCACAGTGACTGAATGAAGCTAGCATATAGCCTACTGGACTAGTCTGTCCACTGAATGCAGAGACCAAACTGAACCTTCCATCAAACCACCACTAAGACAGCTAACAAATGAAGCCCAAAACTGTTGAATAAATGGAGTGTTGCAGGGATTAGTTATAATTTAATAATAATAATTTAATGCACCATATAAACAGAAACCATAGTGAGTCATGAAGAAGTTACAGTAGGCTATTGTTGATGTTGAAATCATGGTGACAGCAGACAAATTATGAGTTTCTGTTTGAAACTTTCCACCATTGTTGTTGTGGCTGCTGATGACCTTATTTGTGATACTGCCCCAACTGGTCATGTGCTGAATTGCATCTTGTGGATTTGTAGCACTAATTTCTGAAGAAATGCTCTAATAACACAGGATATGTGAGATGGCCATGATAGACACATGAACACTTGGTTAAAAGCAAGTATATAAGTGACTTTATGACAAGTTTCAGTCCAACTTTAGGCTGAGCACAACCACACTGTGAAGAAAAAACATTTCAATTGCTTGATGCTGGACCTCTTGATTTGTGCCATAAGGGTCAGCTCCCTTTTCACTATGACATGGCACAACACCAAAGTGAACAAAACCCATAGATTCCTGAAATCCTTGTGGCAAGTATGTCACTATGAAGTAAGCAATCTGCCATTTCTCAACAGAGTACAATGGTCTCAGACACGGAGGTGGTTCGCTCCATGAAAGCCACTGGTAGGAGGCTGGAGAGGCTTTATAAAAGAACTGGCCTCACTGTCCACCAGCTTGCTTTCAAAGATCATATTACAGCATACAAGGAAGCTCTCTCACAGGCCAGGACCCAGTACTATTCCACTCTGATTGGGTCTCAACAAAATCATCCCAGAGCACTGTTCTCTACTATCAACAGACTACTCTCCCCCCGTACTGCCCCCCACCCTTCTGCTGGCTCTGACCTCTGCTCCAAGTTCCATGACTTTTTTCAGGCCAAGGTTGACTGCATCCACCAGCAGCTTCTGGTTCCACCCTCCACCCCTCTTGGGTGTCTACCTCAGGATGGCGCTTCCCCTGCTACGTGTCCCTCCTTCTCTTCTTTCACCCCAGTTGACGCTAGTCAGATAACTGAGCTAGTCACCAAGGCCAAAGCCTTCACCTGCTCCCTTGACCCCATGCCCACTGCTTTGGTCAAGGCCTGCCTATCTTCTGTCTGCCCTTCCATTGTGGACATTGTCAATGCATCCGTTCTATCTGGTTCTGTGCCCATCAGTCTTAAAACTACCTCTGTTACGCCCATCCTTAAGAAGGTGGGTTTGGACCCCGTGGACCTCAGCAACTATCGGCCAATCTCCAACCTGCCTTTTCTCAGCAAGATCCTTGAAAAAGCAGTTGCTGCCCAGCTCCATCAACATCTGTCCAATAACGACCTGTATGAAACCTTTCAGCCTACAGGGTCCACCACAGCACAGAGACCACCCTTGTCAAGATCACAAATGACCTTCTGATTGCTGCTGATTCTGGCTGCATCAGCATCCTGGTTCTGCTGGACCTGACGGCCGCTTTCGATACGGTCTCCCACTCAATCCTGCTCAACCGCCTTTCTACTCACCTTGGACTCACTGGTACTGCTCTATCCTGGTTCACTTCCTATCTATCCAACAGAAAACAGTTTGTTACCTTTAATGGATCCAGCTCCCACCCTGCCCCGGTTAACCACGGTGTGCCACAAGGTTCCGTACTTGGTCCCCTCCTCTTTACCATCTACACGCTCCCACTCGGCCATATCATCCGCCACCATGGTTTGAATTTCCATTGCTACGCTGACGATACCCAACTCTATCTCAGCACATCACCTTCTACCCAGCTCCCTCCACAATCCCTCATCAACTGCCTGCATGACATAAAAGTCTGGATGACCACCAACCTGCTCAAACTCAACAGTCAGAAGACAGAACTCATGGTTGTCGCTCCCAAGAATCTGCTCCACAAAGTTGATGATCTTGTCCTTCAAGTTGATGGCTCCTGCATCTCGCTGTCCTCGGAGGTGCGCAACCTTGGTGTTATTTTGGACTCCACACTCTCATATGACACACACATTAAATCTGTCACCAAATCCGCCTTCTTCCACCTAAGAAATATTTCAAGACTCCGTCCTTCACTCACTGACTCAGTTGCCGAGACTCTCATACATGCATTCTTCACCTCACGTCTGGACTATTGCAATGCCATCCTGTATGGGGTCCCCAATAAAACACTGGACAGGCTCCAACACGTCCAAAACTCAGCTGCCAGGGTTCTCACTCGAACGAAACCCTGGCAGCACATCACCCCCACACTCAAACAGCTGCACTGGCTTCCAATTAAGTTCCGCATCACTTTCAAACTTCTTCTTCGCACCTATAAATCAGGGCTCTAGACTAACTTTTTGCACTGGTTGCACTGGTGCGCCCAACTTTTTTTCTTGGGTGAACCAGAACAAAAGTTAGGTGCACTCAAATTTCCGAACACATTCCATCGCAGTTTACAAGGTTTTACATTTTTTTGTCGTTGTTGTTGTTGTTGTTGTTATTATTATTATTATTATTATTATTATTATTATTATTATTATTATTATTTTTATTTTAAATAGCTTCCTGTCTATGTTCATTGGTAAATAATTGGCTAACAATATGTTCCAACATAGTTCTTTATTTTGAAACATAACTTAACTTTTAAAAATAAAAAGATAGCTTTAAATTTACTCTTCTGAATCAATATAGTCTACTTTTACATTTAGAATTTAATTGTATTTATTTTTTAATTTCAATGATTAGATAAAATGGGCATATTATTGACACAGTCAAAATGACATGTTTACCTTGGGCATGGGCATGCTCCACCTCGATGTGCCCATCTACTAGCCAAGTGGCTAGTAGATCAAAAAAGTTACTAGCCAACCAGATTTTTTACTAGCCAAAACCAAAACGTTGCTTTACTATTGTATTTGTTTTTCCATAGGGGTGTGTATAGTGTGTAGTAGTGTGTAGGGGTGTGTATAGTGTGTAGTAGTGTGTAGGGGTGTGAGGATACACTCAGCTCACAAGACGAGACACGATATTGGGTTTACGAGAACAAGACAAGACTTTAACTATATTTTTAAGAAAACTTCAATGAGGAAATAAACGACTGTTCTTTTATTTGAAATTCACAAAATGGAAATTGAATTGAAATGTTTTAACTAATCATCTTGTAATGAATCACTTCAGTTCTACTTTCTACTTTCTTAATATATAATGATCATATGCAGCATGCAGCACCGTAAAAGATTTCTCCATATAGATATTTTATAGATGGATCATTTTGGTATTTATGGAAATAACAACTATAAATCCAGAAGTTAGATACAATCACAAATACTAAAAAGTAAATTATAAAGAGTAGAAACAATTATAATATATAAATATAAATTAAATAAATCTAATTATCACAAATTATAACAAAATAAAATAAATAAAATAAAAAAGTAGAACAAAATATAAATTTTGTTTTAATTTGGTAGTGTGACTCATTTTACTTTTGGCATCATTAGGCTTCCATACATGCGCTAGATTCCTCCGCTCATCCTACCTCAGGCTCTCAGTGTAGAGACCTGAGGTCAATCTACTGCTGCTCCTCTCCTCATCTCATACTGCTGAGATCTTCTCAGCAGGTAGAAACTGCAACAAGCTTAATGATCCACATGTGACTTTATAAAAAGAAGACATGACGAACGAATGAGCGATAAAAAGCCGATCGTCTTTTCTTTTTTTTTTTGGTGCGCCCCTTAATTATAGCTTTGCGAGACAATATTCATTTCAACTAGAAATATCGTCGCGTTTTCGTCTCGCGTGGGCCGTCTTGCACGAGATCTCGTCTCACCCCTACTATTCAGTCTTCTAGCCAAGTGGCGAGACACCCAAGCAGACTTTCAGAGTTGCATGTTTTCTTTCTCGAAAGGCTGGTCGCACCGGTGCGACCTCCGATTTTTTTTAGTCGCACTTCTGAAAAAATAGGTCGCATGTGCGACCAAATTGGTCGCACTCTAGAGCCCTGCAAATCTCTTCATGCCGTTGCACCCCAGTACCTAACAGACCTTCTCCATATCTACCACCCTTCACGAGACCTGCACTCCGCCGACTTGGGCCTCCTGTCCATCCCTCGCACCAGAAGGCAAACCTTCGGGAGCAGGGCTTTCAGTGTGGTAGCCCCTACATTGTGGAATTCGCTCCCTCAGGACATTCGCCAGGCACCAACTCTGGACAATTTTAAATCTCTGTTGAAGAGGCACTTGTTCCTGCAGGCTTTTGCCGGCTAAATGTGTGTTTTTGTCTGTGTTTTCCTGTTATTGTGAAGCGACCTTGGGTTATATGAAAGGCGCTATACAAAATAAAGTTATTATTATTATTATTATTATTATTATTATTATTATTAAGCAACAATATGTATTTAGTGTGACAACAGCATTGTTTTTGTGAATTTCCTCCGATATGGATACTGAGGTGAAACAAAGAAAGAGAGTGACAGAGATGACTGGCTACAGACAAACAAAGAGCTGTAGTTCAAGTAATGAATGGTGTCATGAGAAGTAAATGAGAAACTGGAGGAAAGGAAACACAAAAAAAGGCAGACATGTCCATTAAACCTTCTCAAGAGAAACTTGATAAGATTCCCAGTTACAGCATCAGGGCCACTGTCCTTCCTTTACTTTCTTCTCTGTCTCCCACCAGTTATTATCTCCCCCTGATTCCCCAACCTGCAAAGTCCATCAGGACCTGAGAGGAGGGAAGACAGTCACACACATACCCCACAGCCCCTGAAAAACAATCCACCTGAACAAAAGAGAGACAGCTGCTCAGGAGCAGGGAACTTAATCTGAAGAGCCTGGATGCCGCCATAAAAGACAGGAGAGGTGGGGGTGGTTCCTGAGGTACGCTCAGTCCCTCCTTGAGAAAGGACTTCCTGTGCATTTTATAGATAAAGGTGACGGAAATTGTCACACTTATCCCTAAATTTGCCTTGCATACATCCAGCCTGGGAAAAATTAACTTTTCCTCCACACCTGGGTGAACAATGGAAGTCTCATTTTGTCAAAATTAAAGATCAATGCAAACAAATAACTCATAATTAGCCTCATTAAGAGATCAACAGAGAGGAAGAAACCTTTGTCTCTGTGTCCAGCAGCATAACAACTACTAGTCATTTGACTCCAGAACAACACTTAGGAGTGATTTCTAATGTGGTGACCCTATCAGCAGTAATTAGCTGGACAACAGCAAGACTCTACAATGAAATGAATGCACATGGACAAACAACAACTAATGTCAGCCAGGTAAAGGAAAAACTGTTGCAAATAAAGCATTTATTATTAGAGCAGGTTGAAGCTTTTGACTTGCAGCATTTGATTTTAGAGCATTTCTACAGACATCAGCCTAATTTTTCAGAATTTTGACATCTGATATACTGACAGTAGAATTACATATCAGAAAACCCCTTTAAGGCAAAACTCCCTGAAATCTCCCAACACATTTAAGTCAAGTGTATTTGATTTGTATGGCCCAGTATCACAAATTTGCCTCAGGGGGGCTTTACAACTTGTATATGATTACAAAATCCTCCGCCTTCAGACCCTCAATTTAGATGAGGGAAAACTTCCCCCCAAAAAATGAAAATAAATGGAAGAAACCTTGGAAGGTGCAACAGAGGAGGGATCCCTCTTCCAGGACAGACAGACATGTAAATAGATATGACCTGCTCCACCAGAGCCACATATGTAATACTAACTTCACATCAGTGAGGGAAAATGTGATAGGGGCTGCTAAAACTGTAAGAAAATTATCGACATTGATACATTACAGCAATTACATAATTGCTTAGTGCTTTCCCTTTGGTGGACCTAGGGAAAACTGTGATACCTTTGTTACATAAAGGTTGTAAAACTAACTAACTACTGTATGGCCTAACTCTCATGCTATCTGAAAACAAAAACCCAAACAAAAGACCTAATTTGCATCTTGTGTGACTTCAGTAAAAAACTATTACAGTGGGGGCAGTTGGTGCCCTAGTGAACCCAGTGAATTTAGCAAAAGTTACCTTCATGGGTTAAAATGTAAAGTTCTATCCCAATTAACCTTATGTCCTTAACCTCCCACCACATACCTTTTTAAGCAGTTTATTCAGAATACCAGCAGCTCAAAGTCAAGTCAGAGACACAGTACAGAGCTGGCACAGCCAAGGTGTATGCTCAGTGCCAGGCTAGATAGAGAGCCTTTAGTCACATAAAACTGCAGATTTTAATCAGAGATTACATTAATATATGTCATTTGTTTAAACATATTGATTTGCAACAGGATCCTGGTAGAGAAACAGTGACCTAATCATCCACCAAAAGGCCTTTCAGTGTGTCACCTTAATTCATTTTATCTTCTTACTTTACACTGACTACATACATACACAAAATTGTTGGTACCCCTCTCTTAATGAAAGAAAACCCCACAACAGACACTGAAATAACTTGAAACTGACAAAAGTAATAATAAATAAAAATTTACTGAAAGTTAACGTTAATGAAAATCAGACATTGCTTTTGAATTGTGGTTCAACAGAATTATTTTAAAAAACAAACTAATGAAACAAGCCTGGACAAAAATGATGGTACCCTTAACTTAATATTTTGTTGCACAACCTTTTGAGGCAATCACACGATTTTTGTAGCTGTCAATGAGACTTCTGCACCTGTCAACAGGTATTTTGGCCTACTCCTTGTGAGCAAACTGCTCCAGTTGTCTCAGGTTTGAAGGGTGCCTTCTCCAGACGGCATGTTTCAGCTCCTTCCACAGATGTTCAATGTTCAATAGGATTTAGATCAGGGCTCATAGAAGGCCACTTCAGAATAGTCCAATGTCTTGCTCTTAGCCATTCTTAGGTGTTTTTAGCTGTGTGTTTTGGGTCATTATCCTGTTGGAAGACCCATGACCTGCGACTGAGACCAAGCTTTCTGACACCAGGCAGTACATTTCTCTCCAGAATGCCTTGATAGTCTTGAAATTTCATTGTACCCTGCACAGATTCAAGACATCCTGTGCCAGATGCAGCAAAGCAGCCCCAGAACATAACCGAGCCTCCTTCATGTTTCACAGTAGGGACAGTGTTCTTTTCTTGGTATGCTTAATTTTTGCGCCTGTGAACATAGAGCTGATGTGCCTTGCCAAAAAGCTCCAGTTTTGTCTCATCTGTCCAAAGGACATTCTCCCAGAAGCTTTGCGGCTTGTCAATATGCATTGTGGCAAATTCCAGTCTCGCTTTTTTGTGATTTGCTTTCAACAGTGGTGTCCTCCTTGGTCGTCTCCCATGAAGTCCACTTTGGCTCAAACAACGACGGATTGGTGCGATCTGACACTGATGTACCTTGACCTACGAGTTCACCTTTAATTTCTTTGGAGGTTGTTCTGGGCTCTTACCATTCGTATTATCCGTCTCTTCATTTTGTCATCAATTTTCCTCCACGTCCAGGGAGGTTGGCTAATGTGCCGTGGCTGTGGACCTTAAACTTCTGAATAATATGTGCAACTGTAGTCACAGGAACATCAAGCTGCTTGGAGATGGTCTTATAGCCTTTACCTTTAACATGCTTGTCTATAATTTTCTTTCTAATCTCCTGAGACAACTCTCTCCTTGGCTTCCTGTGGTCCATGTTCAGTGTGGTACACACCATCTCACCAAACAGCATAGTGACTACTTGTCACCCTTTAAATAGGCAGACTGACTGATTACAAGATTGAAGACACCTATGATGCTTATTAGAGGACATGCTTATTTAACATGTCCCGATGGTCAAATTATTTTCAATCTTTTCTAGGGGTACCATCATTTTTGTCCAGGCCTGTTTCATTAGTTTGTTTTTTAACATAATTCTGTTGAACCCCAATTCAAAAGTAATGTCTGATTTTCATTGGTTAATTTTCAGTAAATTTTTATTTATTATTACTTTTGTCAGTTTCAAGTTATTTCAGTGACCATTGTGGGGTTTTCCTTCATTAAGAGAGGGGTACCAACAATTTTGTCCACGTGTACATACATACATACATACATACATACATATATACAAACATACATACGTACATACATATACATACATATGCATACATACATACATACATACATACAAACATACACATGTACATACGTATACATAAATATATATACTGTATATATATATATACAGTAGATCATTTAAAAGTAGAAGTTCATCATTATAGTGTAGGTTGGCACCATGTTAAACCATGCAATGTGTGAAGTATCATAAATAGAAATGTAAAATGTATAATATGTGGTTAACTTACTTTACTTTATTTATGGACACTTCTGCACGTCCACATCACCAAAAAACCAAATAAGATAAATAAAATACAAGACAATACAAGGACAAGACAGTATAAATACATATAGAGTTACAACAGATAGACATGCGGTCCAATGTTGTGTCACTGAGTGTAAGCTGGGCTAATGACATCGTGACTTCATTTTTTGATTCATTTAACCAAACCATGAATCTGTACATTAACTTCCTTAAAAGGTAGGGACATTGTTAAAAACAAACACGTGACTAACACTTGTCCATCTTGGAAGTTTAAGTAGAAATCTAAATTTATCATTGAATGCTACCTAAAGCTTCTTCATTTTTGCTTTGCTGTTATTGCACCAAAGATGGTCTTTATAGAGTGGAGAACAATATGCTTTAAAAAATCATCAGCATCATCATCAGCAGCATCAGCATCATCATCACACAGATCATACTTGATTATGTGTCCCAAATATTTTCCTCTGCTCACTACATTTAACACTTGATCTGCCAAAAGAAAAGAAGGAAAGTTTTGTTTCTGATCTTACTTGGTTTTAACAATGCTAACACTCATTTTAGGATTGAATTTGATGTCATACTGTATGCCATAATTTGAGCAGATTCTGAGCATCATACACCAGATGATTAATAAGATTACTCCCTACTATAAAGCCAGTCCTGCACTCTTTTAGTTGTTTTGAAAGATCATCCATGTACATATTGAATCAGATGGGTGACAAGATTCCACCTTGTCGAACCCCACTGGTCACTAAAAATGGGCTCAAATATACTCCTATCCCATCTAACTTGCATGGTTTGATGTGAATACCAAAAATATAAGATCATGTTCAGATATGGCAGGACCCTGCACTCTTGAACAGTTAACTTTGATTGATTCGATCAAATGGTTGGGATGCGTCAAGAAAAAACACATCAATATTGAGGTATTATGTCTTCTATACTTACTTAAAACTTCCTTTAGTGCATATATACACATATCTGTGCCCTGTTTATTTTTAAAACCAACTTGATTTTCAGTGGTTATCATGTATTCTTGAAGCCTGTCCATTAGACTTCGTTCTAATACTTTAGAGAACACAATGATATTAATATTGTGTCAAAGGGAATTCCAAAAATATTTGTAAGGCAAGGTCAAGGTGAAGGTAAATTATGAGGGAATGCTAAAGATACAGGGAAGAAGAAGAGATAGACAGAACCTAACCCTTTAAACTACTGTATATTCTAACTATTTAAAACAGCATATTTGTAAAAGCATGAGTGTCTTTATTGAATGACTGATGTAGAATATTAATAAGTGTTTAATTGTTTCGAAACCACAAGGATGAGTATATCCATTTGAATCAGCTTCTACATTCCTTCGAATTTTCACACCGATTGACCAAATGTTTGTGGATGTTCAGATTTACACATGGTCATTGCATTCTTTAGTACTTCTGCAGCCTGTACTTCAGTCAAAGACACACACTGTGTTAAGAAGAGGCAGTGCTGACCCCTCCTTTTAATTTAGCTCAAAGGCCTCTCAGTAGGACAGAGAAATGGTGACACTTTTCACAGTTGTTTGGATGTTGACAGCCTTGCTTATCCTGAGCAGGATCCCAGGATAGTCTAGTTTAGCAGGCACGGTGCTGCTCTACCTTGACCCTCTGTTCAGTTGTTCTTGGTGTGGACACATCCGTCATGGCAGTTGTTCCTGTGACAACAGCAGAGGTCTGACGCTTAACGGTCTTTGTTGAGTTGGGCTGTGACCCTAAACAACATTGCTGAACTTTGACACCCCCCCCCCCCCCCCTCCGCCCTCACTACCACGAGTGGCTCATCACTAAGTTAAAAGTCAAAGCAGTGGTGGCTGTTTTTCCATTTGACTGAGAGCACATGTCAGAAGGTAGAAAAGACATCATCCTCACCATGGTGACAAGATAATTACACTTTATTACAACTTGAGTCTTATTTTTTATAGCAGTGACCATCAGTCTTAAGCTGTAATGATAGCATTGCATTCTCCAAATTAAAAATATATCACATCAGATGTATATATATATATATGTGTGTGTGAACAGTCCCCCGTGTTAGCCAAACATATTTAGAATAGAAAAAACTAAAGTGAACAGTAAAATTATTGCTCAGTACTAAAAATAACCATCACAGTTTATAGACCAAGTTCTTTGTTTAAATGTAACCTATTGTACTAGCCATAGTTGAGTGCACACAGTTTTCCTGTGCAATGAGGGATTATTACAATGAGTGACAACAATTCAATTGTTCTCACTTTCTGTTTGTTTATGTATAGTTTAGACTTTCAGTTTGATCTCCAAGTCTTTATATCTGGTTTAGATAATGTGAATACACTGTTGGCTCAACAACAACCTGATCATCTGACTGCTCTCGTTTCCAAATCTCACCAATGAAGTTGGTTAGTATATGTGTGAAGTTGTCATCATCAACAGATAGAAATTATGTCCAATGTAACAGAGTTAATTATGTAGTAATAGAATATATTCTTGAGTTAAATATGATTGTATATACTGTAGTAGTTATGTTATGGTTGTATGCATGACTTGATGATCTTTCAGTCAAGTGGAACATATGAGTGCTTATCTTTGTACCCCAATGTTCATTTCTGTGCCCCTGTGTGGAGAGAGGCTTGTGTGTTTGCTCATGATTGACCAGAGGATTTTGTTGTTGATTTATTCTGTCATCAGAATAAAGGGAGGTCACCTGCCTGAGTTTCTGCATCTGCTGTATCTTTGACAACGCACACGACACTTCAGCCACCGCCGGTTACACCGAAATGTTGAAAATATCCCAGGTTGTAAACAAACTGATTCAGTCCAAAGGTCTGATTTACTATAACTTCCAGTGAAGTAGCATTAAATTGTCTTTTCGGCCACTAGGGGGCAGCAGAACCAGCAGTAAACACAACACAGACATGTTATGTGTAACAAAACTCTTGCTTATTTACACATCTGAGCAACTTTACTGTTCATTTGCAGTTGTGTTTGTGTTCAACTGATGAATGTAATTTCCACACATTACAAATTACACTTTCCTTTTAGCTCTGGTTTGGTCTGCTACACCTCCTCCTTGTCTCTTTAGCTCCACTATGTTCACCAGCTAGTCGCTAACTGTGTCAGTCTGCTGTTTAGTATTGGCAGGTAGTTTAAAGTAGATTCACAGCTGACTGCTGCTTCTGGAAACATGGCCAATGACAAAAATTCAGTCCTGGACTTTTCGGTCCAGACCAGCCCACTACAATCCACACTCAGATACTGTGCCAAACGCGTTGACGTACATTTAAACACACAAGCCCTTAATAACGGTAGTATACTGAACAATATCTCTTATATTCTGGAAACTTGAATAGGCTTGAATTAGTTTTAACTGTATAATGTGAAACTGTTGAACGAGCAATAAACACTCCACTGAAAAAAAATATGTAAAGCATAGGCTACATATGTTATGTTGTTAGATCAATGTCCATCATGAACAAATTGGACTGTGCATGTTGACACTTACAACACTTTAACTCTGGTGACCTGATTTGGGGAATGTCATTATAGGTAGAAATGATCAAAACTTGTGAAAGTAGCAGATCTACATGCTCAGACCACATCACATTGCAACATGTGAGTTGTAAACTTGCAGATTTGCAATTATGTGACATCCTTTGATGAAAATAGTGGTTAAGTGGTTAATAAAAGCAACTAATCAATTCATCAGGATAGTATATGAATATGGTTATTGTTTTACAAAGTTTAGATAACTAGATTTAGGCCTAGTTGTAACACACACTATGCAGAGTTTGCTATTTATTATGTCAAGTAAAGTTCATAGACAGTTAAGTAACCGTTCTGAACATTTAATAAGTGTTTATCCACACCATGCTGGCAGGATCACACCTGCTTAAGACTGTATCACCACTTCCACATGGTGGAGAGTCTTCCTCAACCTGCTGCTGCACCATCATGGCAGCGGGAGCCTCACTCTGACACACCTGCTGCTGAGAGGAACCACTGCTGCTAGCTCTGGTCACGCTGGCCACAGCAGCAAACATTTCTGACAGTGTTTTGCTCTTAGCAGCGTTGGTCACGAGAGCTTTTCTTTTGTCCGTTTTTCAGCTCTGCCTTTGCGTTTTTTACCTGCATTCTCCATTTTGTAATCCTCACTTTGTTTTTCGTGTGCTGGTGTGTTGTTGTTTCTCTCACTCACTCTCTCATCATGACTGCTTGTCATTAAAGGTGATTGGACGGGGGGGGGGACTACAACATGCGTGGGCGGGACTCTATCATAGGGCCATTGGGCCAGGTATTCTTTAGACAGACACACTGTGTCTGCAGGCTGCAGCGGAGCTCTGTGGGCCGGTGCATGTCTCTGCCCCTGGGCCGGGAGAGTTACCATGGCAAGGCGCAGCAAAAACTAAATGAACAAATAAAACATAAAAAACAGGCAGCCATCGACCCACCCCCGGCCGATGAGAGCCGTGAGACTCAACCAAAATGGTACAATTGTATAGTATTTTATCCACTGTCAAACTTTGATTTAAATATAAAAGTGTTTGTTTATGAATCCTTTCAAAGTAAACTCACAAGTGGCATGAGTTAAAAGCAAGACCTGTAAATCCTGATACAAGGAGAGAGACAAATGCAGAGACATTTAATCCAAAATGAATTTTCATAAGCTATCTAGTTTTTATGTTATGAAATTATATTCCAAACATGTTCTGTTCCACCTCTTAGATTTGCTGCTTTTGTCTGTTTCATATAAGAGTGAATTGAGTCCTTCTGAGACGTTTTGTACAAGCAAGAAAATCAGATTTAAGACATAACATCTTTCAAAATCTGGAATGACCATTTGTCTTTAATCTTGTTTTCAGAAAAAAATGATAATAATAAAAAAGTAAAATCAGTAGATGAATTCATTACAACCCTTCATTAGATGCAGCAGCTTATGGGTCACAGGACAGGCATTATAATGACTCCCTAAGAAAATGCAGTGTACCTACATTACTGCAGGGCTCACACTTACATAAGTGGTAGTTGTGTCTATGTGACGCCCATTTGAACATGCACCTGTTTTTAAATACACTCTAGACTAATCTTTTCCTCATGCAGCCCATGTTAGTAGACTGCTGGCTAATTGTGGGTTTAGTTACTGGAGCTGACTCACAGAGAACACTGTGTTTAATGAGAACCAGCTCTATTAAAATAAGCAAGAGGCAGCCAATCAGTGACTTTGAGGTAAACACCCGCACTCATGCCGTGTTGTTATGATGTGTATCAGCTGTGCGCCGCCGCAGTGGACCAACACAGCTCTCAAAGCAGCAACTCTATTGTAAGCTGATGCTTGTGCTATTGGGAATATAATAGACACATACCTTTTCGCCACTATAATGATATTTTAACATTTAACATTTTTTCATGTTGACTTATTTTTCACAAACACTTCCTCATTCATGATCACATCTTTGCAGTAGGTATTTCTGTGAAGATAAATGCAGAATAACTCAACACTGAGAGCTGTGGAAGACCTGGATAAAAGCTTTTCACTGCCGGCTCCAGACATCACAGCTTGAAAAAACTTTGTAGTGAAAGTGAAAACAGCTTGCATGTGTGGAGAGATGTCAACAGTTATGGACAGAAAGGAAAACCTGAGGCAGACCTCTTGAAAGGCTCACAAAGAATGAAGAATGTATTCAGAGCATTAACCAATGAGAGCAAATGTTTTCAAAAATGTGTAAAATACTATAAATGGTGCTTTGCTGAGAGGAGCGGTCAGGATTCAAACAAACAAATATCAGCACTTTTAGCTCCATGAATATTTCTTGATGATGGTAATGATGATGATGGTGATGGTGATGATGGTTGATGATTCTGCTTTGGCATCACAGCAGACTCATTTGCAACATAATAAAAAACAAAAATGAAGACAAGAAATACAGACACATATACTGTAACATAACATTCAAATCACAGAAGACAATATTTAAGGCTCTTCAACATATATTTACCCAGGATTCAGATAGAATCCTTTGAGATTTTCACTTGAGCATTTTTGGTGGACAGACACAAGTATAAAGTAGTGCTACAATATTGTAGAAGACTCATAATCACATAAATGAAAAACAAAGGAAGAATGTTTGTACTCACCCCCAAAAAGACCTAAGGCAGCGGAAAAAATCTATTCATTGTGTTGTCTTTTTGAGGATTCTAGATATACTTTATTGATCCCTTGCAGGGAAATTAATTCACTGTTGTCTTTCCAGGATCACAGATGATCTATCATTAAACCCAAGTATTAAAATAACAGTTTGATCTTTTCATGATGGAAAACAATAGTAACATTAAGAGAGTGGACTGGTGACCCAAATACAATTTCTTACATTTTCTTCATGATAATCTTAAGAGTTTAAACTTTAATGTCCTCCCGGAGGCAGTTTGTTGTACGACACACAAACAATCCAAATCATCCATAGCAGCAACATCGCAAAGCCATCACAGTTCAAGCAGAAATTTTAAAGAAAAAAAAATCATGACACATGCAGAAAGGTCCAGTTAAAATTGCAAATATAAGTAAATAATTAATATAATGCACCTTCCCTTGTATCCCCTGTCCATAAAAAACAACATAAATATAAATAAACAACATACTACATGTACCCTTGTATTCCCCACTGCCTTGCATTCATGCTCTAACCCTAACCCTGTATCATGCTCTAACCCTAACCCTGAGTACTTTAGAATGTATTGATTTGGTGAAGTATGGCAGTCTTCAGTCAGTGTAAAGTAAGAGTAAATATGTGTTCTGAGTTTGACATAACACAGGAAAGTGTGTTGTTAACCACCCTGCCAAATTTGAATGATTAAAAATATTGCCAAATATATGAAATTAGGCTTCAAAGTTGTGTAAAAATCAGCCTCTTTCTCTGCTACCAAACGCTGTGGGTGTGCCCACCGATTTCGCTGAAACCCCGCCCCCTACCAAGTGTCACCTGTCAATCAAAGTCACCACCTCTACCAGAAACATGGACGCTACGTCTGAGAGCTTTCTGCTGCTAACTCAGGTGCTAGCTTGACGGCTTGCTCGGTGGATAGCTTGGCGGCTAACTCCGCTAACTTGCTAACTGTAGACTGTAGTAGTAGTAGTGTGTGCTGAATGTATTTATACCACTAAAGCAGCAAGGGCGGGATTATGCCAATCATTGCTTCGTTGTATTGTACGCTGCTGGACCTGAGTACAAATTTCGTTTTCATGTGCAAACAAATAAATAAATAAACTTGAATCTTAGATTTTCAGACCCGCCAACTAAATCCTGAACACAGAAATCTTCAAACACAATTTGTGAAGAAATACATTTATGACCTATTTAATGTGTTTAGAAGAAAATGTCTGAATTCACTTTACACAGTCTTTAAAGAAGCTACTGGCACTGGTGTCAGATGTATACTTACCTCTGTTAAGCTTTTATACAATCAAATTAACCCTTATGCATCATGACATCATCACTGCCCTGGCAGCCAGATCCTCAGTGTACAGTAATGTTATATGTTGTTATGAAAAACCATGCAAGACACATCTTCTATGTAAGTTTTTCATCAAAAGCAATTAAAAGCAGTACTCATATGATAGATGCCTGCTTCTCTTTTGTTTTGCCGTGTCTGTCATGAATGCTAAAAATAGCTAATGTTATTGTTGGACATGGGCCAGGATATCATTCAGTTTATTTCAGACTGAAACAATGAGGGCATGTTTAGGTATTTCTCAGCTCACTGAGACAATGTACTACAGTATGTGCTTCTACATATCTTTTCATCTTTTAAGCTGGTTTTGAACCTCCGTGTTTACAGTTTAAATCTTGAACATATTAAATATGGATTACCTTTACACAATTCAAATTTATTAAAATTATGGATATTTATTGTTTATTTCATTTTTCCTTATCCAGAACACTTCCCATAGGCTACATACACTGCTGAGATTTTGGTCTTGATGTTTGAATATGGTCAAGTTTCTGTTTAAGGTGGTTATTTTCATTGCCTATTCTATCTGTACAAATAATACTTCCTGTGTCAAAGCATTTTCACAGTGAATGTACAGATTTGAGTAACTAAGTAAGTAATAGTAGAAGTAAAAAGTCAAAGTAATAATCTTAATCACTTATTTGTGCATTGATTTTTTTTAAAGCATGAATTTTCTCACAATTATGACCTATAGTAACTCAAACTCAGCATTTCATAATTACAGATAATTAGTTATCTCGTAACTAATTAATCTGTAAGGATCTCATAATAACAAGATAAAGGATCTATGTCATAATGTTTTCATGTAATTATGATTTCATTATCTAATAATCCTAGTGAAGCACATTATTATCATTATTAATGTTTTATTAAGGACTGTCCTTGTATAAATAAAATAAACATTACATTATATAGATTATTGTATGTAATTCTAAGACTTTCTCCTCATCTTATTATTACACCATTTGTAACAGAGATCCTCCCATTATGATTAATTACAGAGATTTAATTTTAATATGATTTTTTTAAATTTTCATTAATTACAATAAATATATTCAAACATTAGGTGTTACTGGTTTCTGAGTTATTTTTCTGCATTCTGAATTTAATAATTTCAGCTTATAAAATGTATACATTATCACAGTACATAAACACATACTTACTTTACCATATGGGCATCTGGCTTAATTTTCAGTCACATATAAACATGAAACAAATGGCTGTTGTGTGTGAAAACAACCAATGAAAGTAATGAAAGTCATCTACAAGTATGTGTGTGACTTTCCAACGTGTGGAGTTGAGTAGATCATAAAAGCCTTCCGTGCAATGCTGTTTGACTGCAGCAGCATTTTACACCTGCAGCCGTCTCTAATGTTACATTGTTTACAGTATGCATTAACACATCTGCCACCTGAAACATAAAGCAGCTTTCATCCTCACATGCACGCCAGATGTTGGAGTTGGACACAGGTTTCTTTTATAGGACATCTGAATATTTGATATAAAAGCTGTTGTGTTTTTATGAGGAAGTGCTGTGAGAACTTTGTTGTTCTGTGTAGACTCAGAACAAATGACAGCAGCTATTGTGTGGGACCTACTCTGCTTTTCGGGATGGGAGGTATTCCACACACATAGATAGGCTATATAACATGGACTTATGTCAATAAATAAGGAATGGAAATTAAAGGAATCCTCCACCAGTTTTACTCATTAAGATCAGTCTACTCTTCAGCCTGTAAAAACAGTTTTATTATGTCTTCTGTGACTCAGGTGGAGCTTTCTAAAGTCTGCGAAAATAACCCTGATAATGTCATGTTGCATTATGGGTAGTGTAGGAACCAGTGTTTTTTTAAACTTGAGCCACACTTGGGGGCTTATTGTCAGGAAATCTGGCCTTCTGCTGTTTCGATTACTTTTTTTTACTCTGGCTCTTGCAAAGCTCCACAACATTGTGGAAGTGCAATGATAAAAAACAAAAACAAAAAATCTTGTGATTTGTACAAAACAGCAACAGCAGCTTTTGAAGAAGCAGTGCTGACATAGAGCAATGATACGGCCCGTGCACTGTTCCAAAGTGCTGTCAGATGCCGAAGATCAATTATGCCGCTTTGTCACTAATTTCCCATCATCCATTTTCCAAAGTTGAAGCCTCCATGCATACACTGCTGTTAGAATTCAAAGCTACACCTTCTATGTATTGCTACAACAGCATGGGATTTACTGTTTCTTTTCATTCTTCTTTTGCACTTAGAAATAATCTATCTTTTGACTTATTATTATTATTATTATTGCCAAAAGCATTATTTTCCATTTTTTTAAAAATTCATTATTTCATTATGTTTCAAATGTTCAATTGAAATATCTCAAAAGGTCAGATTAGTTTTATTAGATGTTTGGTTAGCACTGGTCTAAACTCCAGCAGGGTCCAGTCCTATTTCCTGTCTTTAAATGGACTAAACACTCAATGAAGCTTCTTCACACCAGTGGAGTCCAATCAATAAATATTGTTATACACTTCTATTTGCTCTCTCCTTTTTGAAATTGCCATCAAAGTGAATAACATCAATAGCATGTTTCTGATCACCTGTGCAGACATTACTCCTCAACATCACACACATTAGTCTGTTATCTCTGTTCTGACTGATATCATATCTGATATCATTCTTCAGAGCTGAGGAATGTCCTAAATGTTTCTTTTCTATCATCAGATATTCTATATTCTACTTAGTTTTTCCTACATAATCCACTTTACACTAGTGGAAAGTCTCTATAAAAAAGAAGTAAAGAATGTAGCTATATTTAACAGCTGTCCAGCTCTAAATGAAGGAGTAACTTGATTAAAATCAGGTGTGATCAGAGGTGTATGTATCATTGCAGCAAGGTGAGAAGAGAAACCACTGATGTTATATTGTAGTCATATGTATTTTAACAGTATGTTTTTTAAATTATATTTAGAGATCATCAACAAGCATGTTTTTCTTTGTTTTCCTTGCACATTCATTTTTGGTTGTGATTTGTATATAATTGGATTTGAATCTGTGCAAATATACCAATTCAAACTTAAGGTCAAGACAAGATTTCCACCTTTTCTTTTTTCTTATATATATATATATATATATATATATATATATATATATATATAATCTTGACACAGCGTTTCTGATGGTGTCTTGTGATATTTTATATATTGTGGGGAGAGTGTACTGCCCCACACCCAAAACATCTTCCTGCAGCTATGTTAAGCCAGTTTAAGCTCCAATGTAAATCCATATGTCATGTTTTTATAAGGATGAATTGACTTGACTCTTCATGTTTAAAAAATAAAATAAAATTGTGTAAATAGATTGTGCCTTGAAATGCTGGTTTGGATAAAGAACTGATTCATTTTACTGATTGATAAAATTTGAGATTATTGATAGATTTTCTTGATGTTACATCAAGTATTACCCTGATTACGACAAGATAGCCAAAAACAGTTGGTGAAGAAAATGTGGAGGACTGCAGAAGAGTTCAATGTATTTGCAATGTGAAGCATTTACTGTTTGACATGTAAAAAAACATACATGAGGCAAAGTGGTGTTTGGACAATAGAGAACTTGATTAAAAGTTTGTCAGTGTATATTCAATTATGCAATTATTTAGCAGTCCTGCAGAAATACATGAAAATAGAGACAGTGACCATTATCAGCTTTACATGACATGGATAGACCAAAAGGCATTGGTACTGTAACGTTGTTGAATGAAAAGACATATGAAGAAATATGCATGCTGAGCTGCACTGTCTTTCTCAGACTTCCAGCCTTCATGGTCTTAAATAGAAGGCCAGACCAGGGGAAGGTACAGCTGGCCCTTTGGGGGGAAGCACTCTGGGTGACCCAGGCCTGGAAGCCAGCCTCAGTCTGAAGATCCAAGACGGCTGTCTGACTCATCTATCATCCCTCCACAGTGGAGGGCTAAAATATTACAGGGCTTTCACTCTGGTTCCTCATCCTGCTTCACTGGAAGCAAGAGGCCATTTGTGGATGACATCATAAATTATATGTGGAAGGGAAGGTAACAGGAAGTCTAGCACTAAGACTCAGGCAAGAGTTTATAAAAAGGGACGGGAAGCTCACCTGGGCCTTTCTTCTTATACTGAGACACACCCAAGGCTGAATTAGCACCCTTAAGGGCCCCTGGGTGCTGAAGCTCATGTCCACCAAACAACTTTTATTTTATCCTGATTGGATAACGCTGCTGTCAGGTGGAAACATTGTAACTCCATATTGTATAATGATTATCAACATCAAGAGAATGGGTCAAACCTGTCATATTTCTGTAGAGTCCATCAAAAAAAACCCCTAAAAGACAACAAATAAAAAATCACAAACTTTTTTTTTCTTTCAGTGAGTCACCTCTTTAGTGTTTGACCCTATCTCAGTGAGGTCCCCTTTCTGCTCAAGAGCCCCTGGCCCCTTGCCCAAATTGCCCACATGGTAGATCCAGTCATGAACACATCTGAGACAGCAGCTGAGGCCGGACTCAGTTTGATGTTTGATAGACTCCCTTTAAATTCCCTTTAAAATAATTATGTTTAAAAGCATGATTTCAACAATGATTAAAATGATTAAACCTTTATTTTAGCTCATAGTATTCAATTAAATATTTGTTAAATAATTGTTATTTGTCAGATTAGTTGGTGGTTTGCTGAGGGAATAAAACTTACAGTGACTGCCAAGAAACAAGGCATGCTCAAGCAGAACAGAAAAGTTTTTAAACAGGTTTGAGTCCCCTCCATACAATATTAAAATGCTTCTTTATTAATATATTCTAGTCACCTGCATGTCTCCAACTGGGGAAGAGGACTGTGTTCCACTCTTTGTTTCTGTTTCTTTCATCATTTGAATGGGCCATTTTCTCTTTTAACCGTCTTGCATGTGGTTTGAGTCACCTTAGCTTTGTGTGAATGGGTAGATGTGAGTGTTGTAGAACAGTTTTGATTTGGTTCAAATTGGTTTGTGTGTAGTGGTGCTTTATTCATTATTTGCCTACATATTTTGGGACAGTTTCCTCTTTTTATGCATAACTCCAGACTCACCTCCCTGATTGTGCAATTTGGCTCAACACTGCTCATTTTCTTTGTTTGTACTTTAATTATTTTTAATGTATTAATTGTGTAATGTAGTCCATTCCTCCCTTATTATGACCTGCTTAGGCCTTCTGTTGAATCTGCTTTGCTGCCATCTAGTTGAATGGAGACAGGAAGGGAGGAATGAAGGAAAGGAGGGAGGGAGGAAGGAAGGACGGGGGAAAGAAGGAAGGAAGGTAGGAGGGAGGGAGGAAACAAGGAAGGAGGGAGGGAGGGAGGAGGGAGGGAGGGAGGAAGGAAAAGAGGAAGGAAGTCTTTTATTCCATATCAGTTAAATCTATAGTTTTCTGTATAGCAGTCTCTGGCTCCAGTTAATTCTGCGTCTTGTGTATTGAATATCACCTGGTCATATATATGAATATATATGAGTTTTCATACTGTAGATATTGACATTAAACTGTATTTTCAATGTTTGCATTGTGCATGCAGCTAAGCATGAAGCACACCTCCAGCTGCTGTGGAAGTACTGTAGTGTCAGTAGACCACCCCCAGGGCTGGACTGGGACCAAAAAGTGGCCCGGGCATTTTTGGCCATGGCGGCCTACCATGATTATTTGTATGGTACGTGGATGCACACAACATACCAGAGGATATATGTAGACATGGTGTTGTTTCAAATACTAAAATAAAGCACTGTAGCCTACATTTTAACTATGTTAAAAAATGTATACCATTTTTTATACTACTTCTCCCTGTGCACTCGATGGGGCTGCTGAGGTTGACAGCCCCACGTCCAAGTCCATCTGTCTACGGAGCTAAGGGGCTAGCTCACATCACCTAACAACAAACCATTGCCAAGGCGACAGACTGGCGGTACACGCTCGCATGCACTCTCTACGCATGCGCTGCACGAACATACAGGGGGGGTAAGCGATCTCATTGGACTAGCCCACTGTCCTTTGAGAAAATCAACCAATGGGCCGCATTTCGTGTTCCAAATACTGTCACGGCCGACAAAAAAAACATAAGAAAAAAAAAATTATGATAGCCCAGCAGCCCCGGCCCAAAAAGGTGCGTCGGCCCACTGGGCATTGCCCGGTATGCCCTATGGCCAGTCCATGCCATGGGTTCAAATTGTACCCAGTTTAGGTCGATATAGCACCAACACAACATTGGGTAAACCCTGCAGCAACCTATTATTTTCACCCAGTGTTACACACACCAAGCGTTAGCTAAAAACTGTCACAAATGTATTCTCATTTGTACAAAACAATGTGTATATGACATTAAAAAAATACATGTTATTAAAGAATCTATAACAGACTATAGAATATAACAAGCTTTAGTTTGGGTAAATAACACAGCACTAAAATAAAGAACAACTGAGTCAAAAAAATCCTTTGTCTTGAGTGGTTTTCTGAGTAGTAATAACCCAGCGTTGTGTTGATGCTGTATTGACCTAAACTGGGTCGAATTTGAATTTTAACCCAATGATTTGTAGTGTTCAGGAATGAATAGGCTATATAGTTTAGTACTAATTATAAAGTGGGTAAACATAGCCAGCTACATTGTTATTAAAGGCAAAGACAGCAAGCACCCACCACCTATTGACTTTGGCTACACCCGATCCAACTCACAGGACAAAACAACTTCTAACACTCTACAAACACTGGAGATGGTTGTGGATTTCGGAAGGAATGCAGCCTCACCCATCCCCATCACTCACCAGTCCACACTGTGGAGTCCTTCTACTTCCTGGGAACCATCATTACCCAGGACCTCAGGTGGGAGTAGAGCATCAGCAGCCTCACCAAGCAGCAGAGGAAGTACTTCCCTCAGCAGTTGAAGAAGTTCAACCTGCCAAAGTGAATGATGGTGCATGTCTACAGCACCATCAGTCCATCTTCACCTCCTCCGTTTACCACCTGATCTGCTGAGAAGATGATAGGCTGCAACCTGCCATTCCCTCCAGGATCTGCACGCCTCCAGATCACTGAAGCAAGCAGGAAAGATTATGGCTGATCACTTCCACCCCTGGACACAAACTTCTTGAAATGCTCCCCTCTGGCAAGAGGCTGAGGTCTATCAGGACCAAAACCTCATGGTTTGGACACTGGTTAAGATGTATGTCACAAAACTGCAGTGTCCGAGGTTTGGATGCAGCAGCAGCCCCTTGTTGCATGTCCCTGTATCTCTCAACTGTCCCTATTCCAAAAATGTTGTATATTTTTTTTAATTTGTTTTAAACCACAAAAACAGTTTCTTCCGATCTGGAGCTGGCCTCATCAACAAGGCTCATGACCCCCACTGACATGGGCTCTACCCCACCCATGGACATTACACTTAAAATCTCATAATCTTATATTTGCACACCTGTGATTTGACAGACAAAGGTGTGCTTCACCATATGGATATATAGCAACTGTTGCTATGAACATTGTCATAGACGTAGACCATACATCGTTAATATAATGTATAGTGTCACCCCAGTACTGTTTTTGTAGCGATGCTAGCTGCAGACTTAGGCATGGCAATGTCAGCATTGGCTGCTGTCATGTTTACAGTGGAACAGTGTAGGCAGTGGTGGAAGCACCTTAAATGTTTCCTCAAGTGACATTGAAACTAGAGATGGGTGACTGAGTTTGATTTGCAGCTATATTAAAAACTTCAGTCTATCAAAGATTGGCACTGGAGTTGGCAGACGCTGTGAACATTCAGCCAAAGGACATTTTCAATTGTCCAAAATGAACTATCCAAGACCTTTCTGACTATATAAATGCATTGAGTATAATCTGAGGCTAACTCTAGTGCTGGAGGCTTTGGTTAAATGTAATGCAGATTATACAACATCTACCATGATGCTGCTCCTACAGTATTTTTTGGGAACAAAGTGACCATCTGGAATCTGAACGTGTGCCTGTCACTATTCAAGATTCAAGATTCAAGACTTGTGCCTGTCACTATGGGTCGTCTACACAACACGACCTCATTAGTGTTTGACCCTATTTACACAGTGTATTAATGTGATGTCTATATGAATGTTGACATCCGGCCTACGGGTCCTCACATTTACACCTGGTATTAAACTGTGTTCTCAATTTCCACTGTGTGATCAGATCTCAATACACAAATTAGTTGGGTTGGAGCTGGCATACGTGACAGTAAATATAGCACACCTTAGGTCAAGTAAACTGCTGTCATCAATGGAGATCATTCATTTCTAAATCTCTTTTTGTTATGAATGTAGTTTGCAATTGCACCTGCTGAGATGCAATCACCATGCATTCTGAGTGCATTTACACTCGTATTAACAAGAATTTTTCTTGTCATCTAGATAACATATGCAGATACAGATCATGTTAACACCATGTGTAAATGGAGTACAAATGTTTAATTGTATCATTGTCCAAACGATGTGCTGGTGGTGTGTAGGTCTTGGAACATGATTCTCAAAGAAGAAAGCGGTGGGGATGGAGGGAGGCAGCAGACACATAAAGTGTTGAGATGTTGAAGCTACTATTTCTGCCACCCCTGGTTCCAGAGATGAAAGCCATCTTAATCTTTTCCCATTGACAATGTCACATGACTCACAGTCCGAGCTCTGTTGCTGTTCAGATTGGCACGAAACTGTCCTGGTTGAATGACCAGAAGTGGGTTAGAAAACATCTGGTTATTTGATATAAAGTCGAAGGTACTGTAATATAAAAAAAATGTAACTTATCTCAAGATGCCTAATGTTGAGAAACACCCAAGAATCACAGAATTATGATTTTGATTTTAACAGAATTTAGATGAATGAATAACCATGGTGCTGAAATTTGCTTTGATTCTGAGATGAGTTGTCTAGTTACTTTTTCTTGAAATTGTGAAAAAAATAAAAATAAATCCCCTCCAGTATGCTTGTTCTCTTTGGATAGGAGAAGAGGAGCATTAAGTCACATTATTAGTGTCACTGGAAAAGTGACACTAATAATGTGACTTAATGCTCACGATTTTATTGAAACTGTGATCTTAATTTTAAGAAACACATATAGCACTGCTGTGAGAGTTATGTGGTCTCTGTATTATGGTTAATATGGTAACACCATTCATTTGACAGTGATGATAAATGCTGATGTTGAAACATGATCCAGTCTTTGAATTTTTTATGGCAATAAACAGGTTGGTGATGTGCATTCAGTCATATACTTTTATGGACTGTGCAATGTAATGAAGCTCAGTATGAGGATGTGAAGAATCCAAATTGAAGTGACATTTAACAGAGCACCTCAATAAATTGCCCTGCTCTCGAGACGGGAGGAAAGTGGGTGGGAGCCCCTGAAAATTTTCTCACAGTGTCAAAGTGGGGGGTGGTCGGGCAAGTCTGCGGACAGTGGCTGGACGGAGATTTACAGTAGCTGCCTCCACTTACCTGCTGACGTGTGTTATTATGAGGTGATTTATCGGGCTCAGACCTGCACAGGTTGATGGCTTTAGCAGTGCAACCCTGCTCTGTCATATTATGCCAGGCCAAGACATCAGAGAAGACACACACACACACATGGAATTGTACGTTTGCAGAGAGGAGGCTGAGTAAAGTGGAAGAAACAGATATCTACTGAAGGCTGGTAGTGTCATTCTGATGTTATGTGCAGATTTAAATGACTGGATATCAGCACTGATTTGTTATACTACTGGAGGCTTTACTTATTTACTTACTTCTCCATTAATTTAATACACAAAAATAAAACAGAATAGAATAGAATGGAATGGAATGGAATAGAATGCTTTATTGTCATTATATATTTATATAAAACAAAAACATGACAACCAGATAAAAAAAATGACACACACGTAACTAAAAAAGATGACAGAATAAAAAGATTAGATGAAGCTACAATACCACAATTTGTTAATTAAACAGTAGTTTTTGTTGTGTTTGTGTTTTTAAGATAACTAAACATAACATAACTAGTGTTTCAGTTCACTTTGGTGCTTAGCTCCTATGAGAGTCAATGTGACAAGCTCTGACATGTGATCCTTAAACTCATAGGAAGGAAACCTGAGTAAAAGCTAGTAAGAAAGAACTTCAGTGTTCAAATGCTGATAATATGTATAGGTTTATAATTTGTAAATCATAAATTCCATTCAAAGGAATAGAAATTCCCAGCTGTGTTATTAACAGTAGTGATTTATGTCAGAGAACAATTCCTGTAAACTACAAACTGTCTTCTGGTATCAGCATGCTGAGTATGAACCATCCACCGACCCAGAAGGGAAGGGTTTGGGTTAGGGTTAAGAGAAGTTTTTCATTTGTACACAAAGAGACTTTAAAATGTGAAATTGAAGTAACGTGTGAAATCGGTCTTGACTCTATCACATGTTTTTTTTATATCAAACATCATACACAGTTTTGTATGGAGTCACACACTCAGAGTGGACTCAATAATGGCACTCTTATATCAGCCTCCCCAGCTGGTTACCTTTCTTTTAGGCTGTTGGGATTTAAAATGATACAGCAGGCTACTTTTAGTGCTCGTCCACACATATCACACTCATCAAATTACATCCTGAATGTCATCACTCTGTACCAGAAATACCTGCTCATGTGAGAGGATCAATACAGGGTTAGGGTTAGGGTTAGGGAGTACATCAAGTACATCAAATACATGATCACTTGATCATTCTTCTTTTTGGTAATTAAACTTTATACAAGTCAGTTCATTTTTAGCAAAAATGAATTTTAATTTCAGAACGACTTCATGAACAGAAGTGTGAGTGAAACAGTCGAGCTACTGTATGTCAACTTTAATGGATTACACTTTAGTATTTTATACTGTTTTGATACTTCTACTTTTAACTCTGATCGTGATTGTTTCTTATCAACTTTGGTTGTGTTATACGCTATGTGATAATGTTCTATGTCACTGTTTATTTATGATTATTGTGTTAGTTGTTTTGTTTTGGTACTGTCATTAAAAACCAAATTTCCCCTTGAGGGACAATAAAGCTCTGAACTGTACAACTTTCACTGAACAATGCCGGAGAATAAGCTGTTACTCAGGAGCGAGGGCAAGAGAGCTACAAGTTACTCTTTGTGCCAATCTGCTACTTCATGATAACAAGAAGAAGAAACTGACCATGCACCCTTGCATCCCACATGTACTACTATTTACACTGTCTATAAGGGAAACTACAAGCTGTGTCATATGTAGCTTCACAGAGAAAATGAGGAAACACTCGTCCTGAATCTGGACATTCAACACAAACATCCTCTTCCAAAGGGGGCTCACAGTCCACCCCATGGTGTGCTATGTGGACTATGATAGATGGTTCCCAGGCTCTGGGCAATATTATGTTTGAGCTGAGCCCAGACCTAAAGAAGGACTTTAGGCCCACCCATACTGTGGGAGCAATATGCCCACTGTTCTAAACAAGGTACAGGGGTGGAACCATTTGAACAAAAACTGTGTATTTCAATGTTTTCTTAAAAACTAAACTGCTACCTATGAACATCATGTTCCTACAAACATTTGCTTGTGTTCAATTTCATAAGCAGAAAAATTGAAATTAATAAGCAAACTAATTGAGACTAATGTTCAATACACTTAACATTCCACTATGAAGGAGGTGTACAACTCAGTTTATTTAAAGAACAAGTCATTTCCCCTGAAGCAAATTCTTTCCAATCAACTTCCAATCCTTCCTGTTGAAGCATAATAATGTTTCTATTTCAAGACACCAAAGGACACGTCCACATCTAGAGTTTTTGTCTATATTTCCAATTTGTCATCTATACATAGTAATGAACTCCCCAGTACTGTACCATTAAAAAAGTCATCATGTACATTTTTTTCTCTGGTAGCCAGAGAGAGAGAATGGAGAACTCACAAAGTTCATCTGTTTATCTTTACATAACATGTTGAGGAGCTTGAGGTCATGATTTACTGTATCTCAGTCTCAGTATCTGTTTTGGGTATCAGATTCAGGGCACAGAGGCATGACGTTCTCATGCTTTTATTGCACAGGGACAATGTTAAACGGTTGTGTGTCAGACATGTTTTTACCATCAACTACTTACTTTTAGCATATTTGTTTTATATTTGTCCATAATTATGCAGAAAATATTTATTGTGTTCAGTTTGGAAAATATAGGTACAAATATAAGTTCAAAGTGAAATTTAGTTCAAACTGAATTCATAACTATATGGTAAAGTAAAAAAGAAACCCTTTCTACAGATATGCACGGTTCAGTTTTTTAAATGTACATAAAGTCAAATCTGTTACTTTAAAAGTGTCCCTAACTATTAACTTTTACACCCCAGCTGCAGTCTGACGGACAGGATCTGGGTTCTGGATTTGGAAAGACCAGATGAGTAAGAAGTCTATAGGCTGTATTTCTTTTCCTTTAAAAGCCTGAAGCTGAACTATGCACCTTCAGAGACTGCAATCAGTGTTCATTACACTCCACACTTAGCTATTGTTTTACCTTCATCAAGTGGGACCACCAGTCTCTAAGAGCCTGTTTAAACAAATGTATAAATGTTGCATAAGCACAAAAAAGCATGCATGTGTCATTTCCCCCCACACCAAAATTGGTCTTCTATAAAAGAAGAATGAGCACACCACTATACTGTAGACCATTGTACGCAAGTTTTTCAAAAGTGATATGATAAGGAGGACATGAAAAATGTGAGGCGTGTAATCTTAATGACACAATCAGTGAAATCAACAACCTAAACAAAGTTTTACAATAAGATAACCTGTACAGCAGTCTGTAGGGAGTCATACTTGTGGGCCCAAGTGTGTAGGTTAGGGTTAGGGTTAGCCATATGCATGTTCAATAGTGGCTCTGTCAGCTACCAAAAGTCTGAAGTACTTTTTAGAGATGGTGGTTCTGTGCCGCAGGTTTACCCATCTCTGCAGAGGACTCCTAAAGCTCTCTGATAGTGGACTTTACATAGTGGCCGCCCACTCTGAGTCTGGTTCTGAGGTTTCTTCCTGTTAAAAGGGAGTTTTTTCTTGCCACTGTTGCTCATGTGGGAATGTTGGGTCTCTTTAAAGTTAAAACCTGAAGAGTTCGGTTTAGAACCTGCTCTATGTGTAAAGTGCCTTGAGATAACTTTGTTGTGATTTGACGCTATACAAATAAAGATTGATTGATTGATTGATTGATTGATTGATTGATTGATCCATGTTTATCTCCCTGACCTCCCTTTAGGTCCTTCTTGTCCTGTGGGTTGGGTGACAGACAGTTTTAGGAAGAGTCCTAGTGGTTCCAGATTTCACAGTGATGAAGCCCAGTGCGCTTCTGAATCCAAAATCAATACCTACACACAATTTATATTTATAATTTAGTATAGTACTTATGTAAATGAGTTAAGGGATTTTTATGTGTGACTAATTATTTGCCAAAAGGATCATGACAAGTGTTATTATTCCATTCAATTGTTCAAGGAAGCCTTGATGGTGAACCATCAATGCAATACACCAGGTAAATGGGATTCATGGTAAATGGTAAATGGACTGTACTTATATAACACTTCTAGTCTTTTTGACCACTCAAAGCATTTTTACACTACACGTCACACATTCACACACATTCATACACTGATGACAGCAGCTACCACACAGGGTGTTAACCTGCTCATCAGGAGGAAGCTTTTCCTACTCTGACATGTCAAGATGTCTGCTGTGAGAAAAACAGAGAAAAAACACATGCATCACTAGTTAAAATGAAGTAAATAGTTGTTTATGTGGGGACATATGTTATGAAGGTTATACTTGCTAATGCTCCAGTTATTAATGTGTATTGTTGTTTCACTGTGGGACTGCATAAGACTGTAATGTGAACTTGTTTATGGTTTATAAACTGAAAATGTTTCAGACTACAGTTGAAACATTGCTACTTTATGCTTTTAGCATAAAATGCAATGATTTTATAAGAATCCCATCAAACGTGTATGATGATAAAGGTAACATATTGCTTGTATTCCCTGTCCTGGAGGCTAACACACACAACATCTGGCCAAACATCCATGCTTCTGTCTCAGACTGTCTGTGAAGTGATTAAAGGACATCTGCTAAACCACTTGTGATACACAGCCTTCCCTTTTACCTACAAGCCTCTTTACCCCCAAACCACTGCCCAAGTAATGAAGTTTCATTATTCAGGACTGTTAAAAAAAAGTACCTAAATTGTTTAAATCTATTAGTCAAAAACCACATAAATACCTCCCAGCATAAAACTGACAGTGGGAGAATAAATCTCAGAAGGGTTTGGGCACTGAGGTGGTTTTTTGGTCCTGATGTTGTCAGAGGGAGAGCATAGTTAAATTGCCCATATTTCCTTTTGGGTTTTTTTTTTACTTTGGGGGAAAGTTAATAGCAACATTTTTTTTTTTGCATCATCAGAGTAATATTACAAAAAACAGATGGGTGTCTGTCGTAAAAGCATTGTAAAATATACTTAGGAAGAAGTTGAATTTTGCAGCCATCTGATGATAGTTTTAACTCAGCCAATTCAATGGAAAGTATTTTATAACAGATGGATGCATAAAGCTATGGTTTGATTTGAAGCTCATACAGAAACAGGAAGTGGAGCGAGTCCAGAATGTGTAGTTGTGCTTTGTTGTCCCTAACAAAGCAACACTCATTAAATTAAACAAAAAAAACTTAAATATCACTATGAGTATATGGGGATTCCAGATTTGACATATTCAATGTAAAGAAAAAATGTAAGCACAACCAACAAGTAGAACATGTACTGAACTACATAATCATTATATTTTGTCATCTGGCAGTCAATTCCAAAGAGAGGAGCTGAACAGAAAAATGCAATAAAAGAGCTACATTTCACTGTATGTGTTTACCAATAGCAAGATCTGTCTGCAGCAACACAAGCTCAGACTATCAGAATAATTCACTATTTCACTAAGAGAAAGTAGTTGCAATAAAACTGTACTTTTGGACTTCATTTCTGGAAACACAAGTTTGTTGAGTTTTTCAAATAAGTTTTATTAGTGCTTTGAGCAGAACAAACCATGTTCCATTCCCAGCAAGTGTATTGTAATGCTGTTGTGCATGATTAGCACTAATTTCAATTGACCTTCTTAAAAGCATTTTTCATCTGATATAGAACTGGGTGTTTATTTCATGCTATGCTGCAGGTGCTCCTATGCAGGAACTGTTCTCATTTGGTTGTATGGTTGTATTTATTTTCATTAACTACAGCCTGTTTGTTTGTTTTCCCATAATTACATCAGGCCATTGCAACTAAATTGATAATGATTCATTCCCATGGGGAGGTGGAGCGGGTCCTCCACTAATTGGATGATCTGTGGTTCGATTCCTGTCTCCTCCAGTCCACATGTCCATCTGTCCTTGGGCAAGATACTTAACCCCAAATTGCTCCCAATGGCTGTGTGAGTGAATGTTAGTCTCCCTCCTGATGAGCAGGTTAACACCCTGTGTGGTAGCTCCTGTCATCAGTGTATGAATGTGTGTGAATGTGACATGTAGTGTAAAAGCACTTTGGGTGGTCATAACAACTAGAAAAACACTATTCCACAGTACCTTCAGTTGCTATTGCAATGTTTAACTCTAACATATTGTTCAGGGTTTGGCACATTTTTACATTTGAGAGCTGTAAAAACACAATATACATATTTCTTTAGAGGGACTTTTCCTCATGTGACCCACAGTATACAAAAATGAAAATAACATGCATCTTTCTTTTGAAAGCTGATACACATTTTTGTAAATGTACAAATTTGACCTGTTTATGAAAAGAAATATCAAACATCAGCATTAAAGTATATTTGTTGTATTCATCATCTATAAAATGTTCTCCTGGACCATAATATAGTGAATGTCTTTTAATCAAACAGAAGGGTTAATTAAACATTTATTATTGACTGATGGGGAATTTATGAATGTGAATTGGTGTAGAGACTAATTATGAGTCAGAATATGAACAGTATGTAAGGGTTAAGCAAAATATTATTCTACTCTTATATCATTTTATGTATAACATAAAATAACCGTTTATTGCTGTTTGTGATTTATATTTCTTAGTAATAACAGACATGCCACATTTTGCTTATCATTAGGAAGTATGGTTAATTTTAGTAACAGTTAAGGTCATTTGAAGTATACACTTAAGTGATACTATGATAATTTAAAAAACTCTGCATGCAGGAGCAGGTGTTGGGGGTCCTCCAATGATGTTTATAGATATAAGATGTTGTTCCTGTGTTCTTACCCTCCATCACTAGACTGGCCATTCATTCCAGATGAAAAAAACAAGGTAACACACCTTTTTTGTTGGACCCCTTGAGATCATTACCAGAGGCCAAACTGGTAATATTTTCCTAACTCATCAAAGTGTATTCATGAAAAGGGAGAGAGAGGAGAAGAGTGGGTGAAGCAAGGTGCTGGTCCCAATGCCTAAAGATGTATTCAGATCTTTTAAGTTAAAGTTGCAATATCACTGCATTCAAATGTTCACTAAAGTAAATGCACAGAGATATCACCGTCCAAATATACTTCATTATTCATGTGGCCCTTCTAGAGTGTTAGAAGTCTACATGTTATTATATTATAGGCTACATGTTATAATATGATATGCATATTCATAGCAGTCAAAAACAAGTAAATGAAATTAGAAGCAGAACTAGATTGGGACGTAGAACAAACATGATTCTGTGTTTGGCAGATATGCAGGATGTGGCAGTTAACTGATTGTACTGTCTTGTTTGATAAATGTGTCTGCTGTGTCCTCATAGAGAGCACTGGAGCAAAAACGGCACATTGTGTGATGATGGCATGTTGTGTTTTGGCTAAATATGAGCCTGGTTGCTGTTTTTTTTTGCCAGATAACCCTGCACTGGCATTCCTGCTGCGCTTCCACACTGACTCACATGAATATATCTTTTCAGTGTTTTTTCATAGTGGATTTTTCACCATGTAGTGAAAGGTAATCCATTATTATTTTTTCACCAACTATTCCTGCTACCTTTTTACCACAAGGAAAGAAAATACACCACAAATTCTCATCTACTTTTTTAGCAGGAAGTCACCTGACTACATGCTACGGTTATATCACTGCACACGTGTACGGCAACTCAGAAGGGACAGCATTCACTTTGTAGTTTAGGCAGAATTTCTGAAAATGTGCTTATTTAAAGTGGTGGAGGCATTTTGCGAATATTTATATATACAACATTTCTAGGGGTATTAAGGGGTGCTGAATCCAAATCTGCTGTATGTGAAGCTCAAAAATGCCCCACAATGCCTCAAAATTTGAGAAATCCAACATGGCCACCACCGCCAGGCTGAAATCTATTTTTTAGTGTATCTGTTTGACTAAACAAGGTAAAAACATGAATTAAATGTGCTTTTGTAGATTTTCCTATATGAGCAATCCGATGGCATATTCAGATTTGAGATGTAATGTGAAGAAACTGCTTAGATATTGCAAAAATAGTTGTTTAGTGAATAACTACTCAGCTATTATTTTTATTATTAATATTTTTTTTTATTATCAGGCTTCTTTTACTTTGTATTTTGTTTTGAGGTCAAATGTGCTGTAATGGAACCTTGGTCCATTACAGCATTACATGAGTGTTGTATATTATAAATATTCACAAAATGCCTTCGGGTTCTGATTTAGTAAAAACTGACCCTGTCTATTGTGGAAATATTCACATTATTTTGAATTTGTAAGAAGAAATAAGGACAAGAACATTACAGTAACATACAAGTTGTGCCTGGGTAACAAGCCTGTTGCCCTGTTGCAGTGATGTAGGGATGTGTTTAAAAGCCTGTAGCCTATATGTTTATAATTTGTAATCATATGGGCATATGTTTGAGAAGCCACTTTTACCATTTTTATGTAAGGCTGTAGAATAAAGAGCTGTAAATGAGACATAGTGTGTGTCATTCCTACTATTAGTGTAAAGATTTACAGATGATGATCCAGACTTGGCTGTGTGATGATGGTACAGTCATTATATTTAAAGGAGGTCTGGACTAAAACTACATAAGGAATCACAAAGTAACACTAAAGTACTCTAACCAGTTACTGTTTTCACAAGTTAATGCTGGAATGTAACTAGTTACTTTTTAATGGCAATAACTTTATAATGTAATTAGTTACTTTTAAAAGTAACGTTCCCCAACACTGCTCATAGATAACACTCTGGACTGTAGCTAACGCTAGCTTACCAGGAATGCCAACTTTAGCTAAATTGTTCTACCAGGGCAGGTATCATTATCAAGTAACTTTAAATTTACCAAAACAATTAAAGTTACATTAATAATAATATAGCCAAAGTTGGAGAGAGCTGCAGGTGAGCCAACTGTCAATCACAGCTGTCAATCAAGGCCCACACAGTAGACATCTAATCTACAAAATTACCAACAGCACACTTATTAGAGGGTCTGAATTCAGACCATAATGACTCATTGACCAAATATGACTTAAAATAAGTTGAGGCTTTTTGAATGGAGGTCAGTTGGAGCATCCAGTGACAGTTAGTGGCATTACACTTTAAGGTTCTTCTACATTCAAGCCACACTCTTCAAGCCATGGTCTGAAGGTGGATCAGACTCACCAAACCCCTAGCATAGCTGTACAATCTGAATCCTGAACCCAAAGACTGCATGCCAAAAAACACTTTAAACATTTAATCATTTAGTCATTTGTATTTAAAATCATGTTTCTTACCTACCTGTTGTTGTATTCTTATAGATCAAAACTATGAATCTCAATTAAATGAAAAATCACATCCTGAGACTCATATTTGGAACAACAACAGCATTAGAGGTTTTGTACATTTACTGTTTGTGTATCTTGTCACTCATACATTAAACAGTATTTGTATAACACTGGTGCCAAGGCATCACATAACCTTCCTGTATCACTTACTGGCATGCAACTGTGGATTAGTATGTACCCGAACTAAAAATGTCCCCAATTTTACTGAAGAGTTTTTACTAAAGCAGGTTGAGTCACTTTACTGGATAAGATCTACAAGTGGACAGTTGAGGTCTGCTTTTCTCATCTCTTCATTTGACCAGTTATTCACACCCTCTTCAAGGGCTTGTCTTTAATGTGCGGTATGTCAGACACGTAGAGTCTTCAAAGTGCTGAGGGTGGAGCTTCTACATTCTGTCTGTCGTCATGGCCCATATCTTGTGAGGAGGGGGCCAGTAGATGTCCCTGCCTGCTCCTCTGCGTTTATTTTACAGTCTCCAGCTAAATGTCTGCTACGTTTTCATTTGGAGCAAAGGCCTGGTTTGTCCTTCTGTTCTTCCTTTACTGACTTCACTGCTACAGTAGCTTTAACATGAAACGCCACACTCAACCGTTCCATACTACTTTGATAATGATAGGGTTGGACTTGCTTGCGGTATGTAACTGTTGAAAACTGCTGCAAAAACTTCCAAAGAGATGTCCTCACCTACACAGTTTACATTTAAAGGTATATTAAAGTCTAGTGTCCAGTCTAACGTGAGTAGATTTTTAGAAGAATAAACTTCTGTGAGAGCTGACATATATCTGTATTACATCATGGTCATTAGGGAGTGTATGAAAGTTATTAGGGTGGTGAACTCCACACAGTTATAAATATTTTCCTTGGACTATAAAATAAGTAACAGCATCCCACCATCATCCTAAAACAGTGTATCAGTACAACTATTTTCACCATTAAAAACTAAAAGACACTAGTTGTACGGAACTCAGGATGATCCATTTTTACATCTTAACCCTTAACCTATATACTTAACCCTCTTATTCTGCACCCTCGCAGTATGTTCGGGGTCAGTTTTGACCCAGTCTAAGAACCTCCTCATATAAAGTGTTTATACCAAATGTTGAAGCACAGATGTGTTTAGAAAGCATCAATAGTGGATCTGACTGATCAATAAATGTGTGATTAAACCTTGATTCATGTTTCAGAGAGCAGAGAGAGTGTATTTTTTAGCTTTTACACCACTCATTTGTAATAACCTGATCTTAATCAGTTATTTTGTATTTTTGTCCCTCATTTAAAATATGTGAATTGTTGACAGGTGCATAATTTCTATTCAGTTGGGTCAAATTGCATCTAAGATTTGTCAAGCATTATCCATATATTAATCTGTTTAAATAGTGATTTAAAAACGTACAGTTAAAATGTATAAGTTACTTTTAAAAATGTTTCAGTTCATTACCAAAAGAAAAGCATAACAGTAATTTTCATTTATTTTGGAGAATTAATGACCTCTGTGTGTTCACGTGAGAATACGAGGGAAAAAAACAAATGAAAAGGACAGTGGATTAGAGCAGAGCTGCACTACTGGGAGAGTCCTTGCAGACTTCGTTTATTGTGGTTTTCATGTTGGAATATGTAAATCTTGCTGTTGAAGAAAAGCTCAGAGGTGACTTTACCAGAGTGGGGACTGTTTATTAATAACGTTTTTTTCTGCTATTGAGAACGTCAAGCTAGCTACGTTAGCCTAGCGGGCTAGTTAGCCAAGTTAGCTCATCACAGCTGCCGCCGTCGAGGGAGAGCGGACATCGCTTCACCTGCACAGATGAGAGGAGAGGACTGGTCGGGAGGAGCTGCAGCGGCCGTCGCGGACGTTTTGCTGAGGCTGGGGACCATCTGCTTGCTGTCTGCTGCTGTGGAGTGTGAATGTTACTGCTAACTGTTGCGGGCTGAGCCAGGCCTGACCGTATATAAGAAATAGGGCCTGACGGGGAGGATTTTTGCGGAGGCAATAGGAGCTGTCCTTTCTAATGGAGGTAAACATTACTGCATCCTGTTTCTTCATTAGCTCTAACGTAAAGCGTGCCAACGACCTAATGCAAGCTTGCTAAAAGACCAGATAGTAAACACAGAGTGCACTCAGGTTGATTAAACTAGCAGATTGGGAAAATAAAATCCTGGGTCAATTTTATTTTTTCTCACTGTCAATTCCTATTTTAAGCTTTGATTTTAATGATCTCCACATTTCTCAACACAAAAACATGAAGGTCTACTTAATAACTGAACGATATGATTTCTTACATTTTGGGTAGCAGAAGGCAACTGTGGCAGATTTGGTTTTCTAGTGAGCCGCTCCTGTCTGCTGACCCATTCATTCACCAATTCATCTGTGCCCTAATTACTGAGCAGCACCGTTCAGCCCTTTAGTACAATTCTGGCAGAATTTAGCTTAATGACATAATTATTTCCCAGATTTTGAATCTGTTACCATATTCCCAAGTGTATGTAGAAATTCAGGAAATGGGATTAAATTGCAGTTTTTGCTCTGAGGAAGGACCCCAGAGCCCCGTTGTAGTGTTCTTGCTTTTCTTCATTTGCACACAATTATCAGTTACACAAGGACACAAATAATGTTTAAATATAATGCTGTGGATCCTCATGTGTTGCTAATGAAAAAAGATTTGTATCTTAATTGTACATATTATGTTTCAAAATAAAGGTGTACCCCAAAACTGAAGGTCCTCAGCTAACAACGTGATGGCAGCCAGTTAAGCTGTTTGTAATTTCTTGTTTATAGGCTATGTGCTCTGAGAGGTCACCAGAGTCACAGGATCAGAGAGATCAAAGAGCTTCTGAGCATGCAGTGCGCAGACATAACCAGAAGAGGCATACTGCATACTAAACATTCTTATTGTAACTGACTATTATTATTTTTATTTTCATGTAGGTAGGTGTAGGTGGGAAAGTAGGTACTTTATTGATCCTTCACAGGAAATTGCTTTGTTTACATCACATAGAAACCCAACTCTGACTATCTAATGGTGATACTGTCTGGGATGCTGACATCTCCGAAAATGCAGCTTAATATACAATTATTTGATCAAGGATTTTGCTTTAAGGTGGAGTGTGGGACTTGTGTCTCCCCCTTCTGGCAGTGAGAGTAATTACAAAAACATTGTCAACACATGCTTATATCATTGGCTGCACTGTACTGTACCTACTGTTGCAGCTGTAAAACGGTGAATCATTTGTTTTGAGAGTCACACAACCCCCACAAAATTATCAGAATTTGATCTAATAACATTTGGAAAAGTCTAGAAGAGCTGCATGATTAGAATATTTTATCCCCCTATGTTAACCGGAAGTTAGCAGGCCTGGCCAGCAGAAGTCTCTAGTGAGCATGATTTGCCCAGAGAGCATGTGCAGTATGTATTTATCCAGCCAGCACAGGAATCAAACCTGACACCAGAAAATAACTGTATATACTGTGAAATACAGTGAAGTCTATCTGGCAGTGACAGGCTTAAATGGCATTGTGTGAACTTGTTTGGCAACGGCTTAAGACATGAATTCATATGTGAACGTTCCACATTGGAGGGTTAATGGGAAGAGTTTAAATAAAACTGAAAAGTGTCATATCTTACTAGAACATACTGAAGTTGGTGCAGTTATGCTGGTAGCCCAATGTGGGCCAGGCTTCTCTGTCCAGAGCCACATTAAGAATTCACCTTGGGGTCTCCACCACTGAAGTCCTGATGAAGATGAGCCTATAGGGGCTTTTTGTTGAGGACTTCGATCCCACTCCTGCAGCAGACCGCTGGCTGACCTCTAACCATGCCAGACAGTCAACATACAAAAGCAGCTGGACAACTGATATCCTTTGTGTCTAGTAGCCATGGGCCAATGTGTGATTTTGGCGGTATGTGCTATTAGACAGATGTGCATCCATTAGTACACGCACAACACATGCGTTAACACACACCCACACACACACAGTGGGGAAAAAACCTGCATTACTGAACCAATATGTCTGTTAAATTACACTGTCAATGTTTTAAAAACTGTTTCATAAAGTTATTTCAGTGCTTCAATGGTTAAAAACTTGTTGCAAGAATTGATTATTAAAAAGCCGAGTTTAACATTTGTTTGTTTTAAAAAGCTGACTCGATCTATTAGTATTTGTTTATTGTTGAATCTGTATTGAGCCTCATCCAATAAAGTGTTCCAACGTGTGTGTGTGTGTGTGTGTGTGTGTGTGTGTGTGTGTGTGTGTGAAGGAGGGGACTCTGTGGACACATAGAAGAATCTTAATAAGTTTGGAATAAAGTCTGTAATTACAGTTTCATAACAGGTAATGCAAAGCCAACTGTCTTCATCTCCATAGCAATGGCCAAACGGAGGTGGATAAAAACTGTATTCCTCAGAGGAAAGAAGAAATCATTCAAACTGATGGCCATAACATTAATCACATAGTTGAATTATTAAGGAGACTCTTGTGTTTTTGTGTTGAAAAATGTTGAGGAGATCATTAAAGTAAAATCTGAACATGGGAACCGGACAGTAAGGAAATCCTCTGTTCTCTGATGGGACTGATACTGAAATGGTCTGTATGTAGTCTGGTTAGAATTGGAGTCAATAGAAGGCTGGAGTAGTTGCTTTTGAGAGTCTAATATCATCATTAATTGTTTACTAAATATAGTGAAATATCTTCAAGTCTTAAGTCTAGGCCTGTAAGGAGGATAATAAGTAAGACTTCTACTTTGTGGAAATTCAGTCAATCAATCTTTATTAATATGGCACCAAATCACTAGAAATTAGTAGAATAAATGTATTAAAAGTAGGGCTGTCGGCGTTAACGCGTTAATCGCGATTACATTAATGCAATCCATAACGCATTATTTCTTTTTAATCGCATTTTAATTTTGCGAGCCTTTTTGTCCCTTCTACTCACCCGTAGACAGCTTCTCTAGCTGTAGCGCTATGCTTTGAAGTGGCCTCCTGCAGTAAACCTACCGCGCTGATGGAAAGTAAGAGAGCTACTGGACTTTTGAACGGCTTGTTTAACTTTAAAACACTTCCAGACGCTTCAGTTGACAAGTCAAAAGTAAAATGCAACCTGTGTCAAACGGAGTTTAACTACCACCGGAGTACGTCAAGTTTGAGTTAGCACCTCCATGCTAAACACCCAGGTGCAGGTGCAGCCAAGCGAGCCTCAGCTCCACCAAAGGACCATTTTGGAGTGTGGGAGTCGCAGCAGAGCCGTGATTGATTCCCAGTTAAGACACTCTGGTAAGAAATGCTTTACATTATGGGCTTAAAACTGCCTTGAAATGTAAAATAACAGGATTTTAAACATGCAATTCAAAATGTGATTAATCGCGATTAACTATGGAAATTCTGCGATTAATCGCGATTTAAAAAATTAATCGTTTGACAGCCCTAATTAAAAGTAAATAAAACAACAATTATTTTTCAAGTTTTCTTTATATTGGTTAAATGGAAAAAACAACCAACTTAACCCTTACATACAGTTCATATTCTGACTCATAATTAGACTACATCAATTCACATTCATAAATTCACCAGCAGTCATTGATAAATGTTTAATTAATCTTTAATGATTTTTTTTTTAATAAACACAGGTCAAATTTGGATATACAAAAATGTGATTTGCAGGGTTTTTTTTTTTTTACAGCTGTCAAATATAAAAATTTGTGAAATTTGACCCTGAAGTGTATACAAATGTGCCCCTTTTCATTCAGAGCTCTTATTCTGATTCAGAAAATAAATAAATAAACTGTCCACTCCTCAGTTTCAACTATACAAAAAGAAGACCTGCATATTGTACAATTCAAGTTACTATAATAATAATAATCACTTTTTTATATAGCATCTTTAAAAGAAAGAGTTTACAAAGTGCTTTGACAGACAAAGCAGAGGCAGTACAATACAAAGCAAAGACATACAACAAAGAAAGCAGTGATATCACCAACGATAAGGCAAAAGTAGAAGACAATAAAACACAACAAGGAGTTGATGAAAAGATTTTAAACAGACATAACAAATAAATGACATTACATGAAGGCAAGTGTTTAGAAATACTCACCTTGAATGGACTCAAACACACGTTTCTTTTTTATGTGTGAATTTCTCAGCAGTTTTTTTTAACTGCTACACCTATTTATTTTCATTTGTTTAAGATAAGATATGATACGATTCATTAGTCCCATCTTACAAGAGTAGCACTCCAATTTCATTGTATGATTTTTAACAATACAACAATGACAATAAAGGCATTCTGATTGTATGTAGAAATGAGTTAAAATGAGTTAAAAGAAGTTACTGATTCTGTTAGTCTTATTTCCTCAGGTCATTCCAAAGCTGAGGAGCCCTGATGGCAAAGTCACCTTTAGAGTTCAGCCTCAACTCATACAGTGTTTGAAGCAATGAAACTTCATGCTCAAAAAGAAGGTTCCCCCTGTTCTTTCCACTGGATCTCTCATTGTGCTACAATCAGGATAGCTAGCCAGCAAGTGATACACTTATTACTTACTTATTCTGCAGAGCGAGTTAACAAATTATGAAATGAACATTTTACTGTGATTTGATATCTGCTGCCTCACTGTCATTACTCAAGGTGCACTGAATTTATTTTTTATTTAAGTTATTATCTTATTTTATTATTATATTGTGATGTATTAGTTACCGCAGGGATTTCTGATTTTCTTCTGTGTACTTGAACGTGACATCTGAGGGGACGCCTGTGTATGCTACAGTCTCTGGATTCATAGCAATTAGAACTGAGCTAAGCTCTGCTAAACTACTTTCCCTTTTAAACGTAAAATGTGTTTTATTTGCCATATATGTGGAAATAAACTCTGACAACACTAACTAATGTTCTGTGATGATGTTGGCTGGTTGAAATGTTTGTGATGCAAGTTGCCGTACAGGTTACAAGCGTAGCTTTGTTAGCTAGTTCACCGCTAGCTCGTGGCTAATACTGGTAGTGTGGCTGTATGACTGGCGGGAAGCTTCTTGTGTTTTCTTCATTTTGTTTAACTGTATACAGTAAATGTAATGTGTGCTAAACAAATGCAACAGCTGTGTCAAGATAGTGGTTTGATTAACTGAAACATGAATTATTATATCTTCAGGGACAGATAGGCAGTAGACAGCTGCTAGGGGAATAATATCAATGTAAACGTCTGAAACTATTGAACATTTTTTTATTGTAAAGAAAAAAACAAGTACCTACAGGAGGACTGATGTATTTGTCCAGTCACCCTATAGGCTACTAAGAGTTAATATCTGTTGGCAGCCACTTTTCTTAAATATCCAGGGATACAGAAAATGTTTATACTGGGTCATAAAAGGTTGTCATGAAAGTATTTGGTTTTAAATGTCTATGTACTTACATTAAGACATTTTGAATGTATTTTTAGACACTTGTCTAGTCACACAAGAAGATGTGGACCAACAGGAGTCGGCCCCAAGGTGTAGCAGCAGTGACACAGAAGAGGCTCCACACTGTGCCAACAGCAGGATATTTAACCTCCTCATTCTTTTAAGATGAACCAGGAAAGTCTCAGCAAACATTAATGACAATCTAGTTGGATTAAATTAGGAGACAAGATTGAAGGTTTGTACAATATCTGACAACTGTGTAATCTTCAAGTGTAATATAAATATGTATGACTTAAGATACACTGTAAGCACTAATATCAGGTATGATTGAAGATTGTTACTGTATTTTTTCCACAACTTTTGAACACTGTATATCATACTGTGACATGGAAATAAACAGTTTTAGCATTGACACTGTGTTATGTATTATTAAATAGTTCTTTTTACCTTTTTCTTTATATGTGCCACCCTTCCTGAGACTGCCCCAGCCTGCCCCCCCCCCCCCCCATCAAAAATAGATCTTTTTACAGATCACTGTTTACAGAGCTGTCTAGCTATTACCCCCTGCTTCCAGTCTTGATGCTAAGCTAAGCTAACCAAATCCAGCTCTGTATTTACAGACACAACAGACATGTGGTTTGTATCTTCTCATCTCTCATTTCTTGGAAAGACAGAAAAGGAGCATATGGAATTTCCCAAAATGTTGACCTATTCCCCTAACAGGCAAGAAAATAGACTATTGAAGTAGAACACCACCAAGTCATAGAATGCAAATCTGCTATGACAACATTTTAGACTGTGGCAATACATAGTTTAGCTTTTTATCTTTAGCTCCAAACTTAACTCTTCACTGCTGTCAAAAGGTTCTCCAAGAAACATTTATTGTTAAAATACGAATGCATACTAAGATGTCCAACTCTTTTTTTAAATCAGCAACATCATTGAGACTGGAGCCCACCATGGCTCAGGCTCTAATAGTTCAATAGCTCTGCATCTCCACTGACAAGAAGCCCTTTCTTGGTTTTTGACTTTCATCTGGCTTTTAAAGAGGAGTGCCACAACACAGATCACATTTCATTTCAGAAAGAAAAAAAAGCTTTCAAGGGTGCACATCCCTTGAAACGTTAGCAAGACATAATTACAGTGCTGGGGGATGGCAGACGGGTTGGAGATCTGCAGTGGGTCACTTTTGTGGTTGAGATGTTTTGGGCTATTGGGAGACAAGGAAGGCAACAGAAAAAAAAGACAGCCAACAGGAAAGAGAGAAAATGAGAATATAACAAGGTGTTCTCTGTTTCGGGTCAGCTTGTTTTTTGCATTCTGCCATTTCATGCTTTCCATGCACCTCGTGAGCGACATAATATGATTTATTGCAAAGGTTGTTTAGGGTATCGGATGCTGATGGCGGAAGCTGCCGCTGAGGTTGGTTGAGCAGGATGACAAAAATCTGAGGTGAGTGCAAAAAAATACAATTCTTTTCTCCAGTTCCCTTGAAAATAGTGGCTCAAATTAGTCATCTGCAAGCATTCATCCACAACCCCTTTAACATCTGTGACCACTGAGCTGTTTTCTTAGTTGCACGCAGGATTTCCAAAGCCCATGTGTCTGGTGGAGTAATTTCAGAGCAAGGAGGAACACACAAATTGAGGCAAATAAAGTTAAATGAGATCCAGATTGACAGGTCAAAGTGGCAATTACAAGACTACAGTTAAACCCATTAGGAGGCATTAGGTATGACGACAAGTCTTTCTTTTGAATAGTTAAGTTCACAACTCAAGGTACAAGATTTATTAGAACTGTTGTTCAAGATGCTCAATCTTCAAATCTGATATGAGAGAAATGAGTCACTTTCATATTTCCATGAAGTCCTCCAAGTGGTCTGACGCCCCTATCAGGATGACATAATTTGTCTGTGCCTTCCAAAACCATTAAATACCACTGCTGAAAAATATGGTTGACTTGCAGTTGGAAACAGGAAGTGGACAGTGATCTTTTGCGTTAAAGCCTGATGCTTTGTCTTAATTGCTCTATTAAAAATGTCCCCTAATGGAGCACCTTGGTGGCTGAGTGATTAAGGCGCATGCTGCATAAAGGCAATGTTCCTGGTTTGATTCTGGCAAGGGGCTTTTGCTTTTGCTGCAGGTCATTCCATTCCTTCTCTCCCTGTTTCCTGTCAGCCTCTATGCCACACACTGTCAAAGGCAAAAAAGCAAAAAAATAAATATTTAAAAAAAAAATGAAACTGATATCTTCCTATTCCTAGAGTGGCCACTAGAGGGCTTTGTCACTTGAACGTGCTGTTGTTCTCTTGGGTGGACTGTCTCCATATTTCATACAATTTGAGCGTGCCAGACAATCAGTCATGTTTTCTTTACAGCCAATGCAAATATTTTTAAAAAATGTTATTTTTTGTACCTGCCTTTCTGTTCCTGGGCATGTGTGACAAGAGCAGGTAGAGTTTTTAACAATGTTAACTACGCCACCTCAGGGAATTTCACAAGGACGGGAAACCACTTTGGGGTCCAAAAAAAGAAAGGTAGCACAGGCTCCAAAAACTGACGTAGATATGAATTCAACAATAAAAACGCTTATTTAATTCAACCATTTTTTTTTAAATGGTAAATGCAACTTAAAATGCAAATACACACCACACACACACCCAGCTGACCAAATGAAATGCACGAAAACCAGGAAAAACTACTAACACAGAAAAAGAAAAAGAAAGGAAAAAGCAATAACAACAACAATAATAATAATGATAATTACACAAAATAATAAAATGCAAGAAGTACAAAAAATGAACTCTTAACTACCAACAAGCTGAAAGGGGACCTAATGTGAGTAAACCATAAATAAGAACCACACAAGGTGATCCACCCATTGAGATCAACCGAAAGAAAAAACACACTAGTATTCTTAAAGAGAAGCCAGTAGCATTACTAATGTCTTTATGGAAAGCTTCAGCTCACTGTGCTTAGTTTATCAAAATTACTAATATTTAGAAATTTGTTTAGATTTTTTTTTAATCTACTATCCCAGAACTGTTCCAAACTATCTATCACTGTGTCCCAGGTGCTATTTTTACAGTCACTGAGACATCCTTGAATTCAAATGCTGTTTGTATAACCTACAGTGGCTGTGCTGCTTCTCCCTGCCTCACCCTCAATGTCTTCCAAACACTTCCACTTCATCTGATCTCTGACATGAAAGCAGAGTTGAGTTATAATGTTGGGATCAACAGGTCTAGACAGAAAATATGATTATCCTCGCCGAAAACGAGACAATAACTAAATAAAAAACTAAGCATGATGAAATGTATTGACACTTTCGTCAATGAATAAAAAAGAGACAAAAGTGTTTGCCAGAGACAAGATCCAGTCAGAAGGTAGAGACGAGTTAGGAAAAGGCGGGACAACTTGGGAAGAGATCCAATCAGAACTAATTGCACTAGCAGCCATGCTATGGATGCTTCTCAATTCTCTTAAATTGCATCCACATTTCCCTCTGTTCCATCTTTTCTACTCGAGGGGAAGCGAGGGGATATGATTTTAGAGAAATGAGACAACCTTTCCTCCAAAGCATCACGTGAAGCGAAGTCTGTTTTTGATGATGGATCAGCTGATCAGCTGTCAGTCAGCTGTAGTTTGTTGTCTGATACTAATAAAGTTACACAGTTATCACTGACAGAGCAGCACTGCTTTCTCTCTGCAGCCTGTTATATTATATTATATTATATTATATTATATTATATGATATTATATTGTATTACCGTATATTATATCTGTTTAACAAACACCTTCACATTGATAACAACCTGCATTGTGTACCATGTGCTGCTCAGAGACATGAACCATTCCTGCTGGCAGAATTATTCATTATTTGCATCTAGGCTATTTATTGATATTCTGATAGTGAATAATTATTTAATAACCCTGAATATGACCAGGGTGTGTTTTTAAATACTGTTTATTAGGTTGAATATTTCAGGAAATATGATGTAACTTAATAAACTAAGTAAACTCATATCAAACCTGACACTCTGGAATTTTCAGCTTCACATGGAAATGACGACACATTATGTAAAATATAAATGTGCTTTAAATGTGTCTCTGACACACTGACTCTTCCTTATGTTAATTATATTCATTACAACATATATACGCTAATATCCATTCATAATAATAGTTAATGGGCGAAAAATATCATGAAAAGAAAAAAAAAGTTTGATAAATGAAGAAAGTTGTTTATGGTTCTTTTGTTGATCAGACACACAATTAACAGATTTTTAACTAGATGGTGAGTCAGAAAATTAAATATAACAGAGTGACACACTTGAGTTTATTCTGTATGTCTCCACTTCAAACTTGGAGCATCATTTGCAGGTGATTATTGTTATTGAGATACTCTTTTATGAAAACGCTAGGCCAAACCAGGTAAATAAAGATATGTCTGTGTTTCAAAACATATCTTGAAATCTGTTCTGTGTGTATTGCACATTCAAACCAATCCATAACAGTTAAATATAGGATTAATTTAATCTAGTAGTAATAAAGACAAACTTAAAAAAAAATGCATTGCCCGTTACATGGGCACTTTTCACACAAGTTTAAACTAAGGACCTTTTCTTCTGTATCATGTTCTGAATCAGCCTTTCAACAGGTTTCACTAGCCTCCCTGGTTGTGATATGGTAGATATGACACTTTGGTTCTCTTGCAACAACATTTACAGGGTAATAATAATAATAATACATTTTATTTGTATAGTGCTTTTTTGATACTCAAAGACACTTTACAGAAGCACGGGTAAAAGAACATAGTGAACAATGAATTAAAATAAAAACAATAAAAATACACATAAAATAAAATAACAGAGTAAAACACTTGACACGGGCATTAATCATGCATTAAAAGCAATTCTAAAGAGGTGTGTTTTGAGCAGTGATTTGAATGTGAGCAGGTCAGTACAGTCACGGATGTGATTGGGAAGCGAGTTCCAGAGGGAGGGGGTGACAATGGAGAAGGCTCTGTCACCCCAGGTCCGGTGCTTGGTAAGGGGGGGTGACACTTGCCAACTTGCCAACTTCCTGCGTCCTCTTTCACCCTCCTTGGACAGCAAAACTTGATCCTTGGACAGCAGAACTTGATCTCCCTCAACAATGTCACGGCCTATGGTTTTTCTGTTGTACACCTTGACCTCGATCTTGGAGATAATGCTCTGATCATACTTGCCAGTGTAGGTTGAAGCGTTCAGCAGCACCATTTCCCATGAGGTGATATGATACTATCATCGACTTCTTCACTCCAGCGATCAGCAACAACTGTTGATCAAAGTGGAGTATCTGTATCTGTCCCATAGTTGGAGAGCAACTTGCTTTGCTGATTGACTGTTACACATGATGCATGAGTCATCCTTATGAAATGGTCAGTAATTGCTCTGCTCTTCAGTCCAATCATCAGGGCTGAGTCTCTTGAAGTGTTTGGCTTGTCTTGTGTTGGTCTTGCCTGCTGCAGCGGCTGTCAGGGAGACCCAAGGCTTTGCCATGCTGAAATAGTTTTGTATGAACCTCTGGTAGTATATCATCATACCAAGGATGGACTTGACCTTCTTTGCTGAAGGCATGACTCCATTCTCCGTCATTTAGTCTGCTTCACTGGCAGTGAGTGATGATTTGCACCTTCTCAGGGTCAGTGGCAACTTCTTGTCAATGCTGTGCCCCAGGAACGCGACGCTCTTCAGGAAGTAGTGACCCCTTCTTCCGAGCCAACTTTAGTCCACGTTTCCTCAGTCAACTGAAAACCATTCTGAGTCTTTTGATGGCTTCTTCCTTATTTGGGGCAAAGGCTAGCATTTTGTCAAGGTGGTAGAGTCATGAAGTCTTGTTCTCTTGGTCAAAGATCATTAGGCACATACAGTTGTTGTCTAAACCTTGTGATAGTCTGTTGAACTCATTGATGCCATTGTAGTGAAGGACCTAATCTTCTAATCCTGCTTGTGCATGGGGATCTTATAGAACCCAGATATTAAGTCCAGGGCACTGAATATGGAATTTCCCCCTAAAGCAGCCAAACAATCAGCTTGGTGTGTTACTGGATGAGCATCCTTCACTGTGCATGCATTAAGCCTCAGGTAGTCCACACAGATATGTCACCATCACCATCATATCCCCACTGTCACATCACCATTCTTTTTCCATACAATTCCTTAGGATATAGGATTTCCTTCTCAGGAGGTCATTAAAGACATTTGATCACTTTACCATTCCTTAACTGCATTTCTGACCAAAACTAAGAGACAACCTGTTATATCAGGCAAGGACATCCTGTCTTAGCAGATCAGTATTAATGTTCTTGATAGAAACCAGGATGGCTTCCTCTCACCCTCACTGATGATCTGTTGATACACTGTAATGAGTTCTGTTCCATTAGATAATGTTGGGCACCAGTCCCAGTGGCAGTCAAACACTGGATTTCTGCTGAGAGGGGCTGAATCTATAACCTGACCAAAGTCAATAGCTTTACCATTGAGGACTCCAACCAGGCTGCATGGACACTATTGAGGCATTGCTCTCTCCCAATGATGTTCCTCTGTTGTGGGAGAGGGTCAGTGAGTGTCAGAACTGGGAATGACAAGGATGGGATTGTGGAAAAGAGCTCATCGTATGAATTCTGAAGTGAATATGACAATTACAGTTAAAAAGGAAGACCTTCCTGTTGTGAAGGAAACAGGAAGACTTCATACTATGATGTGCATGTGCTCATGATGAATTTGAAATACTTAGCCCTCCTGTTGGCCTCAGGTCATTTTTGACCTAGGATGACAACAGGCATTAACTCAAAAATTTGATGTAGTTTCATTTAAACTCTCTATTGATCATAATTTCCAAAAATATTTGTAAATTCTGTGGTAATACATCAGTTACATCAGTTGGCTAAAAATATCTTACACAGAATTGGGTGATAATTTATACTTAATGCTTTGTAAACCAAAACCACAATGCATGTTTGACCTATAATAGTTGTGTCTCAAATCTCAAAAATTATTATTTGAGGATTTTTTTCTGTAATTAGGGGAGTTTGAATGTATCTATCATATTACTGTGCCACTTTAGATAACGTTACATTTCAGTATCTGAATACTTGAAAATCGTTGCAATAATGCTCAAGACATGGCTGAACAAGTTTGAAAAAAATAACTCATTATTTTGTCAAATACTGCAATTGCAAAATGATTTGCGGTATTACAGGGAATGATATTTTTTCATTATTAATCTAATTTTTATTGTAAAACATAAAAAGATTATGGGGTGATTTTTGCAGGGATCTATAATATACAAAGATGTTTTCTTAAGTCTGTAGAATATGATGAGTAATCATTATTTTTTGGTGTAGAGAACTTTGTTTCTCCTTCAAATGTGCTTTCAATGGAAGTGATGGAGGACAAAATCCACAGTGTGTCCACACACTCATTTAAAAATAGATGATCAGCTTCTATTCAGCTTCATCGGTGTGAGTTAGTCATATCAAGTGATATCTGACACATTTACAGTCTTTTTAGCATCAGATTCCCTCTTTGTGTTTCCTGTTGAGCTGTGGTGGAAGTATAGTAACAAAAACACTTTGGTACTAAAAACACTCCCATCCATCCATCCATCCATCCATCCATCTTCTTGCCGCTTATCCGGGGTCGGGTTCCCTCTCCCCAGCCACTTCGTCCAGCTCTTCCCGGGGGATCCCGAGGCGTTCCCAGGCCAGCCGAGAGACATAGTCTCTCCAGCGTGTCCTGGGTCTTCCTCGGGGTCTCCTACCGGTGGGACGTGCCCTGAACACCTCACCAGGGAGGCGTCCGGGAGGCATCCTGACTAGATGCCCGAGCCACCTCATCTGGCTCCTCTCGACGCGGAGGAGCAGCGGGTCTACTCCGAGCTCCCTCCGGATAACTGAGCTTCTCACCCTATCTCTAAGGGAGAGCCCAGCCACCCTACGGAGGAAGCTCATTTCGGCCGCTTGTACCCGCGATCTTGTTCTTTCGGTCACTACCCAAAGCTCATGACCATAGGTGAGGGTAGGAACGAAGATCGACTGGTAAATCGAGAGCTTCGCCTTTCGGCTCTCTTCACCACGACGGATCTGTGCAGAGTCCGCATTACTGCAGACGCCGCACCGATCCGCCTGTCGATCTCCCGTTCCATCCTTCCCTCACTCGTGAACAAGACCCCGAGGTACTTGAACTCCTCCACTTGAGGCAGAATCTCATCCCCGACCCGAAGAGTGCACTCCACCCTTTTCCGGTTGAGGACCATGGCCTCGGATTTGGAGGTGCTGATTCTCATCCCGGCCGCTTCACACTCGGCTGCGAACCGATCCAGTGAGAGTTGGAGGTCACGGTCTGATGAAGCCAACAGGACCACATCATCTGCAAAAAGCAGTGACCCAATCCTGAGGTCACCAAACCGGACCCCCTCTACACCCTGGCTGTGCCTAGAAATCCTGTCCATAAAAATTATGAACAGGATCGGTGACAAAGGGCAGCCCTGGCGGAGTCCAACCCTCACTGGAAACAAGTCCGACTTATTGCCGGAAATGCGGACCAAGCTCTGACACCGGTCATACAGGGAACGGACGGCCCTTATCAGGGAGTCCGATACCCCATACTCCCGGAGAACCCCCCACAGGATCCCCCGAAGAACACGGTCGAATGCCTTCTCCAAGTCCACAAAACACATGTGGACTGGTTGGGCAAACTCCCATGCACCCTCAAAGATCCTGCAGAGGGTGTAGAGCTGGTCCACTGTTCCACGGCCCGGACGAAAACCGCACTGCTCCTCCTGAATCCCAGATTCGACTATCCGACGGACCCTCCTCTCCAGCACCCCCGAATAGACCTTTCCAGGGAGGCTGAGGAGTGTGATTCCCCTGTAATTGGAACACACCCTCCGGTCCCCTTTCTTAAAAAGGGGGACCCCCACCCCAGTCTGCCAATCCAGAGGCACTGCCCCCGATGTCCACGCGATGCTGCAGAGTCGTGTCAACCATGACAGCCCCACAACATCCAGGGCCTTGAGGAACTCGGGCCGGATCTCATCCACCCTCGGGGCCCTGCCACCGAGGAGCTTTTTAACCACCTCGGCAACCTCAGCCCCAGAGATAGGAGAGCCCACACCCGAGTCCCCCGGCCCTGCTTCCTTACCGGAAGGCGTGTTGGTGGGATTGAGGAGGTCTTCGAAGTATTCCTTCCACCGATCCACAACGTCCCGAGTCGAGGTCAGCAGCGCACCGTCCCTACCGTACACAGTGTTTACGGCGCACTGCTTCCCCCTCCTGAGACGCCGGATGGTGGTCCAGAATCTCTTCGAAGCCGTCCGGAAGTCTTTTTCCATGGCCTCACCGAACTCCTCCCATGTCCGGGTTTTTGCCTCAGCGACCGCCCTAGCTGCGCTCCGCTTGGTCTGCCGGTACCTGTCTGCTGCCTCCGGAGTCCTACAGGCCAAAAAGGACCTATAGGATTCCTTCTTCAGCTTGACGGCATCCCTCACCGCCGGTGTCCACCAGCGGGTTCGGGGATTGCCGCCCCGACAGGCACCGACCACCTTGCGGCCACAGCTCCGGTCAGCCGCCTTAACAATGGAGGCATGGAACATGGCCCACTCGGACTCAATGTCCCCCGCCTCCCCCGGTACATGGTTGAAGCTCTCCCGGAGGTGTGAGTTGAAACTCTCTCTGACAGGAGACTCTGCCAGACGTTCCCAGCAGACCCTCACAATGCGTTTGGGCCTGCCAGGTCTGACTGGCATCCTCCCCCACCATCGGAGCCAACTCACCACCAGGTGGTTGTCAGTTGACAGCTCCGCCCCTCTCTTCACCCGAGTGTCCAAGACATGCGGCCGCAAGTCCGACGACACGACTACAAAGTCAATCATCGAACTGCGGCCTAGGGTGTCCTGGTGCCAAGTGCACATATGGACCCCCTTATGCTTGAACATGGTGTTCGTTATGGACAATCCGTAACGAGCACAGAAGTCCAATAACAGAACACCGCTCGGGTTCAGATCGGGGGGGCCGTTCCTCCCAATCACACCCTTCCAAGTCTCACTGTCGCTACCAACATGGGCGTTGAAGTCCCCCAGCAGAACGAGGGAATCCCCAGGGGGAGTGTTTGCCAGTGACTCGCGTCCGGGCAAGGGACACGGAAAACCATCTGTCGTACTCGTCATTGGGGTTTTCTGAGCTACCTTTTGTCTGGCCCCTCCCCCGGGACCTGTTAGCCATGGGAGACCCTACCAGGGGCATAAATCCCCCGACAACTGAGCTCCTGGGGTCATTGGGACACGCAAACCCCTCCACCACGGTAAGGTAGTAGCTCAGGGAGGGGCTAAAAACACTGTAACGTTGAAACATAGAAGATGAAGATTTGACTCATTGGAAGTTGAAGCTTCATTAGGCTTCAGATAAACTACATTTATGTATGAAGGATGACTTTGGTTGATTTTGTTCCCCATAATTTACATCGTGCATTATGAAGGAATCTTCTAATAGCCAATATGAACAGGAGGAATGATTATGGAAAAATAAAAAAGCTGTTTCAATGTTCATTTTGGCTTCATACCGTCGTTTCAGACAGACTTGAAAAATTGTGAACTGTGATATAGACCTAAACTAAGCTTCTGTGAATTTAAATTAAAACTGTCATAATCAATCTACAAACACATGCTGCACATTGGTATATCAGATGTATCATCTTAAAAAAGACTGTACATGCTGACTTTCATCTATATTGACTGAGGCCACTTCCTTTTTAGACCAGCATATCCAGGTTCACGTTTCAGATTTCAAGTGGTTTTAAATATGGTGATATATATTTATAAAAATGTACTTGGAGTATCACCAAAAGCTCCAGCCATAAAGAGCGACAGGACTCTGCTGTGTCATGAGGACACGTCATCTGTACAGATTATACTGTCTTATTCTCTTTTCTTCTTCTCTTAAAGAAAGACCCACCACAAAGCTCCACATAGAGGTCATGTGATCTCTATCACATGACACAAGTGTTAAGTAAGTAGTAATGTGTGCTAATTGTTCATTTACTGATTGCAAAGCTCTGTGTGGTGTGTCAAAATCATTCAGAATTTCTTTTTCCTTTTCTTTTTACATTTATGTATGTTTTGGGACCTTTTGGGATACGACATAAACACTGTTGCAGAAGTTTATGGAAAGATGACAGCTTTTCCACATCCCACTGCTGAAATAAAACAAAGAAAGAATACAACATATTTCCTTTGAGTTATCCATGGATTATATATGGGCTGTTTTTTGATTGATTTTAGAAAATAAAAAATGATGATCACAGGTTTAACTTTATTACATAGTGGTGGAATGGTTCTTTAAATCACCAGCATATACTATTTACTCTGCTTTGCTTGGCTTTTTGCCTCATCTAAACCATTAAAATTTCATCTGATCTTGTGTCCTCAGTAAAGTTGTGACTCTGATCTGGTCCAGCTTGTCACAGAGCAGAGGAAGTGAGTGCAGACTGCAGGGGACTGTGGATAGAACAGAGCTCTCTTGACCCCGAGGTTGCAAAGGTGACATTCCAGCCCAGGTTAGCACAAGGGTCCTTCAGTTTGGGAAGGAAGTGCTGATGGAGGAGGGGACAGGTGTCTTTATCACCAGCACACAGCTGTATCCATAAATCAAAAGCTACGAAGGCCCCCTAGCAACCAGAAGTACCGCAGTGAGGTGGCAAGACTGTTTTTAGAGCAGCACCAAAGGTTGAACGTTTCTAAGGCCGGGGCTTAGGCATACGGATGGCAGCATATGATGTGTCATGCCATGTTCTGCAAAACCGCAATACCTACTGGCACTTGATCACAGCCATGGAGAGAGGGGAACATGATCAGGCTGAGGACAGGAGGCTTAGAGGGAACCAGGCAGAAACACACTTCAAGGCAGCCCTTTTTGTGTTTTGATATGTACTTGTGCCAAGCATTTTGTTAATATCCAGGACTATGTGGGTGCTGTGTTGTAGTTGAACTATTGTTGGGATGCAGTGGTATGTTTTCAGATTCTCTGACAAAACATTACTGTTGTGAAGGCACTGACATCACTAAAGCCATGTCTTGCAGCTGCAAGTACGTAAAAGTGTCAGTGTTTATGGAAGAAATGTCAGGTTTTCCACAGACATCTATTTTCTGGAGACAGAATGATCCAACTGGACCTGCTGTAGCACTCGGGGCTCTTTCTTCATGCTTCAGAGCTCAGAGAGGAGAGACGTGACACAGCTGATCCTGGATTGGCTGAGTGGAGGGGCTGTGTGTTCTCTTCCTTCCCTCCTGGTCAAGGACTACAGTCCAGTCTCAGCTGAGGGGTTGGTGTGTTTGCATCAGGCTGCTGCTCCACTTTAACTTTTTTACCAGCTCATGATAACTTGATTATGGCCTACATAAACATAATATTAAGGTCAGTGTAAAGAAGAATAAATGTGTTCTGAGTTTGACATACCACAGAAAAGTGTGTTGTTAACCACTCTGCCAAATTTGAATGATTAAAAAAATCACCAAATATATGAAATTAGGCTTCAAAGTGGGAGTGCCCGCCGAGTTTGCTGAAACCCCGCCCCCTACCAAGTGTCACCTGTCAATCAAAGTCACCACCTCTACCAGAAACATGGACACTATGTCTGAGAGCTTTCTGCTGCTAAGGCCTGGTTCACACCGGACGCGGAAGCGCTGCAATCAGCTGCGAAGCACCGAGGAGCGGAGCTACTTTCCTTTCGGTGCCCATGTTAATCAGTAGTGTCGTTCACACAGGAAGGGCTGCAGCGCTCTGCCCTGCTGCCGGCTCGCGCCGTGCAGTGTCATTTCGGCGTCAGGTCTATTTTCTCCACGTGCCACAGCTGAATCTGTCAAGCCGGGCAGGACGTCAAACAAAGCAACAACGAGAGAATCCGATTTTCTAAATAAAGCATGTCAAAATAAAACTATTTTTCAATAATTAAACTCCCTGTTTGACGAATGCGGTGTGTGTGTGTGTGTGTGTGTGTGTGTGTGTGTGTTCATCTCGTGCTCTGATTAGACACACACAAAATCTCTTTTGTGGGACACAGAGTGGGCTGGCTTTAAGGGGTGGGGTGTCATACACACACAGTGAAAAAACAGCTCCACGTGTGACAACAGGGGAGCCGAGGAACAGAGTCGCTTGACCGGCGCGGAGAAATACGCTTCTGGTGTGAACTGAAGGGCTGTGGCACGCGCAAGAATTTCCAAGCACGGCGCTTCACTGGTTCCGGTGTGAACCAGGCATCACTTAGCTGCTAGCTCAGCGGCTAATTTGGCAGCTAACTGGCTAACTGTAGACTGTAGTAGTAGTAGTGTGTGAATGTATTTATACCTCTACAGCAGCAGGGCGGGTTTATGCTAACGTAGCAGTGATTTTCAGACCCGCCCACTAAATCCTGAACACAGAAATGTTGAAACACAGTTTGTGAAGCCTAGCTCCACAATTCAAATCTAAATGGTTGAAATCAGCCCAGAAGCCCTGTATATAAAACAGCTGCAGCGGCTCACTGGTTCCGTCTTAGGGGACAGGTCTCACCCCCTCTATAGTGACTTCCTGCTCCTCCCATCTGGCCGCAGGTACACCGTACCTAGGACCAAAACTGAAAGGCACAGGTCTAGCTTTGTCCCTGCAGCCATCATACATCTTAATAAGAACTAGTGATCCCTTGATGATGGTTGGGGAGTTGTGGAGTTGTTGATGATGATGATAGTGATGATGATGTTGATGTTGACGATGATTGTGTTGATGATGGCGATGATATGATGATGAGTGCACTTATGCACTTTATGCCATGCACTTTTAGGGTAGCCACCCTACATATATAATGCACTTTATGACGCAGCATGGAATGATGATGGGGATGATGACGAATTGTGCAGCTATTTTACTGTTTTCATTTTCTTGTATTGTTTTGTATGAATGTCTCTCACTGCGAGCCAAATTTACCTGCGGGTATAAATAAGAAATCTAATCTAATCTAATCTAATGCTTTTTACCTCTTTTTTAGAAATACATTTATGACCTATTTAATGTGTTTAGAAGAAAATGTCTGAATTCACTTTACACAGTCCAATATATTAAAGGTATTACACTATTTGTTTGTACAGGGTAAATCTCCAAGATAGAGCCACAAGATTGGGTAAAAATAACTATGAGGCATTGCACTGCATTTAAAATTTGACTTATGTACATACTGTACAGCAGTCAAAGGTCATATATTCTTATTCAAGGGAATGGGAAGATGTCTTGAAATTAAACTGTGACTGTTACTCTGCATATTAGCATCTGAATACACTCAAAATAGTAGAAGTAAAAATAGTCATTATGCAGAATGTCCCATTTCAGAATCACACACACACACACACACACATATATATATAATAACAAAGACGCATTACCATGTAAGCTTGGAGTAAAGTATTCGTACCTCTGAATTTCACTTAATCAATTTATCTATTCATCTTTATTTATATAGCCCCAAATCACACAGAGCACTTTACACATAGAGCAGGTCTAGACTGTATTCTTTAATTTAATTTAAAGAGACCCAACATTCCCACATGAGCAGCGCTTGGTGACAGCAGCAAGGAAAAGCTCATTTTAACATGAAGAAACCGCAAGCAGAACGGGGTTTGTGCATTGTCCTGAACAAGCCTCATAAATAATAAAGACTTGTAATTATAACAACCACATTGCTAACTATACTCTAGCTCTTACTATACTTAAGTATAGTACTTCAGTAAATGAAATGTACTATGTTATTTTCCACCACTGACTCTAAACAAGACTGTTGAGTACTTTGAATCAGGATGGTTTTCATGTCTAATGCTGCCTTCTATCTTCTCCTGTGCATTCACAGCACAATAACAAACAATAAATACAGTATTACTAAATATCCTGTGCTCCAAAAGTGAGAGCTAATCAAATCAGCTAATGATAAACTAGCTCTATACTGTTCTATCAGCTGTGTGAAAAGAAGAGAGAAACATTTGCTACATAAAGTTGATTGCGTCTACATGTAGTAATACCAAAAGCTTCTTTATGAAGTGTCATGTCCTAACAGTGAGACAGTCAGCTGACACACCTGCTGTTTGTTAGCTGTCGTTTCCTAATCACCTCTACCCAGTTGACCCGGGTATCCAGTTCAAGTTTATTGTCCTGATCAAGCCTCATAAATAATAAAGACTAGGCATGTGTGTGTGTGTGTGTGTGTGTGTGTGTGTGTGTGTGTGTGTGTGTGTAATATAGCTATTTAAAAAGTGTTTGTTTTTTGAGTACATCCTTTTTTAACTATAGTTACTCTCAATATAATTTAATTCACCAGTAAATGATTCAAATCGTTTAACCCTGTATCACCAAGTATATCATATTGGATACATGGGTTTTAGAGACCTTTAAATCATCAGTATGATCATATTTCATTCCTGAAAATCTGATGTATATACAATCAGATATATGTAGTACAAAGATAAACCAATGCAATGTTGAATTACTAAATATTTAGTAGCTTATTTTATGGTAAATTCATGTTGAAATGTGTGTATCAAATTAGATACAGCAGGTATAGAAGTCATTTATCTGTAAATCTGTCAATTTTCATTTGATTTGATTTCATGCATTATATATTATTATCATGCATAAACAAGATTAAAAGGTGTTGTTATGAGCTTCATGCAGGACTTTAAAAATATTGTATTCAATATGTTTTCATGTGTTTAAAAAAATAATGCTATGAAAAATAAATTGCAAAAAATTCTCAGCGTATCAAATCAGATACAAAACAAAACTCATAGATGCAAAGTGTTATTTAATTAATCTTTTTTAATAACTTGTCAGAAGGTCCAATAAACTCTAGTTTCAAAGAACTTAATTTTTCTGGCAGTGGTTCAGTTCTTTCACCTCTTATGCTCTGAAGCACAGAAAAGATACATGAATTCAAGTTCAACACATCGTTTAATTAGCTAGATAGATAAGCTAAATATTCAAGATGTTTCTTCAACTTAAAAAACCCTGTTGTGACTGAGGATGGGGTCTCTAATACCTGCTGCACAGCCTCTATATTTACCTGGTATTGTTTTGATATCCAGTACACCAGATATGGGCTTCAAAGGAACGCTCACATAAGAGGCTTGCATGCCGGCTGAGCCTTTGAAACCCAACACTGTTATGTGATGTTGTTGGGGTGACTGTCCATCATCCTGACACACTCATAAACATGCAACCTGAAATAGGCTGAACGCATGAGAAGAGGAGAAATGCTAGCTAGACTATTAACCAAATGTGACGGAATCAGAGGAGTTTGAGGAGTGTGTGATGAATGTGTCAGATGTGTACTAACTTTGCAGCCACCTGCTGTTGGATAAATACTGCATCTGGTTTTAATCCCTGTAAATTTCCACTTGAAGCAATGAGAGAGCAGGCATGAGTGTGTGTGTGTGTGTGTGTGTGTGTGTGTGTGTGTGTGTGTGTGTGTGTGTGTGTGTGTGTGTGTTTGCTGCTTATATAAAGGCATGTGTCTTTATTCAAGACTAATGAATGGTTGTTGTTTTTCTTCCTTCTCACAGTCCGAGGTGAAGGTCTTTTTTAGATGTGCTCTCAATAAAACTTATTTTTATTTCAATAATAGTTAATATCACTGTAAATTAGTTTAGATTACAGACGTTCAGCCTACTTGGATATTCATTTCAGTACATGTGTATACTGTCTGCATGTGGATATGTTCATGTGCACTCAATTTCCAGTGCAATCATATTACCGTCCAGTCATTATTTAAACCACATGCACAGAACTGTTTGAGCTTTGGGAAACACATTTTATGACATACACTCATTGTTTTATTGTTTTGCTGCTGTATGATGAAGGCTGATCTCAAAGTGCTCTTATTTTAACTTTCCTGCCAGTTGTCCTGAATAATAATGCTATCTTGATGGATCTTTACTATAGCATGTCAAAATCTATATAATGCCTTTTTTGTGTAAAAACAAACAATTTTCTCACAAATGTCAAAAAGCACAGTGACTTAAAATGTTTTGTTTTCTTTGCCAAATATACATTTAAGTGTTTGACTTATTGGTTTAAAAAATAGAGGATTATTGCTGTGAGGAAAGTTAAAGAAAGCATAATCGTAAGACTCTTAAAGCCTGGTATAAATACTATACTGCTGCAAATTAGGGCTGAAACTAATGATTATCTTCATTATTAATTAATCTGTTGATATTTACTCAATGAATCTATTGGTTGTTTAGTCCATAAAATGTCAGAAGACTGTGACATGTGTTGATGTCCACAACCCAAAGATATTCAGTTAACTGTCATGGAGGACAAAAGAAACCAGAAAATATTCACATTTAAGAAACTGGAATCAGACAATGACTCAAAATAATCGATTATTGAAGTAGTTGACAATAAATTGAAACAGTTGACAGCCAATCCTTAAAGTTCTACTGCAGATTAGCTCCAGCAAGTATTTCTTTATACTGTCTATAAAAGACTGGTGTCATGTTTGCACTGTTGCACTGTTTCGTGTCTCTCCACCATAGCCTGACAGTCAGTGACACTCAATCCTAAGCGCTCACACTGACAGCAGATGCTAGAGAGAAAAACAGCCACATCTGCGTCACTTCTCATCTTCCCTCTCATCTTGTAGGTCTTTTTCATCTTTGAAAGGAAACTCTGGGGCTCAGCCTAGTCTTTGGCTCAGAAACAGTCACATCCCAGTTTAGCAGAACAGACAAGTTTAACATGTTTGTGCAAAATTAAGTTAACAAAGCCCAAAACCAACAATGAGTGTTATGTGTGTATCATAACTTGATATCCACTGTAAGACATGTCCATAGAATCATCACCAAAATACTGTAAAATCAAAAAACTGTAAATGGAAATACAACGTAGCACTGTTTACTTTATAGTCATATTTTGTAAAATACTAAACCAAACATAACTGTTCATTTTAAAGAAATAATATGTCAAAAAAACAAACAACAAAATATAACACATCCTTTGTAGAAATTACCTATTAGTGTAGTTTAAACACAAAAAAAAACTAATACAAGAAAAAATACAATGCAGTTTAAATGACATTATATTATATATTATAACATTATTTGTTATGTAGATTAGAGGGGAATTTATAGAAATAATCAGTTAAATGTCAGTTTTATAATGAAGCTTTTGTAGTTAAATAATGTTTGTGTGGTATGTTTCAGTGAAATAAGAAAAACTGGATGTTAATCTTACTGAAAGAACAGGTTTAATAGCATAATGGTCATGCTAATTCAGCAGAAATCCAATGAATTTACTGGAAAAAATGTAATTTCATACATTTTTAACTCTTATATTTACAGTTTATTCTGTAAAGATGATTACAATTTTGCTGTATTTTTTACAGAATTATTCAGGCAACCAGCTGCCAGTTTTTTCCTGTAAAAACAACAGGATTTTTTACAGTGTAACTCTGTGTAATAGAGCTCCATTGTTTCCTAAACTATTAAAACACATCAGTGAGTCACACTGCTGCACTGGATGACATGTTCCTTCATTACTATGAACACACACGCTGTAGTTTATTTTGATTCAATTCCACACACACACACAAACACACACACACACACACACACACACACACACACAAACACACACACACAAACACACACACACACACACACACACACACACACACACACACACACACACACACACACACACACACACACACAAACACACGCCATCCTGATGCCAGAAATACCTCCTCCTCTTTGACTAACATTTACTAGAAACTACAGTGATATAAAGCCTGTTTTATTTGTTAAAGGTTTATAAAAGGAACAGTTTAACATATTTGGGAAGCTTATCTAAGTTGATATAATCCATCTCTGTGCATGAAGTACAGGAAATATTAATTTAGCCTAAATCTGTCAAAAATCCCAAATAATGCTCGACACCTTAAATCTATACCACAGATATCAGTTATCTATACATATATATAGATCTATATCATACATAATAATAAAGAAAGGTGGTCACAAAGACAAAAACATGCTTTAATTCTATTTTCATTCATATGTTCTGCAGTACACAGGTCAATGCCATACACAGCAGTAGCTTAATTAGGTAAAGCAGTATAAGCGCTTTCACAGCCACTTTCTCTGTTCACTGCTGCTGGGAACATGGAGCTCTGGATCTTCAAACATCTGTATTTGTACAAGGGCAATTCTGTATGTCCCAGCAGTAAATTCTCTCTCTCTCTCTCTCTCCCTCTCTCTCTCTCTCTCTCTCTCTCTCTCTCTCTCTCTCTCTCACTCTCCTTTTTTTTTTTAACAAACACACATTTACTGTGCTCAGAGTGCTTTGCCAACCCACCGTGCTGCAGGTTATGATTTATGAGTGTGACTTCTTTTCCAGATGGATGCTCAACTGATGCAGGATCTTACCTGCTTGCAGCTTTGGCCACAACTCAGTCTGCTGGAATGGGTGCAAAACCACTTCTTCGCCGCGTTCGTGCGTGTATCTGCATGTGTTTCTCTTTTTTTTTGCCCTCACGCACCAAGGAGCAGGAGCAGCAGCAGGTTGGCAGATAACTTACAGTGCTGCCTCCTTTGTGAGCTTCTATCTTGTGGATGATGGGAGGTGTTTGATCTCTGAGCTTTTCATGAGAAGCAGATGTTTCAGGGAGCAGATATATATATATATTTCAATACTTGTGGATTAAAGGCAGGTAAATCATAGCAAGCTCCAAAATGTAACAGTGCTCTTTGAAATATCACAGCGGCTTACTCACATGACTCACTTTCCCTTTTTAATCAGCTGCAGTAGTAAATGTAATGAAGTGAAGTGAACACCTTCCTGACGCATTTATATGAAGCAAAAAAATGTGCTTTATTTTTTATTTGAAGTTCACATTTGTAAATCCACTTGTACAGCGCTGTGGAAATGTGCCACTTATATTTTATGTCTTACTTTGAGTTAACAATGAACCCAGCGCTATGTTTTATGGAGGGAAATACAGAACGCTGGCAGGAAAGAAGCTCAGCTCATAAAATCAAATCCATCCATGGCAGAGCATTTTGAGCCTATCATCACTAATTAGCTAGTGTCATGGAAAACATAGTCTTTAGGAAACACGCTGTCGACACATCGGGTGCCGCTCAAGAGCCAGAAAATTGGGCACAAAAAAATCTATGACACTCAAAGAGTGTTGTTCACCGACAGGAAGCACTCATCATTAATTAATTTTACGTGTTAGGTGGGAGCGGTCGGACTTTCCAAGCAGCTCAGGAGTCTGACCCGGTACCGAATTAGCACTTTGCAGGAAGTTGTTGGTGTGAACAGAGCATAGTCATTGTTTGGGGATCTGTGGAATGGAAACACAACACATGGGACTCTCGGCTCACATGGAGCACAGAGCTGCTGAGGGAACAGGGGTGGAAACTTCATGGCATCATCCTGTGTGATGGACTCATGTGACTGATGAGGATTATGAGCATTAGTTTGCCATTAGCGTCATAAAAAAATAGTTACTGTGCTGTTAGCGGTCTGACTGTGATGAGTAAGAGAAGGTCAACAGGCTTAATAACATGACATGATCCTGCAATATGAAAACAAATGATGTCATGCACGGTCACAGCAGCATTTCTACAGCTACTTCAGGTCAGCTATGGTGAATCTTTGTGTAGGTTAGAGGTCACTAATAGGTGGACTGGATCTGGACCCAGATGCCGTCCTATCCAGACCAGGACCTGTACCTGATGAAATATTGAGGATTGTTAAATTTTGTCTGGGCGTTTCTATTTTAACGGGTGCAGTTTCTCCAGCTATTACGGTAAAAGTGGAGCGGCCCTCAGAAACTCACATAGAGAATCTTCTCATGTGACGCTAATTAACCAAACAAATCCGTGCATTCCAACATGTAGAGAGAGTGAAATACACACAGAGAAAAGAGGAGAGTAATGCACTTTATTTTAAAGTACCATCTTTATTTGATATAAGAAAAGAAAATGTATTCATCTTATTCTTTTTTTATTCATTTTATTATTTGAATTTAAGCATAAATACTAATAAATGAATTCTACTGTATTTATTTGACAGTCTACAATCTAACCACTAGACACAGATGCTGATGGAACTACAATGTTACTTCTACAATGTTACTTCAAGCTACTGAACATTATGATGTTCTGGACCTTCACTTGAGGAAATGTTCACAAATTGGACCTCAGTGATTTTTTTAATACCCCTGATGTAGGTTATAAAAGAATACTAATCATTTCTCCAATTACATATCTAGTATATTTGGTGTTTAAATAGCCACAGCTAAGTGTGTAAATCAGTAGATGAAGTCATCACTAGGGTCCTGCTATTTAAACAAGGCTTACAGGAACACTGTAGAGATTTTGACCACTACCGGCACTTATGAGCCATGTTTTTGTAAGTGGGTTCCCGCTTTGTTTATGTGACATGCAAACATGCACAGCTGCTGTGATTCTCATCCTGCCATTGTCTGCCAGCTAGTAAACATGGATGTAAACAAAAGTGTTTCAAATATAATCTTTGCAAATGTGAAATGAGGAAAAAAAAAACATTTAGCACATTTGTTAGACCTCAAGGATACACACAATGCATTTTGGTGTAATGTAATGTAACACTGAATGTGAACATGACTTTTATTTGTTTACAAGATAACTCCACAGAGACCGTTGAACTCAAAAACAATCTATAATTTATTACACTAAATCAAATTGAATGTAAATGAATTGTGTATACTGTCTCTATCTCTTTCTCCTGTATGTTTTATACATTTATGTGTTTACTGACCTCACGCTTTTCAAGATATAAATAGAGACTAACAGAAACAGAAATGCTACAAAGATGTAGGCTTTCCACAGGCCACAGCAGATGAAATATAGGTAACTAATAATATTAATTATGGCTATGGTCCATGTAAAATGTGAGCCAGTAAGCCCACTTCCACAATATCAGGGCCCAGGTTTGCGTTGGACCAGCTCCTAGTTATGCTGTTATAGTTCTAGACTGCCGGGGGACTTCCCATGATGGTCTGACTCTGAGCTCCTCTCTCCTCCTCCATCTGTACATATTCATGTAGCATTAATGCATGTCACTAACTTGGCATCTTCCACTGAGTTTTTGTGGTTTCTTGTCTCATAAGTTCCTCTGGATCAGGGTCATGGAGCCTCTAGTTATGGATTGCATGGATTCCATGGACCATAGCCTGGTATTATTATTATTATTAGTCATACTTCTAGATATTGTTATATTGTATCGTCTATATGTTATTGTTATTATTGTTGTTATTGTGCTTCTCTTTGTCTCTCTGTCTCTCTCTTTCTCTCTCCCTGTTCTTCTTTCTCTTTCAACCAAACCGGTCAAGGCAGATGGTCGCCCACCCAGAGCCCGCTTCTATGTTTTTCTTTGCTACCAAGTGCTGCTCATGTGGGAATGTTGGGTCTCTTTAAATTAAATTAAAGAGTACAGTCTAGACCTGAGGCCTGTACTACGAAGCTGGATTTTCTCTTATCGAGGTAACTTCAGGGTTAACCCTGGGTTTTCCGTCCTACGACGCTGGTTCACTTCTTACCGGGGTAAATCACCATGGTAACTTATGCTGAACGGCATAGTTGTGAGTATAAAAGCACCACCTCCTGACCAATCAGTTCTCTTAGAAAATGACCTGCCCATTCTTAGAAGATTCAACATTGGTGCGTGGATCGTGAGAGGAGCGCTTAGGAGAGCAAGAGTTTTTAGGGATAGATGCAATTTTTTAATTGACCAAAATATATATTAAAAAAATAATCCTTAGTCTGTTATACAGTTGGTTTGACATCATTCACTCAAATGGTTGAAGCAGAATAGGTTTGTATTTTGAATGTTGAATATTAAATTAACTTAATGTCTCTATGAAAGGAAGGGCACTGAGGAAGCGCTCTGCCCCAAACGTCTGTGCCGTAATAAAGTGACGTTGTGTGATCAGTGTCCGTTTATTGTCCAATTTATTAATATTGTATAATCTCACAAATTTACACATTAACAGAGTCAGCTATTTTCTGCCAGCATTCCTTCCTGGCTTTTGCTGCATCATCAGTGTTGCTTTTGGCCTGGATGATGTGTTTGAATTCTTCATATTGTTGAAGAATAATTGTCTGCTCCTCCATGGTAAAGGCTGCTCTGCAGGGTTTCTGCATGTTTGTGATTGGTCAGACGCTGCAAACACCTCCCCTTTATGTGAGCGCGCAGTGATCCAGATTGGAAAACCCTGGGTTCAATTACCAAGTTGATAACCAGCTTCGTAGTACCGCTTATCAGGATTGCGAATGTCTGGATAAATCAACCCAGGTAACGGAGAGATAACCAGGGTATGTTAATCCACCTTCGTAGTACAGGCCTCTGCTCTATGTGAAAAGTGCCCTGAGATAACTTCTGTTGTGATCCGGTGCTATATTAATAAAATTGAATTGAGAGAAGGTGTTTCTTGTGTTTGTGGCCCTGCAACATAGAGTGTTGTTTCAGTGAGACTCTGAGGTTCTTGGTCTTGTGTAATGCAGCAGCAGAGAGGAGAAGTTCAACATGTTCAAGGTGAAGTTCAAGCTCTGTAGACCAGGAGCTTCTATATTAAGAGTTCTACATTTACGTGTACGAGCTGCCAGTACACACAAGAAAATCAGTGTTTAACGTACACACAGCTGTCATCAGCAGTGATAAATCCCATACTCATTCAATCAAGATCAGGATCAAAAACTCTTGACTTGAAATTTTGCACACAGTCCATCATGTGAACTCAATCAACACATTTGAGTCCTCATACCAGGTCAGGCTGATTTCATGCTGCTTTTTGTCAGCTCGACAGTATAATTGTTATAATTAGAGGGGCGGCTGCGGCCCACAAAGTAGAGCGGTCGACTACCAATCAGAAGATTGCCGGGTTCGATTCCCCGCATCCTCCAGTCCACATGTTGATGTGTCCTTGGGTAAGATACTAAACCCCAAACTGATCCTGATGTCAACACAGATTGCAAAAGTGATGTGTGCTTGGGCAAAATACTGAACCCGATGGCTGCGGCAACAGTGTGTGAATGTTAGTTTCCTCCTGATGAGCAGATTGGCACTGTGTGTGGTAGCTCCTGTCATCAATGTATGAATGTGTGTGAATGGGTAAATGAGACATGTAGCGTAAAAGTGCTTTGAATGGCCATAACTACTAGAAAAGTGTTATATAAGTACAGTCCATTTACAATTGGGCACTGCTCCTGATAAATATAAATATAAATATTTCTTATAAAAGGCATTTAAAATATATAGTGAACTCTGCCAAAAAGAAACATCCTATATGTAGCCTATATGGCCCTGTGACCACTAGGGGGCCCCCAAGAGCAGCTGAAGTTGAAGTTTGGACAAGAGAACTGAAGCATGGGGTAGAGCATAGCTCAGTGGGTTGAGCACCCGCCCCATGTGTTGAGGCTGCAGTCCTCGCTACAGCCGACCCTCGTTCGAATCCCACCCCGAGCGGTCCTATCCTGCATGTCATTCCCCCATCTCTGCCTCCTGTTTCCTGTCTCTCACTACTGACCTGTACATTAAAGGCAAAAAAAATACTTAAAAAAAAAAAGACAGCTGGAGAGGGTTTTTTTTTTTTTTTTGAAGTTGGTGGCGGACATCCACGTCATGTAAGAAGGACTGGATGCTGAGCAGAGCGCCAAGAAACGGAGTCTCGTCTGAGATTGTGTGGATGGAGTCTTGCCCGTTTAGCCGGGAAGCTAACGCTAGTGCTAGTGGAGGCAGGTGTATGCGCATTTACAGCGGTGTGAGGGCAGTTCTTCTTTGACATGCAACATGGAAGCAAGAGTGAGGATATTAACCACCATCAATTATCCAGCTCAAGAAGCGACGTGAAGAGCGCAGAGTGGTAAGCAATGAAATAACACAGTAGAAGTTTTCATCATACCTTGAATCAAGCTTTGCCAGCAGCAGTGTGAGCAATGGTTAAGCTAGAACAGTGTAGGTGGGAGTCATATTTAAAGGTTCCGCCTTGTGGTGAGAATGGCTGTGATTGGTCTGTGCTGATTCAATCAGTGGCTGTCAGCTGATTATGACTTCCGTGTCCTGCATGAACTAACACCTTGCTTCATTTTTAGTTGGCCTAGATGACATTCAGTATCCCACTTAGTACTATAACACTTTGAATATTAAGTGTAAATCAACTCCAGGCTGCTCTTGTAGCTGAATTTGCTACCATTTCAGATTAAAAACCATAGATGGGTAAAACATGCCGGGCTACTCTTTGGGGTTTTATGTATTGATTCTCTGTGTGGCCAGTAGGGGGAGTTGCTGACTTTGCCAAATATTAATTGAAAGATAAATTTGCACATCTGGTGTCTGCTTCCATTGCATTAATCACTGTGGATTACAATCTAACTACAACAAAAAGTTCTCACATTTAGTTTTACAAGTGTATTCATAATGACAGAGTAGAATAAGTAGAATACATTTGTAGACGCTGTATGAATGATCAATAATCATTATTATTGGCAGTAATCAAATCAATCAAAATCAAATTTTGCTTAGGGCCCCATGGAGGCTTGGGCTGGCCCTGATTGTTGTAAATGGTAAATGGATTGTACTTTTATAGCACTTTCCTAGTCGTTAAGACCTCTCAAAGCTCTTTTACACTACATGTCACATTAACACACACTCATACAGTGAACAGGAGCTAGCATACAGGGAGCCAACCTGTTCATCAGATGCAAGCTAACCATTCACACACACTCACACACCGTTGACACAGCAACACACATGATGACACTGATAAATCACATTCAGTGCATGGAAACCTTTGTACACACAGTTACTGTAACACGCTCAGAGATAAATGTGGCCCCCCAATTGACACACCTCAGAACTGACTGAGGGGCCAGTCTGAGTATCCAACTTTTGATCCATTCTGTTAACTACAATATCTTCTGCCAGCTTTGTTAACCACTGAGATCTTGGCAGATGTCAGCGGACAAGATGATAGCTTGGCTGCCACCTCATCTCTGTTCTCTCTGTTCAGTGATAGCATCACATCTCTCCTGTGTGATCAGCTCTTCCAACACAATGCGGGGATTAAACCCTGGCAGTTGTCACACATTTGAGCTGCCAACTATTGCTAACTGTTGCTTTTGAGGGAACTTGTTCTTCAACTGCAAACAAGACAACAGACGATAGAAATAAGTTGTAGTTTTTTTCTTGGCTTTATAATTTGTGCATTGAAATGTAAAGAAAAGGAAAAATCTTGGTTTTGGTTTCCAGAATAGAACTGAGAGTGAGATGTTAACATGCATCTACTTTACACATCATCACCGTTCAGATGCATAAACTGTTTTACTTGTCCTCATTTTTTAATTCCAGCTCTCTCTGCACCCTTCTCCGTTGCGCTCTTGCACTTCACAAAACTAGCAGAGCATCATATAAACAGTGTGTGCCGAGGCGCTGTACTGTACTGTAGCTGTGCTGAGAGAGCAGGGTGGGTCACTGCAGGGACGTGAGGAGTCATCTCCCCACAGACTGAGCAGGACAGTCTGGTCTCCTCTCAGCTGTGCTCAGGTTACATTGGTGAGATGGCTGACATATCAGGATGCCCATTCGTTTTGGTGTCACTGCATTCCACTTTCATGTTGCAAGAGCATAAATAACAGCTACCATCAAGTCACTGGCCAGCAAAGCAGAGAGGGTCACTCACAGTATTCAGACTGAGAAGCTGTTTTGTGTTCTTGCACAAGTCTTAATGCAGAATTGTATTCATTTAATAAGTTCACAAAAAATAATCAAGTTTGAAAACAAGATTTGAAAGGAAGAGAAAACCTCTGGAAGACTAAAACAACATATGAATGCACACAAAGCTGTTAACTGGACTTATAGCACTTTTACACTACATGTCACATTCACCCATTCACACACATTCATACACTGATGACAGGAGCCGCCACACAAGGTGCCAACATTCACACACTGTTGGCACAACCATCAGGAGCAATTTGAGGTTAAGTACCTTTCAAAATGTGGACTGGAGGAGCCTAGAATCAAACCGCCAATCTTCTGATTGTACTGCCACTGCAGATATTTCAATTCTATGTTTCATGAGAAGGTTGATCTCCCTCCCTGAGCACACAGCCTTGACCTATAAAAGAATAAGAGAAGGCCTCGCTCTGGATCTGGATCACCTTGATCTGGATCCCACACATGGCCACAACACTTAATAAACACCTTCCACAAACGATCTGAAGGATGAACAGCTATCTAAAGTTGTAATCTTTAAGACTTCAGTGTGGGTTGATTTGGTGACAAATGTAGTTACTTGTGGTATCAGCAGATGTGGATTAAAATCACAGCTGTATGGACCACCAGGGGCAGCAAACTACAGAGAAACTGGTGCACCTGTTTACTGGATAGAGCTGAGAGGATCTATCCTGTCATGTTGTTTGAACAAGAAAGTCAATACCTTGATCCGAAAGATCCTGGTTCCTGGTTCTCACAAACTGCAGTATGAGTCTGCCACCTGCAGCTCTGCATCTAACAGCTCACTGAGGCTCCAGTACTACCTCACAACATTAAAAAATGCTCTTAAGCACTAAACTTGACTTTGTATATGCATTAAATACTGTTTATACATTGTATTTCATATGGCTCCTTCAAAATAAAAACCACAGTACTACTACTACATGATTCAGCAGTTAAACACAATGAATAATACAGAAATTAATATACAGAGAGCGACCAGTTATCAATGAGATAAAATGAAAAATGATGGATTACAGCCTCCTGTGAATCCTGCAAACATATGTAGCCAGTAATGTCCCTCCTGAGCTACCGTACTTTCATGTTTTCAGATTGTTTGTTTTAATGCATAAGCTGTACCCATAACCACCGGGTATGCTGCTTTTCCTCTCTGATCCCTGGTGTGACAGCATGTGACTGTTCCAGGGAATGCTTTGGTCCTGCTCCAAAGTGACCCCCGCTTCCACATATTGAGCCTTCCGTATGGGTGTTGCGCAATAGTCAGGCAGTAGAGACACTGACAGAACACTGTTCTTGATCCAGTTGCTTTGTGTTTGCTTTATTTACGTTAATATTAACCTGCATTACCTCTACACTACCTCTGCTTTTATTTTCATCAGGTAGCTTTCATTATGTAGGTTTCTTTAGTTACCTTCTGCCAGTCGTTCATGGTGCTCATTGTTTTCCCCTCATTGGTGCTGCCCACACCCATAATTTGTGTGGTTTGGTGGTCTTTTTTTTTGCATTTCCTTCATAATTCACATTTTTTCCCCTCATTTTGCTTTGCTGTGTGTGTGTGTGTGTGTGTGTGTGTGTGTGTGTGTGTGTGTGTGTGTGTGTGTGTGTGTGTGTGTGTGTGTGGTGAGTACACTGTCCCAGTATAACTTTTCTCCTCTCATTGTCTGCAGCTATGGCCAATCATCCTGTAGCACGCAATGTTTTTTATTGTAAATAGCGTTTTAAAGTAGTTTGTAGCCTTTGTTTACAGTTTTCAAATCAAGTAGAATTTAATAAATGTCCTGTTTTTTACATTTCGTTTATCTATTGGATGGTTGAATACATTTTATAATCTTGGGGGATTTCCTTGTTTCTGTCCATCATTAACTGTCACATGTTAATAGCAGAAAGGATCTGTGGCTTTTAGCTGGTTTGAGTTGAGTATTAAAGGGTCAGTGTAACTAAACAGTATCAAACATGGAATTATAACTTGATAATGATGTTGTGTTTTTTGGGACATTCCCTAGTTTCAACCATGTTGCTGTTTTCCTCCTCTTCACAGGTTCTATCTTTGTATTCTTTACTCTGATGGAACTTCTGTTTCTTTGATACCTTCATCATTTTGTTAGCTTCAAATAGAATTAAATGTCAGGTTATTTACTTGATATTTGTTTTAAAAACTTTTTTTTTCAATATTCCTGCATTCTTGCATATTGAAGTATTTACTTGATATATTTCATCATATTAGACTATTTAGAGTTAGGGTTTTAATTGAAGAACAGATGGGGGGCATATTAAAGTAAAAAACAATATAAAGTGTCTTAGTAAGGTGTTGGGCCATCACATGCAGCCTGAACAGCTTCTTTTTTTATTGATTCTACAACTCTGTAAACTCTATTGGAGGGATAAACACCATTCTTCCAAAAGATAGACAGAGTGCTATCTGACTCTTAGGTCCAAAATCTTTCATAGGTGTTCAAGTGGATTGAAATTTGATCATTTTCACACTCATCAAACCATTCAGTGACCCCTCCTATTGTCATCCTGGAAGAGACCATTCCCATCAGGATAGAAATGCTTCATCATAGGATAAAGGTGATCACTCACAACTACTTTGTATTGAAGTGAACTTTCCCTGTAAGAGGACCATGCCAGCAAAATGTGCCTGACAACATAGCAGAGCCACCAGATCCCCTCAGTGTAGGGGTCAAGCATTCAGGCCTGCCCCCGTTCTCTTGGTGTCTGTAGATCAGTGTTTGTGGTTTTTGCACCACTGAACTGAACTTTGTATTGAAGGGTTGATGCACTACAACTCTATTATAATATCCTTCTCTATGTAAACTTCATTTGGTCATCAAATGTGCATTGTCAACCACAATTTCTGACCCTATTTACTGATTTAAATGCAGATGTCACTTCGGCTGCGTTCACACTGCAACCCAAAATCCGATTTTTAACCAATCTAGATTGGAACCAGATGGCTCTTATGAAGTCTGAACAGTCACATAAATCACATGAAATCTGATTTTTGCAAACCAGATTGAAACCGCCTTTGGGAGGATTTGACTGTCCGTGACGTCTCTCTACATCTCTACGCTACGTTACTCTATGCGACACCAGATCCGCGCTTAATCTTTGGGGAGATGGCTCGGTTCAAGCGAAGCTCGAGGGTTTGTTGTTGGTGTTGCAATTATATGACATCACACAATACACGCTAGATGACACCTCCGCTCCGACGACGTTGCCACAGCAACCTGTCAGATTGGTCATTAATGTGGCCCAGTCTGAACAGAGCCAAATCTGATTTGGACACGTGCTAAAAACAGTGTGGACAGTCAGGCCTAAAAATTTGAGAAGGAATCAGATTTAAATCAGATTTGCCTGCAGTGTGAACGCAGCCTTCAGTTATTGTTCTATTGAAACAGCAGCCAGTTCAACAGCCTTTGTGACTGAAGCTCCTGCCAGCTGTGCCCCAACAATCAACTCTGTTTCACTTAGATTTTTCCTCTTTGCCAGCTTCAGAACCAACTGGGCTTGCTCAGCATTTTTATAAATGCCACAGAGCACGACTGGATGTTAAAAGCTTGATTCCACCAAGTAGTGCACTTGTGTGGAAGCATCTGCAGTCATTATGTTTCTCCACACATTTATTCAGGTTTTTCCTTTAATTTGACCCATCTGTATTTGCTTGACATTGAGACCAAAAACCCATTTAACCATTAAGTCAATTTAGCAGCTGTTTTGGGGCTTTCAATTGTATAAATCATCAGCAGCAGATGTTTGGTTTTCTATATTTAAGAACATCTTATCCACGATTGCTTTAAAGATTTGATTTAAAAGCTCATTCCTGAACTTGAAAAATAATCTGTCTCCTCTGTGGAGGAAAATCATCTGGGAACCTCCAGAAGAGTTACTAAAAGGACCTTAATGTAAGATTACTTTTTCAATACTGTCAAGGATGAACTTTCAATCTCAAGATCAACACAATATTTCAAGATCGTTGTTTCAATAGGTTTAAGAGCTTGTGTAATGTTAGACTGTTTATTTCAGCGACATATTCAATTTTTGAAAATCTCTGACCTTTATAGAGTTTATAAAACATTTCATTATATTTATAGTCTTTCCTCCCTTCCTCCCTGATCCATTTCCGACTGGTTATTGCAGCCTGTGGTTCTAGTATAAGATTTTCACCACGTTGTCAGGGCATATAAAGTAGAATTCAATATTTTCTTTTAAAATTTCAAAAGTAAAAGAACTTTTACTGAGCACATATGAAGTATGGCCACACTTTTAGCCACACATTTTATAATAGGTGGTGATGTGTGCTTTCACAGGAACAGGAAATAGTGCAGATGGTATGAGTATGTAATGTGTTGCCAAGTTTAAATGCCAGCACTAAAAATACCCAGCTGGAATGCAGGACTTGGCAGCAGCGACAGGTTGGTGGCCCAGGCTTTGTCGCCACTCTCAGGGCCGTCAGACCGAAACCCGAAGCCGGCTCCTTGTTCTGCTCCGCTTTAATCTTCCACTTTTTCAGGGGATACTTGCAGAGGTTCTGAGAGCAGATGAGGGGTGGGTGGGGGTGCTATTCCTGGAGTCCTCAGGGAGAGTCTTCTGAAAGCCTTTTAATGTCTGCAAGGCAGTATTGAGTATTGCCTAGCCGTCTGGTGGCTATAAATGTCTGATATAGGTATCCAAGGCCTGGACCGCACGACAGATCAACTTGTTCTAACTTCAAACTTCACTTCCTGCTCCACCTCCCGCCTCTGTGATGACTGCTGTTATGAAAAATGTTGATGATAGGTTGATCTGAGGTATTTTAGAGCTAGTTTATGTCTAAAAACGTATTTTATTTTTGACAGTAGCCTCAACGAATATAAAACACCAATATCACCAACGTAAGGCACAGTGGAAGATCTAGAAAATGTTACATAGGGTGGCAAGAGATTTTGGCAGGATGGCACAGAAGGGTGGTGGGTGGGAGTCCCCATGGAATATATATATGTATATGTCTCCATTCATTTCTGTTTCTGACCTTCTCTCATTCTTCTTCTTGCTCATCTTTCTCATTCAGTTCTTTATCTCTCCATATCACTTCTCTGTTGGTTTGTCGTCCTCTGTATCTCCTCTCAGTCTCTCTCTCCATCTCTTCATCAATAGGATGCTGTGGATTTTTTTTCTATTTCATGCTTATTTCAGTGCTTTGGAACAAAGAGGTGACAGAAATGACAATTGTTTTTACAAAATGATCAATGTCTCCTTATTGATCAGTCCCTATAAGTGCAACTTTACTTGTGTAGTAACCGCAGATAGTGGCATTCCCAATCCCAAAATGATCTAACCCTCTAATCGTTATTTAGGACATAGCAAGGACAAGTAACAGGCTAACAGCATCACAGTGGGGAAACAAATTCTATGAACAGCAGCTAAAACTGTCATACAAAGTGAGAAAACCTCAGAAGTCTCTCAGAAACTGCAGGAGATTTAGTATCGAACTAGATACAAGCAGTAGGGACTCCAACCAACAGGTTTCAAGGCTACTGGTGTATGTGGTGTGATGCTAATGCTTGCTCTGCACATGAAAATGAGGTGAATGTCAGGCTCCTTATCAGGTGGCTTCCATCACTCAGGTCACAGGTTGTCTTGGCCAATAAAAGGTCTTTACCTCCTGTATGATGGAAGTCTAGATATTAGGCTATATAGCATATGGAAGAATGAAATCGAACATGCTTTTATCATCTCTATTGTATTATAAGTTGAACTAATGACGTTAAAGACTGTGTAAAGTGAATTCAGACATTTTCTTCTAAACACATTAAATAGGTCATAAATGTATTTCTAAAAAAGGTGTAAAAAGCATTTCAACCATTTAGATTTGAATTGTGGAGCTAGGCTTCACAAACTGTGTTTCAAGATTTCTGTGTTCAGGATTTAGTGGGCAGGTCTGAAAACATTAGCATAAACCCACCCCTGCTGCTGTAGAGGTATAGATACATACTAGCAGCAGAAAGCTCTCAGACGGTGATGTCTAGCTCAGTCGGTAGAGCACCTGCCCCATGTGTTGAGGCTACAGTCCTCACTGCAGGCGACCCTGGTTTGAATCCTGCACCGAGCGGTCCTATCCTAAATGTTATTTTCCCCCCTCTCTCCCTCCTGTCTCTCTCTCTACTAACCTGTACATTAAAGGCGAAAAGCCCCAAAAAATGTTTAAAAAAAATAAAAAGAAAGCTCTCAGACGTAGCGTCCATGTTTCTGGTAGAGGTGGTGACTTTGATTGACAGGTGACACTTGGTAGGGGGCGGGGTTTCAGCCAACTCAGCGGGTACTCCCACAGCGTTTGGTAGTAGAGAAAGCTGATTTTTACACAACTTTGAAGCCTAATTTCATATATTTGGTGATTTTTTTTGATAATTCAAATTTGGCAGGGTGGTTAACAACACACTTTTCTGTGGTATGTCAAACTCAGAACACTTATTTATTCTTACTTTACACAGACTTTAATAATGGCTCCATTTCATTGAAGTGTTCACTGAAGTCACACTAGTGAACCATCCATGAACTATACCAGAGTCATGATTTTGGAAAAAAAAACTAAACTGGACTCAGTGATCATTAATGTTATTAATATGGCCTGTGCTTTATATAAATAACTTTAATAGCCAATTTCATCTGGTTTTATGCTGCTTCAGCTGGATTTGATATTCCTCATCAGTATTCATTGCTCAGTTGTCATGGAGCAGGGAAAAATTATGAATGAAAAAAGAAAAATGTGGTTCCAGAAAATGTAGCAAACTATTTCCAGAGGTCAAGAATACATATTCGCCCTCAACATTTCTGACCACTGTATTATTATTATTCAACTGTTTGTACTTCTTACTTTATAGAGACCCCATATTAGTTTTTAATGTATGTCTTTTAACCTTTACATACTGTTCATATTCTACACCCTCACAGTTTGTTCAGTTTTGACCCAGTCTAAGAATCTCCTCATAAAAAGTGTTTATACCAAATATTGAACCACAGATATGTTTAGAAAGCATCAATAGTGGATGTGACTAATCAATGAATGTGAATGTTAAACCTTGATTCATGTTTCAGAGAGCAGAGAGAGTGTATTTTTTAAAGTATATTTTTTGGGGCTTTTTTGCCTTTAATGTACAGGACAGTGGAGATAGACAGGAAACAGGCAGAGAGAGGGGGAATGACACGCAGGATAAGACCGCTCAGCTCGGGATTCGTACCGGGGTCACCTGCAACGAGGACTGTAGCCTCAACACATGGGGCGGGAGCACTACCCGCAGAGATATAGAGATAATTTGACCCAGAACAGCCTCAATGGACTAAAATTTTGCACCTTTACAAAAATATAACATTTAAAATATTTTGTGCATTTTGGACCACTTTAAGAAGAGTCATCCAATTTCAGAGTAAAAGACATTTGGGGTGTTTTCACAGGTGTCAAATGTCAAAACAGATCAAATTTGACCCAAACAGTATGTAAGGGTTAATCAAATAAAAAAATATTGTGCATGTATATGTGTTTATTATTATTATTATTATTATTATTGATAATTAAAAATATTTACATTATTATTAAATATATATGTTATGTTTTGGTTCAACGGTGAATAAAAAAAGAAGGAAAAAGCTACATCTACAGTATGTACAGTACCACAAGCACTGATGCATCTGTTTTCCATTCATTGTTATAAGACATTTAATCTTCTGCAGTCTGTCAAATAAACACAGTGGAGAAATGGGAAGCTTTGATTGGCTTCTCGTCCATTCATTCAGACAGACCTGTTAGAATTAAAAAGGATGCAGCGGTAGGAAACAACAACATGTGGAAAACTGATGGATGACAAACTTCATTTAACGAGCTTACTGACTATACACACCATCTACCAAGCGGCTAAACTCCACAGATAATAAATGGACTTACAGTGACCCATTGATTATTCTGCTAACAGTATGATGAATGTTGTCTTTGTATTGTTGTGTGCCTGTGTTTCATTTCCTGAACATTTCTCATTGGCAGCTAAATCAGTTCTGAATGAGATCCACATTTCATTTTATATTTCAGTGACAGTTTCTCCCCATCACCAACACTTACCAAAATGCTTCCACAAATATTAGCCTGTCTCAGCTTCTCCCAGTGCTGCCGTTGTGATATGATCTATGTGCATTGTATCTCTGACTGATTCCCACTCAAATAAAGTGAGACTCACATCACTGGGGCCTCCAGTCTGCAGCAAGCCCCTGCTGCCTCTTGTTATACTTCACTGAACTCCACAGCTTATTTATTTTGGTCCTATCATCCCCCCTCACTGGTATATTTGATTATAGTTTCACTGCCATAGCTTAGATGTGTGTGTGTGTGTGTGTGTGTGTGTGTGTGTGTGTATATGTGTGTGTGTGTGTGTGTGTGTGTGTGTGTGTGTGTGTGTGTGTGTGTGTGTGTGTGTGTGTTTCTGGTGAAGTAATCTGTCAGCAGGGGTGGACAAAGGGAAGCTCATCCAACACAGCATCCATTAAAGTGTATAATGAAGGTACAGTTAGCAGAAGTCATAAAGTGTATTTTCATCCGCCTGCTTATTATGCATATTTTTTTTATTTGTGCATAATAAAACCTGAGTGGATATGCAGGGGTAAACACGTGTTATATTTCCATCATGTTTTCCATCGTTTGAGCTTTGCCTGCCACTCTTTTAATGACATTGTCTCGCTTTGTCCTCTTCTTCTGCAGTAATTTAATGGCCACAACAGTTTATCTTGATTAAGCAACTCCTAATATCTCCATAGCAACAGTAGGTGGAAATGTGCATTAATCTGCATTTTCCTTCAAGGTTGCAATTAGTAGGGGAGAACGGGGTTGGTTGTCACATCATCAGATCTAGGTCCCTAGATGGCGCTGTTAAAAAGTGTTGGTACTGAAAGTTACAGAATTTAGGTGAGATGTTACTTCAGAGATCATTTCTGGAGTAAACTAAGAGGACGTTTAGTGTCTTTCATGTGAAAATGTAAATATCCAACTCTTCAGTGTTTCTCTCCTTTTACACAATGAGTTTATAATAAAAACAATCATTAGCATTAAAACATATGAAGAGAAAACGATAGTTAGGTAGGTTTTTTTCTTAGCTACACCAAAACATGTGGTTGTTAGCTTTGCTGCTAGTTGGGGATGCTTGTCACATTCTCTTCAGGGTTGGTTGTCACATGTTGACATATACGTATATAGTGTGATTTATCTAGTTCTTTCTTTCTTTAAGATAACAAAATGAGCAGGAACTTTGTCAGGAAGACAAACAAGGGTCAGACTCCTCCAGATGTAAAGCTCAGAGCAGTCAGAGAGGTGAAAATGCATAATATTGTTATATAAGGACAAAAAATACAGTAATAGAAATGATTTATGTTCTCTTGGTGCAGGAGATGTAGGTTGTTGTATTTCAATTAAACTAAACATTTGAAATAATTGTTTAAAGACTGTGTAAAGTGAATTCAGACATTTTCTTCTAAACACATTAAATAGGTCATAAATGAATTTCTAAAAAAGGTGTAAAAAGCATTTCAACCATTTAGATTTGAATTGTGGAGCTAGGCTTCACAAACTGTGTTTCAAGATTTCTGTGTTCAGGATTTAGTGGGCGGGTCTGAAAATCACCGCCGCGTTAGCATAAACCAGCGCTGCTGCTGTAGAGGTATAAATACATTCTGCGCACACTACTACTACTACAGTCTACATTTATCCAGTTAGCTGCCAAGTTAGCCGCTGAGTTAGCAGCAGAAAGCTCAGACCTAGCGTCCATGTTGCTGGTAGAGTTGGTGACTTTGATTGACAGGTGACACTTGGTAGGGGGCGGGGTTTCAGCGAACTCGGTGGGCACTCCCACAGAGAAAAAGGCTGATTTTTACACAACTTTGAAGCCTAATTTCATATATTTGCTGATTTTTTTAATCATTCAAATTTGGCAGGATGGTTAACAACACACTTTTCTGTGGTATGTCAAACTCAGAACACATATTTATTCTTACTTTACACAGACTTTAAACTATTCCATAAAGGGTTGTGTGCATGCAGGTTTTTGTGCCAACCAATCAAGAGCACACAATTTGACAAATCAACTGTCTGGAGATTGAGATCAGTTGATTAAATGAGTCGAGCCTGGTGTGCTCCTGCTTGTTTTGAATTAAAAACCCTGCAGCCACACGAACCCTTTATGGAATGATTTGGACACCTCTGCTTTAGAGGAACACTGGAGCATGTTCAGCAACACAGTGATAGCAGTGAAGGTCACCACTGAACACCACAGGAAATCCACCTGTCATCAGTCTGCACAGCTCCTCTCTCACTCTGACACTGACAAGGATTACTATCACGCAATGCTGTCATAGACCTTCAACTCAGTCCACTGTGTCTACTGCTGTTTTTATCAACACATGCTTCATACAGTTCATTCAGCTTTTTAAAACTGTATATTTCTATGCATGTCATTTGTAACTTGTGCACTGTTATCAGTATTTTGCACTTTTTTATTGTCTGCTTGTAATTTATTTATTATTTTATATATTTAGGCACCGAAAGTTATTGCTTACAAACAATAATATCATGAATGTTTTTATTCTCATCAGTTCACTTCATGCAAAATTGAATAAAAAGCAGAAACCTAAATTAATCAGTACTTGTTGTGAGTAGCTATGCCTTTAAAACAGCAGCAGTTCACCTCAGTATACCTGCAGTATCATGAGTGATTTAGTATGCAGTATTACAGTAAAAGTACTGCAGTATTATGAGTGATTTAGTATGCAGTATTACAGTAAAAGTACTGCAGTATTATGAGTGATGTAGTATGCAGTATTACAGTAAAAGTACTGCAGTATTATGAGTGATGTAGTATGCAGTATTACAGTAAAAGTACTGCAGTATTATGAGTGATGTCGTATGCAGTATTACAGTAAAAGTACTGCAGTATTATGAGTGATGTAGTATGCAGTATTACAGTAAAAGTAGTGATATATTATTATATATGACATCATTAGATTATTAATAGTGAAGCATCAGTGTTAGAGCAGCATGTTACTGTTGTAGCTGCTGGAGGTGGAGCTAGTTTACACTACTTTATATACAGTTAGCTAGTTTACACTACTTTATATACAGTTAGCTAGTTTATACTACTTTATATACAGTTAGCTAGTTTACACTACTTAATATACAGTTAGCTAGTTTATACTACTTAATATACAGTTAGCTAGTTTATACTACTTTATATAGGCCTACAGGTAGCTAGTTTACACTACTTAATATACAGTTAGCTAGTTTACACTACTTTATATACAGTTAGCTAGTTTATACTACTTAATATACAGTTAGCTAGTTTACACTACTTTATATACAGTTAGCTAGTTTATACTACTTTATATACAGTTAGCTAGTTTATACTACTTAATATACAGTTAGCAATTTACACTACTTTATATACAGTTAGCTAGTTTACACTACTTTATATACAGTTAGCTAGTTTATACTACTTAATATACAGTTAGCTAGTTTACACTACTTTATATACAGTTAGCTAGTTTATACTACTTTATATACAGTTAGCTAGTTTATACTACTTTATATACAGTTAGCTAGTTTACACTACTTAATATACAGTTAGCTAGTTTACACTACTTTATATACAGTTAGCTAGTTTATACTACTTTATATACAGTTAGCTAGTTTACACTACTTAATATACAGTTAGCTAGTTTACACTACTTTACAGTTAGCTAGTTTATACTACTTTATATACAGTTAGCTAGTTTACACTACTTAATATACAGTTAGCTAGTTTACACTCCTTTATATACAGTTAGCTAGTTTAGTCCAGTGGTTCCCAACCTCAGGGTGGGGCCCCTCCAAAGGGTCAGCAGATAAATGTGAGGGGTGAAGAGATGATTAATGGGAGAGGAAAGAAGAAAAAACAAAGTTTACACAAATACACAAATCTGTTTTCCACTAGTCTTTGATTTTTGGTTAAATATTGAATCATTTGAACATTTACTGAAATAAAACAATGTGAGATGTTATCGTTATTTGGTGGAGCTGTTCACAACTCCAGTGATTGTTGTAACCACGACAACCACCTGAGAACTGGACTCTATTGTAGATGTAGCAACTGCTCAGGCCCGCAGACCACTGGACCCAGCTGGGAGGTAAGCCCAAGGCCCTGGTTAAAGTAAACAGAGTGGGAAGATCCGCATCCACCTCAGACCGTCCAGCTGATCAACAGCTTTTACATCCTGGACAAACAGGACTTCCCCCCACTTGTCAGTCATGACATCCAACCTTCATCTTCAGAGTCTGAGGGCCCCTTGTCGTGCCTCCACTCTCCACAGCTGTGTCCAAGCAGTCCATCTTCACTGTTAACTGTTGCTTTCAACAACACTCCCCCTCTTCATAACCCAGCTGTGTGCAATTCACTACGCTCTAGTTCAGGCCTCTGAACTGAAGAGGAAACCCATCCTGTAATCCCCTCTGTGGTTCAGACTTTCAAGAGCCCTCCTCCTGCTTCACTGATTGACAGTGTTTCCATAGAAACATTAAAACAAAAATGGCCACACCATATTGCTAGGGTTAGGGTTAGGGTTTTGAAAATGGTTCAACAGATCCTGTCTCTTTTGAGTAAACATCCTCACACCAAAATGTGGTTATCCATAATCAACGATCTGAAGTTCTAATTACTGAAAGACTGTAAAAAATACCTCTTTTTTACCTCTGGACCAATCCCATCTCTCAAAGGAAGCAGGCTTTTCAGTCTCCAAACATGGCTACAGTCAGAGTGCTTTTCAAATAACTACGTTTTTATTGGTAATTTTAATCTTTTCTGAGAGTGAGCATCCTTTTTTTAACAGAGATGGCATTCACCCCAGTCCACAGGGCATCTATGTCCTAGCTGCAAACATTCTTTTTGCTATCTCCACCACCACATGCACATGACAGACCCTAACCCTAACCCTGTAGCACACCTGGACACAACGCTGGTCATTGAATGGAAATCTTCTTCACTGACACTGACACACTTTCACTCACAGCTGTTAAGATTACTACCAGACTGAAGATGACATATTCCAAGCATTCTGTGCAATCATTACATTTAATACATCTATCAAGTCTCAACTATCCTCAATTGATCACCACTGTTTCAAGGCTAAGGATCCTAAATTTAAAGTTTGGTGGTATTCACCATCAAAATCTACTATATTGCATGTTGCTTCCCACTGCAGCTTAAGTTCCACAATCTGTTCAAGCTCAAATCTTTTTGCTCAAAACCTGTATTTTAAATTCTTTTACTACTGAAGACCATAACTTGAACAGAAAGGTGGTTAAGATTAGATAATCACAGCCAGTTAAATGAACTATGTCCTCCAATTCTTCAGCTCCTTTAGGGCAAGTTGTCGTGGATGAAGCCTTGTTGTCATTTTCAAATATCACTTAAGTTCAGCCTTATTTCTGCTAATTATTTAAGTTTCGAGGAAATGATGTTGAAAACTGTCATTTTAGTTCTGTTCTCTATATTGTTACTTTCAACCCCCCCCACCCCCCCCCACCACCCATGGATGTTGGATTGTTTTAGACCAATATCACTGCAAGGTCACAGGAAAACTGTCACTCATGAGACCCTCATTGAGTCCCCTTAATATAATCCCATTCAAACGGTTTAAAGAAACAATAGAGTCGATCCACCTTGCACTGTTGATCATCATCAATACCTCTCTGAGCTCTGGAGTTGTACCAGATCTTTTTAAAACTGCTTATGCTCAACTGCTGCTGAGAAAGAAAAAAAAAGATCCTGCCAAACTGACCTTATTTTGGAAATGTAATAGATTACAGATTACTAGTTACTCTGTTTAAAATGTAATAAGTAATGTAACTATTTCAGTGACTTCATCAAAGTAATGTAACTTATTACATGTGATGACTTTTCTAATGTTCTAACCAATATTTTCAGCTGTTAGGGAAAGTGTTCCCATTAAACACCAAAATCTAAGTTCAGCTGTTTTTCATGGATACTGACATGATTTATAAGAGAGACCATTTCTTATAAAGCAACATTTATCTCTCATTTGTAAATGTATTCATTAGATCATGTAGATTTTAGAATATAAAATAAAGATATTTTATTGAAAAAGTCAAAAGTCTTTGTTGGACTTCATTGGTACTGTGACCATTTAAGCCAACATCATGATTTAAAAACAGCAATATATGTATTCAGTAACATGTTAAATATTAAAACATGACTAAAATCTTAAAGGTGTGACTTCAGAACATTTTCATCAGTAACTGTCGTTTAGTGATACATTTTTTCTCAGTACTTTCTCTTTGTACTCAGATTACACTTACATTTATTTTTTAATTAAATTAGATAAAGCTGTTACATGGAACTAGTTACTCCCCAACACTGGTGCTGGACCAACTACTACAGAGGCTTCAGTCTGGGTTCCACCAGTTATAAAGCACAGAAACTGCCTGTCTTAGAGTCACAAATGATTTACTGATGGCTGCAGACTCTGGTTCATGTTCTATGTTAATATTGCTTGAACTCAGTGCAGCATTTGATACCATTGACCATTCTATCCTTACAGACATACTAAAGTAATAGGTGGGTATTGCTGAAACTGCCCTGGACTAGTTTCCTTCATATTTAGCCAACAGGAAAAAAAATGTTTCTGTTGGTGAATTTACCTCTCCAACTGCCCAGACTAAACATGGACTACCACAACGATCAATCTTGGGACCTGTTCTGTTTACCCTGTACATGTTACGCCTGGGATAGATAATCCATCATCACAATATCTCCTTCCATAGCAACACGGATGATATACACAGCTGTACCTGTCATTTAAACCGTCTGACACCTGTAAATTAGACTTGACTACATAGCTGCCTACATGACATAAAGAAGCTGGCTGTCCGGAAACTTCATGGAATTGAACTCTGACAAGACAGAAGTTTTCGTTATTTGCCCTGAACACGTCACTTCTTGGCCCCTCACTCCCAACATAAAGTAAGCTACAAAAAAACTGGATGTTATCCTGGATTGTAACTTGAGCCTGGAGCAACATGTAAAGAAAGTTGTGTTTTTATGAATTGAGGAATATTTCCAAAATTAGGTCTTTTTTGTCCTCCAGTAACACAGAGAAGATTATAATCAAGCTATGGAGCAGATCCAAATAGTTTAAAATTCAGCAGTTGGAGTATTGACCAGAACAAAGTGATTCTCACACATCATCACACCAACCCTGGCTTCCCTGCACTGACTGTCTCCTTTAGAATCCATTTAATCACATGCTAGCTTCTGAATGATCTGGCGCCAGACTTCTTTACACTGTACTGTCAGAACAAGAACAGGCCCCTCAGGTCTGCTATTGTGGTCTTCTAACTATTCCAAAGTCTAGGTCAGAATCAAAGGATAATCGAGCCTCTGCAGTACTGACTCTGGAACAGCCTTCCACTGAACATCAGGTCAACTGACTCAGCTGCTGCTTTTATATCTTGTCTTAATACAGAATTGTCCTAACAGTTGATGGACCACACTCTTATTCATGAGCTGTTTGTTTTGTTTGTTTGATTTCGTTGAATTTTTTAATCTTTTGTGTGCATGCGTGCCTGTGTGTGTGTGTGTGTGTGTGTGTGTGTGTGTGTGTGTGTGTGTGTGTGTGTGTGTGTGTGTGTGTGTGTGTGTGTGTGCATATGGCTCAGTGACAAATAAGAGTTGGTAAGATGAGCAATTCAAAAATCAGTTAAACTAGTTTTAAAAGCAGCGTCAGGTTTGTTCAAATGTACATTTAGTATTTTTGTTGGTTTTATGTCGTGGCCGCCATGCTGGATGTAAACAGAGTCGCTCCACGGTCGTCATCACCTTGAGCCCGCCTCCCCATTCGGTGATTGGTTCCCTATCTCAGGCGAAAATGTTGTCTTGGTGGCCATGCTAACTTTCTGAGTGAAGTAGAATCTCGCTGGAAAGAGAGCATGGGTAAACCCAGGCTAATTTGAAATGACATTTGAACAATTTTTTTTTACCAAAAGTAAGACTGAATGCCCCTGAAAATGTCAAATGGTGTAACCACAAAAGAATGATAAATAATACATATGTTATCCACCTACAGTATATTTAAGTGGACTTCTTCTAATAATTACTTCATTTTAAAACATCAGTATTTTTACATTAAAATTTTAAGGCATTTTGTCATCATTGGGTTTTATTTTTATTTGTCAAATTGCATGTTTTTATGTTTTTTTTTTTTGTTTGTTTTTTTATTTCCAATTCTTACTGTTAAATGTTTGCTTTATGTAAAGCACATTGAGTTGCCATTGTGTATGAAATGCCTTGCCTTGCCTATAAAAATACATCTTGACAAATTATGTAAAATTTGCTGAAGTGGATTATACTTATTCCACATTTTAGTTGACAATTATTTTCCTGTATATAATCAGATTTTTATGAAAAAATACTGGTTACACCAACTGGACACTGGGTTGCATCACATCATTGACCCATATATGTACATATGTATGTAATTGTATGTGCGTATAATATTTAATGAGGGAGAAGGAGTATATGTTATTTTAAGATTGTAAAGTGGTAATTTTTTTACTTTTTTGCAGAAAAACCCATATGAGACACACAATATTGTTCCAAGCAGAGAATCTTTATACATCTTTATACATGACTGGACAGGATCTTTAAGTACAGTACTTGAGTAAATGTTAACTTAGTTACTTTCCACCACTACTTAGTTGTATGGAAATAAAATGTAGAGACGTGCAGAGAGGTCTGGATGCAGTGCAGCTTTCAAGAGCATTTATTGTATGCTGTTAACTTTTGAGCTTAATTAGACCAAAACCTCTGCAGATCTTTTGACCCCAGGCTAAAGAAGCACTTTGATAACTTTCAGAAGTGATCCAAAATAGGTCTGATCATTACCTAACATAATGTCATGAATGCATGGGAAAAGTGGGCCAAACAGACAGAGCATAAACAGTCAGATAGCTTTTCCAGCCTTCTCCTAACGCTGCCACCTGAGTGCGGTTTGGCAGACAACTTTTCAATGGGCTCCTCTGCCGGGAAAAAGCTCTGAGCCCGTCCCACATGCTGCTGCTGCTGATGGGTTTGTCACACAGGCCAGGGTTAACCCATGCTGGATTCCTAAATGGGCGGCATCTGACTTTAATTATGGGGGAACATCGCAAAACCACAGGATGTTAGGAAGATCAAACACACTAAATTGGCTGATGGGACTGCTGACACGCTTTAATACATGCAGATACGTGTAGTCACGTAGCAGGAAGAACAAAAGGAGAATTGGACTCATCAGTTTTTACTGAATAAGGCAGGAGAAATGAGTGAAAGTGGAAGTATTTTACATCAATAAACCATTAGCACATTCATTTTCAGACATTAGAGTAGAGTTGGCAAGTCGCTGTGATTTCCACATCATCGGGGTCCAGGAAATGACTTGGCTCTTCATTTGTTTACCCAGATATCAAAGTAGCAGAGGCTCCAGATGATTCCACTCATTCAGTCAGTATGACCATTTGCTATGAGAGAATGATTGATAACTATATTAATTTAGTATTTTGAAAAATGAGAAATCATGGGTGCAAAGCTTCCTACAGTAAAGGAGTAGCTTTGTAAAGGACTGTAAGTATATGTGAAGAAACGGTGTACAGGTGTTAAATCTTCACTGATACCTACTGTAAGGCTGCTGAAAGGTCCGGACATTGTGACTTGTGCAGAATGATTTCATGTGTAAATAATATTTTAACAAAGGACTACAGTTTCAAGTTAAGTTTATTTCTAAAGCACATAGTATCATACAGAATCAAGTGCTTTGCAGAGTGATAAAACCATAAAAGATACAAACACACACACACACATTTCTATTTGTCTTTACATCCCTGTGAGACTCATTGACCATATGTCATTTATAGCCCTTTACTCTAACCTAAACCATCACACCTAAATGCCTCAAACCAACCCTTACCCTAAACTAAACCTGAACCCAATTCTAACCTTAACCTTAAAACCAGGTCTGAAGCGTGAAATTGCCCTTTGAAGTTGTAAAGACTGACCAAAATGTCCTCGCAACACAGGAATGTCCTCACAATGCACACACACACACGCAAACAGAGAGTCCTAGTTAAAAGCGTAACAAAATAGTTTAGTTTGGTTTATGCTTAACCCTTACATACTGTTCATATTTTGACTCAGAATTAGGCTTTACATAAAAATTCCCCATCAATCATTGATAAATGTTTAATTAATCATTATGGAAAAAATCACATTCACAATCACTATTTAATGGTCCAGGAGAACATTTGATAGAATGTGATGAATACAACATTAATGATGGTTTTAGAAGTATATACAGGTTCAAATTGTACATTTGCATATCTAAAAATGTGTATCAGCTGCACAAATATAAAAAAAAGATGCATTTTCATTTACGTCATATTAGGAAAAGTCAGGCTAAAAGAAACAACTCTCAAATGTAAATAATGGGCTAAATTTGTCGTTTTACTTGGTCTCTGGTGTCAAAAACACAATATTTGACAGTTTCATTATGAGGGAATGTCCTATAAGGACAGTCAGTCATGTTCTTTTATTAAAGCACAATGCTAAACTTGTCAGTTATGACCGCAATACACAACTCTACACACGTCTTTTTAGCTTAACCTCTGCGCTTTATTATTGTCCCCAGACCATGCACCTAATGCAAAGGTTTCTATCTGCATAACATGCAGCCTAATACTAAGAGTCAGAGTGCTGTGACTTCAGGATTTTACAGCTGACAGCTGGCCCTCAGTCGGGCTGCACTGTTGGATATGGATTTAATGATCTTGCTAGCACTTGTGTCATCACTCTTGGAGTTGGATACCCAGGCGGTTACAGACCACATAAGTGAGATATCTAGATATGAGCTGTGGCTAGACTTGATGGCACTTGGGAAAGCTTTGTACCTTGGAAATTAACCTTGCAATCAGAGCTTTCTTTTGAAGGCATAGTGTAGATTCTATTAATGCCAATACTAGTAGGTAACTATTAATAATAATAATACAAGGGATCAAATAACTAAGGAGGATATCTACTAAAGATTTGCAGCCTGATTTTAGGCACTATAAACTTGAATGACATTCTCCTCATATACATAGCTGCACCTCGCTAATCCAAAAGTAGCTCCTGCTCAATCAGTCAATCAGTATTCAGAGTTCAGCTTTTACTTAGCAGCTCTTTATGCAGATCACATTAATTGGGTTTATTTACATTTGTACCCTGCTAAATAAAAAAAATTGTGATGATGCAGATTTCATATTTTCACCCCTGACTGATTTTCAACAGCCTCATTAAAGTTATTATCCCTCCATCATGCTGGTGGCTCTATGAGTCACAGTGGGCTTTTGAGCTGTATGCTCACAATGACAATTTTGATAGACTGTTTCAAAGGTAATGTTGAAGTTAGTTCAGCATGTTAGCATGCTAACATTTGCTAATTAGCACTGATCATAAATACACAATAAAACAATTTCACAAATTTAGCAAAGCAGATATACTCACTGTTTTGTCTTGAAGAGCATTGTGAAGAAAATCACAGTGAACCACAAACCATGGTACCACATGGCTAGCCACCTCTATAATTATTATTGATTGATGTTGATGTTTTTGATGGTAAAGACAAACGGGGCGTCCCCAATTATTCATACTATATAACAGTTTGATTCAAAGAGTGCATCCTCACCTCTCTACTTATCCTCATGTTTACTGTCTGTCCAGACTATCAACTATATAATAAAGGCACAATTCCACCAAAGTGAGGGTTAAAAGAAATACATTGTCAGTTTGTACATTTCTGTGCTTTGGACTCTAAATCAGCTGTAATATTTTCTGGCAGCCTACAAACCCTTTATTTCAAAGTCCACCTCTCATAACTGCATACTTTCAACTTGAGATGAACTTACCTAGTTTGAATGTACACTGGTTGTTATCAGCTCATATCTCTCTGCTTCATCAAACAATGATGCCAAGGTGGAAGAGGGGTGAAAGTGGCAACATCCTTTTTTAGGAGAGGATTCAATAGGCTCTTGGATGGGACAACTTCATTCTGAGAATTGGCATTTAACAGTTGTAAAGCAGTTCTTGGCTGTGTGATCTTTTATGTTTCTGTGTAACTACACAACTGGTAAAAAATTTGGGATGCACAAATATAATAAGATGAACATAGGTAACATGTTAGCAGAATTGAAACCCAGACATGAGAAAAGCCCAAGAGTAACAAATTAGCTTCAATCACAGCAGGAAATAACAAGCATCCAGCTGTAATACGTCACCGTTTCCCACTCTAATCTGGACTAAGTGGTCTTTGTTGTACAAAGTGCTCAAGTCTCCCAATCACAAAACCTCGCAGATCTGGTCTGACTAACACTCCATCACATTCTCCCTGACCTGCAGCTCACAGGTCACACCACAAAGTACAAAGGCACTGAAATAAACACAGTGACCCCTAAAGCTGTCATTATATTTGTCCATAAACAGAATGGGGAGGAAGGGCAGGGTTTCCCTCTTATGTCAAATGTGTGTAGGTAACGAGATAGTTTGAGGGAAAGGATGAGAGGAAGTCCCACCCGGCTGACCAGCAGGTCACTTTCCCAGGGTGAGATAAACAAGGGTGTGTATGAAATGAACAAGATGAAATTAAAGTGCCTTGATGTCTTACAAAAGACCTGTGCAGGATCAACAATAAATTAAGAGAGACATAAAAGATCACACATCTAGAAAAAAAGTACAGACATGACTCAAATTCTACATCGCTGCTCGTGGCCTCTAGAGGCCTCTAGAGGCTTTGATTACACCCCAACAAAACAGATTTGTTGAAGGAACAGCACACTGAGGATTCTTTACTAATCATAGGTTTGCTTTAGTTGATCCTGAGACTGGCCCTAGAGGATATATTCCTAAAAATCTAATGGAGCAAGAGTGTTGCCAGCAGAATTCATTGTAATGTACCTAATAGATTATGAAGTACCCTGTGTGTAAAGTTGGCATCTTAACCTGAGGGTGGTGCCAGAGGACAGGCCATCTAATGTCCAAAATAGAAAGGATGGGCATCAAATGCTCACATATCATAACAATCAGCCAAGTGGAAATTAGTACCAGCTGAAATTCTGACCTCATTGTCGTGCCAGAAAGAAAAATCTAGGGTAACACTCTGGAGACCATTGACCAGCATTGTTGGCCAGTATCTTCCTCTGGACCAGAGTGTCCGTCCACTGACCATTATCTGTAAGGGACAAAATTAGACCGTGTGTGTAAACCATCAGCGGATCAGATAGCCATATATGTTGGTCACCAATATTTACAACATTTATATGGTAATAATTCAATCAGTATCAAATAAAACAAGACTGAGAGACATCCCTCATGGAAGCCAAAGAAGACAGCTCATTATATCTGATGACTGAACAAGCAAAACAGTTTCCTCACTGAGAGAAGAGGACGCAGGGATTAATAACCTTCATGCCTTCAGCCTGTAAAGGCTTAAGTATACCTTTAATTTGCAATAATAGAATTAGCAATTCGACTTGTTGACTGTGTGGAATCAGGGATGTGATTACAGTTTTCTGACATGGACTATCTGACAGTGGGGGAGGTAGAGCAGTTTGATTCCCGGCTCCTCCAGTCCATATGTCAATGTGTACTTAGCCCCAGATTGCTCCTGATGGCTGTACCAACAGTGTATACATGTGTATGAATGGTTAGTTTCCTCCTGATGAGCAGGTTGGCACCCTGTGTGGTAGCTCCTGTCATCAGTGTATGAATGTGTATGAATGGGTGAATGTGACATGTAATGTAAAAGAGCTTTAAGTGGTCAAAAAAACTAGAAAAGTGCTATATGGGTACAGTCCATTTACCATTTTAAATCACTGTGAGCACGATTAATAAAAATCAATCACAGCAACTGGATAAATGTGTAGAGGTGATAAAGTGAGGCCAGGTTTGAAAGTGTTTTTTCATTCTTCACCCAACTATTAGCATCAGTTTTACACAAATTGACTGCAACACCATGAATGTTTTCAAGGGCAGACTGAAAGTGTGCAGTTACAAATTTGTACAATTCATTGCATGGAGACTACAAAATGTTTAAAACCACTGAAATCTTGGATACAAGTTTAATCGTTTGGAACAGGTTGCCTTTGCCTGTTCAAATGAAACTTTGTACAACCAGCTGGTTTGAAGCATACTGAGACTTGACAAGGCATCTTTGAGAGATGAAATGGCTTCTTCCTGCATTCTTTAAGAGAATCTGTTATCGTTTCTCTTTTTTTTTAATGATACCATATCTCTGAATGATATACAGTATGCTTTATCTGGTCTGCAGTTATCATTAGACCGTTTTTTTTTAATCTGCTTTCAAAGATCAGGCAGACTTCGACTAAACAACCAAACATTAAGTCAATAGCACATCCTCTTCTATAACACTCCCAGAGAGGTGTTCACAGCAACTGTCACCAGAAAACAACCTGGATGTTGCAGTAATAAATAATCCTCGCGCACCTCATACAGAGAATCATCATTCACCACGTATACAACATGTGTCTGTGGTTTGGATACAAGCTAAAACTAACATGAGGGAAGGGCTTATCTTAAATGATTAACCAGATACACATGCGAGCCATAGGATAACATGCAGTCATCCTCTGAGCCTGCCAGTAGATAAGATGGATGGATGGGTTGCCATGAAATCTAGTAATCATGTCCTCCATTACTTTTTGTAGTTCCGAGTAAAATGTTTTGTCAACTATTGGACAGTTTATATATGAAATATGTATCAGACAGTCATGTCCTGTTCATTCAGCACCATCATCATAAATTTGTGTCATATTTTATTGACCGAATAAAACTAACGACATTCCCATTGGCCTCAGCTGTACTTGTGTTAAGTGCCAATTATCAAATGATGGCGTGTTAGTGCACTTAACTAAGTTAGCATTGTCATTGTGAGCGTGCTAGCTGGTTCAGAGTAACACTGTGTCCATTATTACACACAGAGCTGCTAGTGTGGCTGTACTCTTTTGTTGTTTCTCATGAATAGTTTGGTTGTTTTTGGCCCTGCTGATGCTCAGAATGAGTCTGATCCAGTAAGCTAGGACGTGCATGGCCAGTTCCTGTCAGTCCTGACTCACTGCGTAATATTTATTGCTGTGTTCAAATGCAAACCCAATGAAACAGCCACCAGCAATACATTCCATAACACAACTTCCTCCCTCCTGCTCAGAGCCAAAGGGACCTGGTCCACTCTTTTAACACTAGGCACAGGGTTTTTTGGGTTTTTTTGTTGTTTAGACTACCTTTTGTATCCAGGTGTTTTCTCCATCCATAGTGGATGCTGACTAAGAGTGTCCATGCCCCTTTAGCTGAGGGGCTCTGGGGCTTTTCTTCCCTCCCTGAAGCATCCCTTAGAAGAGTTCAGACAGCAAGCCTGGGGAAGCCATCTGTCGGGCCCCTGTGAAGGAGGATGCTAAAGCAGGCAGCATCTGCTACAGCAGTAATTTCTACTCTCTTACTGTACCTATATGAACAACACAGACTACATTGATCACATCCTGTAGGAAAGTGGATCCAGCATCATGCAGAATCTCCCACAGTGACTGAACCTGACTGTTAATACTCACAAGTGCACACAGGCCAATTACGATACGACAGAGTAGAACTGACAGAATCATTTGTATCTGTCAAAGCAAATAAAACACCAGCTCAGCAGACTTCTCTGACAGACATGTAGAGATAGAGATAGAGATAGAGATAGAGATAGAGATAGAGATAGAGATAGAGATAGAGATAGAGATAGAGATAGAGATAGAGATAGAGAGTCCACAGACCTGGAGGTTTTTTTTTGTCAGTTCATCTGATAACCACAAACATGGAGAGAACAATTGTCCTTCTAGTACTCTCTAATATGTACAGCTCTTTGTTCTACATGAGTTGTACCCCATCCTCTGCAGCACATGTATCAGTCTGGCAGGCTGTTGAGGATAATCTGGATGATATTTTAATGTCTAAATCATAAGGACGAGCTGGACTGATTGAGCTGTTCCCAAAAAGTCTGAGTTGAAAAGGAATGTTGGCTAATTTAAAGATGCACATATGTTTCTGTCATTGCCTTTCAGGAGGCCAATCAGAATTTGGGGATATGATTAACTTTCTTTCTGAGCTACAACACAGAGATCACTGTATGGATCACAACTGCTCTTGTATTTTTACAGCTCATTGTCAATGAGTGACTCAACTCAATATTTTGTCTTGATGCATCATTGCTATTGTGTTATGTTGGTGCGTTGAGTCTGTACCTTTCTGAAGTCATTTTTTTAATATCCTAACATATGAGTTTGTATTTGATAAATACTGTTCTTTGTTTTCTACCCCTCTAATGATTCATTGGAGGGCTCATATCTGGTTGGTCCACTAACTCAATAACACAATTTCCCATTGCAAATGAAGTTCTCTCTTACAAATTCATTCAATAATCCTTAAAATAGCACCAAAGCTATCTTATTTGTATATAAATAACCTGTTTTTTCTGAATTCATTTCATTGAATCGATTTAGCAAGAATGTCTTTTTTCCAGATTAAAAATCAGAATTTCATCATAGCAAAAAACTACTGAACATTATGAATGAAACAGAGAAATATACATCTTTACATGTATATTAGCACTGACAGCTTTTGATAATTTAGGCATGATGATTGCAGGTTTATTTTATTCTGTCACTGTGTCTTAAAATGTATAAAATAGATTTCTTTTTAGATGGATTCCAATGTTTTCCTATTTTATTCGTCCAGATTTATTCAATTAAGTTTTTGTATCTCTTCACTTACTAGAAGAAAAAAAAACAGTCCTAAAATCAGTTTTCAGGGCTGCATTAGTACATCCAGTAGCCTGTGGACACTGAAGCTCATGTCAACCAAACAACTTTTATTTTATTATGATTGGATAATGCTGCTGTCAGGTGGAAACCTTGTAACTCCTTATTTTAACTCACATTTAACTCACATATTTAGTTTTGGACATACCAGGTTTCTGACAGTGATAATAATTATCAACAGAGAATCAGTCTTGTGTTGTATTTCTGTAGAGGCTGACAACAACAAAAGAAACAAAAAAGAGGCACCCTTTCAGGTCAAGGGCCCCTGGGCTAATGGTAGATCCAGCTATGATTATTAAAACTTTTAACTTTCAGTCATTGCCACCAAATAATTGACTCTGGATGCAGTCTTTGGTTGGCTGTGTTGGAACACACTGCGCCAGCTCATTCAATACTATACTGTTTTCACCTCTACTATAGTTTGGAAGCGTCTCACGCTGTTGTTAATCACAATGATTGTGCCCAGTTTCCAAACAGCTAACCTTTGCCTTTGTTAAAAACTCAACAGCCAGGGTTATTTCTGAAACTGAATGTGTTCCAACATTTTTACAGACGGGTGTGTTCAAAAGTAAATACAGATGGAAAGAGCAGTAGAGCGTAAAAGTGATTGGTGGGATGAAGTTTTGAGCAGGGTCTGTTGCACATCATTAAAGCACATGATTTAATCTAATCCAGTTTAAAAGCAGCACACCTAACTTGATGGTTTGGATGAAGTGGAATGAAGCTGATGAAGACACAAACACAACGCTTCGTTATGCTATTTATGATAATAAATCATTATTTCCAACAGTCTTCAATAGACTGAACCCAGTTAAAGACATATCTGATGCTGCAGCCCATTAGGCAACAGAGGGTTTCAGTCAGTCCTGTACTGACCCCTACTGGTGAAGATGAAAATAGCAGCAGTGAATGCAATAATGCTGAAAATTATCAAATTAATTCTATTAAAACAGAAATACTTATTATTATTTCCAGCATGCCACAAGACACATTCTGCCAAATATTATAAGACAATTATTCTAAATCAGATTGACATTGATTTAAATTTTGAGCAGCATAAAAGTAATAACATCGTTTTTTAAATTTCAAAGACATATCTCACATGCGCATACTTCCTGGATAGCAACATTTGTGGTCACTTTTAGTCCCGCTGCACTCTAAGATGTGTTTTCTTTCATGCTGATATTTGGCTTTACAGTGCAGAATGATGTACAGATGTTAAATCATGTGTTGTTGTATACCTGCTGTCGTGGGGAATTTTGTTGGCCGCTTTTAGTCCCATATGAGTCCGTATATTGAGAACAGAGGTAATTTGTCTGTTCAAGGGTCTCATCTTAAAACCAGAGGGGACAGAGTGTTTCAGTCAGGACCCAGAGGTTGTGTCTGCAATTCTGACTCACTATCTTCTTTCAAATCTATCATTAAAAAGCACTTTTGGCAAAGAGCTTATATGATTTTTTTTTTGTTTGTTCATTTTGTTTTGAATTGTATTTTTATTTAGTTTATTTGACAGAACTAGAATTTGTTTTACATATTTTATTCTAATTCTTTGTCACTTCCTCATTTGATTTGACCATTACCATTGATTGTATAAAAAGTACTTGAGTTTTCAAAGTCTTCTGTAAATAAAGATGATTATCTACTATTCAGTGAAGACAAGTAACAGGTATTCATTTTGGGCACACAGCCTCTCAAATCTGGTGTTCCGCTGCCCTCTATAGACTCTTATTTCTGATAACTCTACACTCAACTCTCATAATATATAATATGCGCACAAGTAGGAAAATAATGTATATACTTTAAGATTGTGTGTTGTACAGAAGCATTTCCTTAAATACATTTTAAAAAATCTGGTTTTTCTGAGTAATTTATTTTTTGGTCTGTTTTTTGAGGTAATTATTTCTGTTTTTCTGAGTATTTTTTTTTCTGTTTTCTAGAGTAATTTATTTTTATGCTTGGTTTTTCTGGGGATTTTTTTCAGATTTTCTGAGTAATTTCTTTCTTTTCTGTTTTTCTGGCTAATTTTTTTTCTGACTTTAGAGGGCATTCACAACATTGGACACATTCACTTTTTATTGAGAGCTCAATGTAATGTAAGCAAATATGACCTGCTTGTTTAGTTTAATCAAGTTTTACTTTGATCTGGGTTTAAGACACTGGGAGATTGTCCTGTCTTTAAGTCATATAGATGGTATTACAATTATTATATAACTTTCTCCCTCTTTGCCTTTTCTCTCTCTAATTTCATATATTGGTCAAAAGACAAAGTCCCACCAAAAAGCTCAGAAACTGGGCATATGTGCGGAGCAGGAGTCACCATAGATGGGAGTCACTTGAGGAGGTTGGCTGTTCTCGCGAAGTATCTCGATAATTCAGAGAAAATAATTACCCCAAAAAACAGAGGAAAAAATAGCCAGAAAAACAGGAAAAAAGATTAGTCAGAAGAACAGGAGAGAAAAAATTACTCAGAAAAACAGAGTTTTTTTTTTTTATTCAAGTGAATGTAATACGCTTCCGTAGTGTTGTATTTACATGCACATTTCCACAAATTTCATTTCCACTAAATGTTCTCCTACATGCTTGGTAGGGAAAGAGCATGGGAGTGGTCTTCAGTTGGTTGCAATCATCTGCAATTAAGTATAAGATTTCTGTTTATAAATGAGTACATGTACTTAGTTATTTTCCACCACTGCTGGTGAATGAAAGACACGTCACTGCTTTAACTGTAAATTATTCTGACATTGACACAACACAGATCCTGCATTTGTGTCACAAGACTGGAATAATGAAAATACATATGTGTGGACAGTAAAGCTGCTCCCAGATGTTCCACACTGTAGCAGAAAAAAAACATAGAGCAGATGACCTCATGGGTTTATGTTGATTATATGTTACTGACAGGCAACACAGCCATCAAACTCACAACAGCAAAACTGCCTCATAATATGGCTGGATTACATTTGGAAAAAAAATGTGCACATCCCAGTGCACATGAACAGAGTCAGCAGGAACTTGTGGTATAACATAGTATCTATATGGCCCATATATTAAACTGTGAACCTTAATTTGCCATTTTTACAGTATACAGATATTTGCTGATACATTACCTTGTCATAAGAATCAGCCACAAGAGCATTAGAGAATTCCAAAACTGACGTTGGCTGATGAAGTCAGTGTTGCAGTTCATCCCAAAGGTGTTGGTTGGGGTTGATGTCATATCACTGTATGCTGTAACATCACATTTATTTTAATCGGAAGTGATGGAGATGGAAGATTTGAAAAAACACAAAAAGCATTCAGTGACTATACAGCCTTAAAATGTCCCAAATATATTCTCACTCAAACACAAATAAGCAAGAAAACTGTGGCTGTGCAGTCACGTATTCATATGGACAACAATCTGCCAAATCTTAACCACACAAAAATACATCTATATTCAATCAAAAACAGTAGAATACATTGTTGTATGTTGTATAGAGAGCTACACATGTTGCTGTATTTACACAATATGAGAATAATACAATAGTGATTTACTGCTTCACAAACTGGCATAAAAACATGGATCCTGTGTTGCCTACACTACAGAGTTAGTTTCCTGGGTACCATCGTATCCAGGGGCCTGAAGCCTCCATCAGAAAAAGAGCACAACAGCGGATGTATTTCCTGCACCAGCTCAAGAAACTCAACCTACCACAAACCCTGATGATACAGTTCAACACAGCGATCGTCGAGTCCATCTTCACCTCATCAATAACCATCTGGTTTCAATCATCCACATCACAACAGAGAGCCAAACTCCAAGTGCATAGTCAGGACAGTGGAGCGGATCATTGGTTGTAGTCTGCCAGCGTTACAGTACATCTACAACGGCAGGGTCACTAAACATGCTGGTGAGATTACAGCTGACCCCTTTCATCCTGGACAGCATCTTTTCCGCCTACTTCCTTCTGGAAGAAGACTGCAGGCTGTTGAACCCTCACATACTGTTCATATTCTGAGCCGTCACAGTATTTTCTCACATAATTAGTCTCTATACCAAACTTCTGAACCATAAATCACTGATAAAGAGCTCATCAGTCACAGATAAACATGATTTATCCTGAATGAAGCTTTCAGAGAGCAGAGAGGTTATCTCTTTAGTTTTTATGATTAGAAAATGATATAAAAACACTATACTATCGTCCAATATTAAATAAACCATGAGAACTACTTCAACATTCTTGAAATGTTGGATGAAAATGTGTCAAATATAATTATAAATAAATATATCTTTTTTGTATATTCTGGGTCACATTAGGGGAAGGCATCACATCTCAGGCTAAAAGAAAACAGTATTTTTACTGTTCTCTGATGTAAAAATGGGTCAAATTTGAACCAGCAAGACCAGCAAATACTTTCTTCCCTGTGTCACTTTTTGATTGCACATTAAAGATAGATATTATTTATTTCAGTTCAGCTATATTTATTCAAATATATTTTTCATTATTTGCCTATTCTTCTTGCTGTTCTTACCATTATTCAGGTATGTTTTTAAAGATGTGTCTACGTTATGTTATATGTTTCATGTCATACATGTCTGCACACACCAAGTGACGATAAGTTGATGTGTTACATAACTGGTGAAATAAAGTGATTGTGTTTTTGATTATTGTCTGCTGGAAGGATTTTCTTTGGTTGTGCCCAACAGTGTGCTGGTAAAGTTAGTTTTGATGATGTGGGGTTGTAATAGACTTTCTTCCATGGGCATGCCTTCAGGCCTCAATTATTATTTTGTAATTCTTAGTAAAACTGTCCTGCTCAGGCTGAGTCTACTCTTATTTGGTTATTACTACAGATTCTTTATTGCTGCTCTTTATCTTGTTCTATGACTGCAGGAAAATATTCATATAAGCAAGAATATGAAGACACAGAAATGCAACAATAAAGCTATTTTCAACATAACTCATATAGTATGTTGTACAGACCTACTCTGTGCTTATGACGGTTTGACATAATAAATATAACAGCTGATATATACAGATAGATGACAAATGAAAGGAAAAACAATTAGTGTATTATGGAGTGAGGCCACCACAAGCCTCTAGAACAGCTTCAGTGCTCTGTGCCAAGTCTTCATTGGAGGGATGAACTCTGTTCTTTTGCAAATTATTCCCTCATTTATACAACCTTTATTTAATCTTATTGAGATCAAGGTCTCTTTTGCAAGAGATATCTGTGTATAGCAGATAAAGAATGAAAAACAAGCATAGCAAAAGAACATAGAGCATCAGAGACAATCAAACATGACTAAATACATTTGAAGATGGACCTTTTTTTTCCCAGTTTTATCATTTGGTTTTATGGAGATGGTGGTGGAGGGCATTGTCTTACCCATTGTCATCAGCCCAAAATCTTCTATAGATGTTCAACTGGTGACTGTATTCTATTTAATTAACATAATTTTCATTCTCACCAAACCATTCCACCTTCTGCACTGAAGACCCTGCATTTAATATGTTTCTCCACTGTTTTTATTCAGGTTTTTCTTTTAATGTACATTTCATGATCCAGTACTGATGATTGTGGGGATAGTCACAGTCTGTGTTTAACTATTTTAAACACGGAGACAGTGGACAATTCAAATTCAAAATCTCAAGTGACCAACTCTCCACACAAGTTTTCATGCATTTCAGAACCAAATGAAAATCATCTGGTTTAGTTAGATAATGCATCACATCATATCTGCTTTTATTGTCAGAGTTGGACTTACTGCTTGTGTAGTAATGCAACAGTAAATCCAGACTGATCTGACAGTCCTGCAAGGCAAACAACTGAATAATAGTATAGCTGAAAATAAAAACAGACGAGAGTTCACTGTAATATGATTTATCTCAACCGATTTCTATTTCAGAACTGCTGCAAGCTGATTTTCATGCCATACTGAAATACTTATTGGTGAATAATATAAGAATTAAATAAAAAGCAGAATGACATTCCTTTTTAAATGGCAAACATTGACGTACAGCAGATGTGATTTGTATTTTTTTTTTTAAAGTCAAATCAAGATAACCAATCCAATTTAAAGAGTCATATCCTCAGTGTGGTTGTCATCCTTCATGCAGGTATTGGCTTTGACACATCAAAGATGTTGTCAGGAGGATGTGATTGGTTGCTGTGACTCTAGTCCCTTGTGATTTTCCCTCTGATGCATCAAACAGGCTGGCAGGATCATCTTCCTCATTCACTTCTCCCAATGTGCATGTTAAAGGGAGGAGGAGAGCTATTTTATGCACAGTTACACTACCTGTTAGACCTGGAATCACGCTGGCCAGGCTGTGGGTCAGCTCAGTCCACACTCACTGTAAATCACTGTGAAGAAGCAGGGGCTGGGAAATGTGAAGTCAAAATAGAGCCAGGCTCCAAGGCCTTATATTGAGCCATTTTAGGGTACAAATATGGATCTAATGGACCTTCTAGGATAATGTATTTATATATAGTTATATCTCCTCCGCCTTCAAACACAAATACTATCTTTATCTCTAAGCACATCGCGTTCCTTTCAACCAACATTTTTCCCATTGAAGCCATGTTAAGGGGGCGTTTTCACTGAATTTTTCCCCTTTGCAGCATCAGTAGCACAGAGCCAGCCTCCGACCAGACTACGCTGTTCCTGCTTGCTGTGTGAGGGGTTTTTTTCTCAGGTTGGGAAACAAGATTACGCACAAGGACAGCAAATAAACACAACCAAAACAAAACGCGCCGTCTTTTCACCTGGGGAGGGAGGAGGGGGGTGGGACGGTCAGTCGCCCCGTGCAGGAGCATCTCGGGCCCGCGCCGATTCGCGTGAGAGGAGGACAAAACAGGTAGAAACTTGGAGGCTGTTTTTTTTTTCATTTTTCATGCCTCGGCGCATATCCGGATTGACCGAGACGCTCTACTTTCCATGTCTGATGCGATTACACACATGCAGAGGATTGGAGGCTACATTAGAAAAGGAAGCGGGAGGGAGGGGGGCTCGTTTAAAGAAATGTCTCGTTGCGGTTAATGTCTCTATTGGACAATTACACGCAAAAGTGGTTGGCGGAAGGTGTAGTGGTTAATTCTGTGTGTCGGCTAAATGCAGCTAGCTTAAACGAACATGTTTGTCCTCCGCTGAATTCGCGCTATTAAATAATTCCACTCCTCCGTGTAAACTAACGTCGCCGTAACCGGCTTGTCTGTTTTAAAATAACAGGAAAAGCCTTGTTCAACGTCTGCGTAGCTACGTCGAAGAGAGGTGTTGCTTCTCTGTACAGTCAGGCTCAGTGTAATTACTGTAATGTTTGCCTACATGCTCCCGGTCACATTCCCGTCTTTTTCCACTCGGTCAGTCCGCCGAACATGGCACGGTCACGACATATCCCTCCACCTTTTTAACGCCAGCGGTGAGCTTCGTGTTAGTTAGTGCATATGTATGGAAATGAGTGTTTGAGCTCCAGCGGCGCTGCTCACAGGCCGCAGCCGAACAGAGCGCTCGCTGCTGGGACTTGTTTACATGGAAACCTCGAGAGGGGGGAAGCGGTAACCTTTCCTCCGTTACGTCCCCGGTTATTATATAGCTTACAAGGAAAATAATGACTGGGCTTCATTATGGCTGCCTAGATACAAATAGTGGACGTGACAGGTTTTTTTCCCCACTAGAACTTTAATATTCAAATATGTCAATTCTTTTTTCGTGGCTATTTGATGTTAAGCGGTCAACGTGTAAGTGAGTGGGTATTATTAACGATTCAGTGAGAGTTTCACATGAAAACAGCTTCTCAGGTTGTTCCTCATTCATTTTTAAGTATGTGCTCACCATACTGCTCTGATATATGAAACACATTCAAAAAACATATAGTGTTAAAAAAAAACCACTGACACTGAGATCATGGCTTCACTGTTTTCTCTGTGTTTACATTGTATAGATAATAGTGAACGGATTGAATTGGTTCATTCCAGTTACAAACTTCATAATTAAAATTTTGACATTTGACAAACCAATAAAAGAAAAATATCGTAGGAAGTAATTGTTTCCTCAGCAGAGTTGGATTGCTGCTGCTGCTGCTGAAGATAAGTTGTTACATGTTTGTATCAGGAACACAATTGACAACAAACATAATTGAATAAATCATTTATGACTAATCCAAACAAAACATTTCACACTTTCTCTTTAGTGTCATCACAACATTCAGAACTTTGACTCATGATCTCAGTGTTTCATAAATCCTGTCTATGACGCTGCTATATAATGTATACATACCTAGTTGAACTGTGCGAATGTGTTAAGACATTTTGTATACACTTGAATTATGTTAATTATCTAATGCGATCACACAGATTTATGGGGAAAGTATTTCATTAACTGTAGCACTTACAATGACTCATTGTAAGTGCTACAGTCATCTCCACCATTGTTTCATTTCATTGGCAAGTGTCAAAATATCATTAGATCAGTTTAACTCAAATTATGTTAAAATAACAACCAATAGGTTTTGAGGTATGTACATCTTCTTACAGAAACAATATCCTGGCTCCTCTGGATTAACCTCCACAACAGTCTTAATGACATGCTGTACTCTGTTTCCAGAACAGGATGTCAGCCAGAGGGGGAAAGAAGAAGGCCACCAAGCTGTCCCGTTCAGCCCGGGCTGGTGTCATCTTCCCCGTGGGGAGGATGATGAGGTACCTGCGCACCGGCACGCACAAATACCGCATCGGCATGGGTGCACCTGTCTACATGGCAGCAGTCATCGAGTACTTGGCAGGTAAGTAAGGGGCGTGTGTGTGTGTGTGTGTGTGTGTGTGTGTGTGGGGGGGGTGATTGGTTTTATCATGACCTGTGTCCACTACAGCTTTGTTGTCTGTGATAACATGTTGCTGCACGTGTGTAGTTGTGTGCAGTTGTTAACATGTGCACACAAACACACACACCTCCTGTCCATCTGCATATGTGTTGAATATCAATTATTTACTGTATATGATTTAAAATTGTTTATTAACAGCCATTAAATGAACAATTTTCATATTATATAATTTGACTTATTGTCATATATTTGTTCCTACTTTTAATTTTTATGTGTTTATATTCAATGTACTGGTGTAATAATCCTGAATTCTGTTGTGTTTTATATCACTTCTTATGATTATGTACATATGTATACTATGTTTAATAATAATTTTATACATGTAAAGCTTAACATGTGAAAAAACACGTATACAAATGACAAAATAGTAAAGTTGAGTCCAGTTATCCTCCTTAATTACATCTACAAATCACTGTGATCATAAATAATACATTCATAATGACAAACAGCCTGCTGAACAGAAGGCAACAGCAAAACACATTTCTTTTTGTTTAACATGTCTGTGTGTGTGTGTGTGTGTGTGTGTGTGTGTGTGTGTGTGTGTGTATACACATCACTGCAGCAACAGTCCACATGTAAAGAGATTTCAGTGTAATCTTCCTGACTGCTGTACTTGTGTTTCTGAGTCACACAGTGTAAAGTAAATATGTTTGAACAGAACAACTGATGGCTCTCTGCTGTTTTTCTGTCTTCTAAGCTGAGATCTTGGAGTTGGCAGGAAACGCAGCGCGAGACAACAAGAAAGGCAGAATAACTCCCAGGCACATCAAGCTGGCTGTGGCCAATGATGAGGAGCTCAACCAGGTAAGCACAACACACTGATCTACTGATGAGTGTGTGTGTGAGGATATTTACAGTGGGTTACGTTCCTTTTGTGATCCAGATGTCTTTTAAACAGGAACATACATCAGTGCTCACCTGAGTCCTCGTGCATCTAGATGTTGTTGAAAACAGAGAGGAAACAAAGGGACAGAGAAAGGAGATGACATTCAACAAGGTCCCTTGCTGGACTGGAAACAGGGACATTGGGTATATAGCATGTGCTGATGTGCTGTAACCACTCAGCTACGAGAGCACTCCAAGAATACCGTTTTTACAGTAAACAGGATCCTCTTGAATTCAGGGTCACTTCAGAACACAGTGAGGAGAAACTAAGTGGAAACTCATCAGGACTTCTCAATGAAGTGATAGTGAAAACTAGCAGTGTAACTGTTTATGTAACAGATTTGTATTATCTGAGTTTCAACACATACAATTTACAACATTTTTAAACAGTTCAAATTACCACCAATAATTTCATGTAAAAACAGTCCTGTATACATTTTTGAATAGTATTTTAGCTGTTAGAGAATTAACATATTGAACTACAGCAGCAGAGCTTAAAGGGAATTTCATCACTGTGATAAATATCATACATCATTTAATGATTTTTTAAAAATAGGTCACATATGTAGTCTAAACATGCCATTATTTTTGAAATTGTTGCCCTATGATTAGAAATGATTGAAAAAAGGCTTTAGATTCTCCTCATTGCTCTTACGGGAGAATCCTACAACAACCAGAATGCATTGCATGCGTCCTGACAAATCATAAGTGGTAAATGGACTGTACTTATGTATATGCACTGTTCTAGTCACATTAACACACAATTGGCCTAGCTCATCAGGAACAATTTTGGATTGGGTATCTTGCCCAAAGACACATCAGCGACTGACTTTACTGACATTGTGTTCATGATCAGTAAATATAAAGTTAGTGTGCAGCATTATATACAGTTAAGCTTATTGTTAAGGTGTAATATATTAATGTCCATTATAAGTCTTTGTCACAAGCGTTGTTGTTGTTTTTCACACTGTTCCTCTAATCAACAGATGAGGCTGAAAAGCAGCAAAGTGGTTCCATTAATGAATTCAGCTGTTTAGCAGAGCGGGAACCAGATACCAGAACACGCCTAATTTACACATCCAGCACACACACACGCACACACAGAGCAATATTAGCATTTATTAGGGACTGAGCCGAAAGGCAAGAGGGCGAGGACTAGGGTTGCAAAATTACGGGAATTTTCAAACTTGGAAACTTTCCATGGGAATTAACGGGAATTAATGGGAATTAACGGGAATAAACTGGGAATTTACTAAACTGAAGGTATGTTCTTATTAGGGAACTTAAATATAGTTGTGTAAAATAATATTTTAGCATAATCCTGACTAAAACAACCAGATATTATGCAGTACAGTTGAATATCTTTGCTATCACATGCTCACATAGCACACTGTTTACTGCAGGGCTACTGAGGCCACGCCCCCTACATGCACTGCGCATACTGAGACCACGCCCCCTACATGCACTGTGCATACTGGGACCACGCCCCCTACATGCACTGTGCATACTGAGACCACGCCCCCTACATGCACTGTGTATACTGAGGCCACGCCCCCTACATGTACTGTGCATACTGAGGCCACGCCCCCTATATGTACTGTGCATACTGAGGCCACGCCCCCTACATGTACTGTGCATACTGAGGCCACGCCCCCTACATGCACTGTGCATTCCTCCATCACATGCACAGATGATTTCTACAATCCTAGACCACACTTTTGAGCCCAGAGCACACAACTTGAAGCCAGACTTTTGAGCCTGTGGTTTTGATGACATTATATGGTAATATATTTAGGGATATTTTTATGTGTAAGTGCTATATTAGCCTTATGGTGGAAAAAATAAAACTGGTCAAAACCAAATAAACCACAATTTATACAGTAAATATCACTTTAACAGACAGGAGTGGAACTTTGATGTTACTAGTTATATCATTTGCACCTAAGTAAATAACAATAACTAATACCGTAAATTCCGGACTACAGAGCGCACCTGATTAAAAGCCGCATGCTCTAATTTTAGAAAGAAAATCAATTTTGTACTTGTACAAGCCGCACCGGATTTTAAGCCGCAGGTGTCCCACGTTGTAATATGAGATATTAGCTAGGGTTGGTCCGATCAGCGATGCCTGACAGCCGATTGCACACAACCTCAATGCAACATGGAGACATTATGCATATGGGTTCCCAATCCGACCATTTATTGTGTATTATTTTGTCATTATTAAGGCAAAATAACTCAATTTATGTCCATGGACATTATAATGAATAGACTATAGGCTTAATATTAGTTTACATCCAGTGTGCTGCGTGGACTTCATTACATCTGCTGCACCGCTGTTACCACAATTATCAAATGGTAAGTTTATTGTCTGTGACTGTGACCCTCATAAAATGTAATAGTAATATTTTACAAATCTGCATTATATAAACTAACGAAATTCATTAAAGTAAGTAATTTGGCGACTTCTAAGTCATTAAACAAAGTCTTACTTTTACTGGAGTAATCTACCTGTCATTGTACATCTTGTATTGGAAAAACTTACTGAGCGAACTCTCCCGTTCTCTCTCCTCTCCATCATGTCTTCTTACTACTGTAAACGTGTTTTTGGTTCTCTGTTCAGACATGAAAGTGAAAAGAGTAGATGTTGCTCTTTACCTTTTCTGCTTGACAGTTTCGGCGATGTCTCTCGCCTTCATCAGAAGTGTCTCACTGTCAACATCTGCCAGTGTCAAGCAGAAAGGTAAAGAGCAACATCTACTCTTTTCACTTTTATATCTGAACAGAGAACCACAAACACGTTTATAATATGAGATATTTACACAGAAAGATATTACACGTGAGGATTTTTTAACTTTTAATTTAGTCCGCATGGTAACATAAACAAATACATATTGCAAATGCTATTTTTCGCACAGCCGCATCATATGCTGTTCTTCGAGTATTTTCCATGTTGATGAGAGTGAGTACAAATGACTGATTTACAATAATAAAGTGCGCTTGATTTATCACACAATTTCATTGGACCTCTGTGAACTACTCATCAATTTTATTGGTCTACTGTTACAAGACAAAATGTTTTGGGCGGCACGAAAAAAAAATAAACATGCATTAGCCGCACCGTAGTAGAAGCCGCAGTGTTCAAAGTGTGGGAAACAAGTAGCGGCTTATAGTCCGGAATTTACGGTAGTTTTAAAAACATCTTGTATATTTTGGATTTTATGAGTTGTATCTCCACCAGGATACATTAGACACATCCCCCGTCAGGGTTGTGTAGCTTCACAGACACATTGTTGTATTTTTTCAGAGTTGTGTGTGAAACCATTAAGAATAATAACATTTAGTTGCTTTTTTAATATTAAATTATAAATAATTGTATAATTTAATATAACTTCAACAGCTCAGGGACATCAAGCGACATTGTGCACCTTTTTTTATCGTCAATTTAAAATAATGTTTTTTAATGAAGGGGTGGACTTTTTTATCCAATTAATCAATCAAATGATGATACCTTTCCACTAAATTACCCTCAGTTGCCATAAATTCCCATTTAATTCCCATAAATTCCCATAATTCCCATAATTCCCATGGAAAGTTTCCAATTTGGAATATTTCCAAAATTTACCAGAAACTTTCCGGAAATTTACCAGAAACTTTCCACCTCTTTGCAACCCTAGCGAGGAGTCCTGCCCTTGCCTGGAGGCAAGGACCCTATTGTTTTTGTGTCGTTTATTATTCTACCGCCTCTTTGAGCCTTAATTTGACCCCCTAAACCTGCTCCAAAACTCACCAAATTTGGAACGCGTATCAGGTCTGGCGAAAAATTCAATAAAATGGAAAAACAACGGCGCGCAGGTGGTCGAGTGGTTAGAGCGCATGCCATATACGCAGCCGACCCCGGTTCGAATCCCGGCCGGAGGTCCTTTGCTGCATGTCACACCCCCTCTCTCTCCCATGTTTCCTGTCTGTCTACTGTTGAATAAAGGCGTCTATGCCGAATAAATCTTTAAAAAAAAAACAACGTTGAACTCTCTAGCGCCAGGCTTTTCAGGCGTTTCCAAATATATACATTATTCCTGCATACTTTCAGCTACAGATTCCATTCAAACGTCAAAATGTAGCCATCAGTCTCATCTATAGATGTGTGTAATTTGGTCTGGCTATGTTTTAAACTTCTTGATCTGCGGACCCACATGTGCACCTTGTTCCTCTCCCATTCAAATTTCCATACTGTCTGTGCATGTCCTCTGTCCTCATGCTGCACAGTTGTTAACTACCATGGCAACGACTGTGTGTGTGTGTGCAGCTGGCTCATTTGTGCTCTGCAGTCATCCTGATTCATTTCATCTGGTCTTAGTGTGCCACCCAGTGGAGAAAACTTGTAATGACTCATGATACCTGATGAGGAAAAGGTTTGTAGTTCTAGTTTATTGACTGTATTATTATGTTTTTAGATATCTGTGCAGTCTGTCAACTACTTCACTGACAATGCTGTCAAAGTCTAGATCAAACACGAATTACAAGAGCATGACCTACGAACATATCTACAGGTTTCACTGGAAATAAGTTCCTCTTCTGTTTGACTCATCAAAGTGTTGGCAGTTAATTTCAGTTACTCAGTCTAAATGTCTACAGAGAGAGAGAGAGGGAGAGAGAGAGAGAGGGAGAGTGTGTGTATGTGTTAGTGTGTGTCTATATGTGTGAGTTTGTGTTTGTGTGTGTGTGAGTGATCTGCTTATTACAGTGTCCGATAAAAGCCCAGGTCTGAAGACATCTAAATGCCCCTATCGGAAACCTTTCCGCTTCGCCACGGCCCAATGTGCGCAAGGGGGCGAGGTCCCGCCCAACACTGCTTGCAGCTTTAATTAGACTTGTGTTTCTGCTCGTCCAATGAATATAAAGAAAGTGATTATTTGAAATGAGATGTGTGTTTGGTTACAGTGGCACGTCCTCACCAAGGTTATTATACTTTTGAAATATTCTTTAGTTTTTATTTTTATTTAGTTTTTCAGTTTGCTTTTTTATTTCAGTTTAGTTTTAGTTAGTTTAACAAGTGATTAAGTAGTTTTAGTTTAGTTTTTATTTTGAGGAATTGATTAGTTTCAGTTTAGTTTTTATTTAGTTTTAGTCTTAGTTTTTAGTGTTTCAGGTATTAAGAGAAAGCCTCGACCTGTAGAAGCTGAAAAGGATGAAAGAATGTGTGCAGGGGCGCAACTACCTACTTTCTGAGGGGTATGCAGATACATTGCAGGCGCCCCCCCAGCACAGCACCCCCGCCTGAATTTTTTTTAATGGTTATGTAACCCAGCTGTAATTTCAGTCACTTTATGTTACTGTATTAGTATTATTTGTGTTTGTATTATTTGTATGATTTGAGTGAAATGCCCCTTTAAGGGTTAAGACGACATCACATTATGACAGTTTTAAGACAGTCATGAGATTTACGATAGTGCCCCTAGTGAGCATCGCAAGCTCAGATGTGTGTCCTGATTCTTTCTCTCCATCCTCACACCTGAATGACATGAACTTTGTGTTAAGGAGGTTTCAAAAATACAGCAAGCAGTCAAACCACATATAAAAATATGAAATTTTAATTGTAAATGATATCCTTATTGGATATCAGTTACTGATTGGACGCTGCATCTGATCTGACTTATCAGATACATCACAACAGCACTGTAGTGTTATATCTGAGTGAAGACATTAAACTCAAGTGTATCCCAAGTTCTATAATTTATCTGTTTTATGATTCACCATCTAGTCAAAAAAAAAAAGATAACTGTCTGAACAACAAAATAACCACAAACCAGTTCCTTTATTTTTCTTGTCATGGTCTGTTCTATAGGCTAGTAAATACTGATCAGACAACAGTAACCTGTTGTTTTACTAGTAGTAGCTTTAGCTAACCTGAATGTTTACAAGTCTCCTCTTGATACACTGACATAACTTACCTACTGTCTTTCAACCACTTTGAAAAGCTTTTTTTCATCCCTGCAAAATCTTTCTCTTTCTCCCTCTTCAGTTTTCCGTTTTCTGTTTTGTGCCCCCGAGAGCTTTATTTTCTGTCTCTCCATGTCATTAGGTCCCTGTCATCAAATGAAAACACTCCTGCTCTAGCGCGTGCTCGAGGGGGCGCGCGCCTATAGTGTGGAGGCGCTCCGGTGCTTTCACCTCTCTCCCCGGAGGGGAGGCGATTATCGGAGGGGCAGGGGAGGGAGGCGGAGGGGCGCCTAATCAGTGACGTGCCTCTGTTATTGATCATATCATTTACTATACATGCACAAACGCTGTTAAATACAGAAAATGCAGACTCGATATAATTTTACCCCCATCGCTTTGGCGCCCCCTCCATTGTGGCGCCCCTATGCGCCGCATATAGTGCATACCCACTTTTTGCGCCACTGAATGTGTGACACCAAATATGGTTTATCATCAAGTCCTTTTTAATTTCATTCTTTAAGCACGGCTGCTGCAGGACAGGAAGTAATCGAGGGAGAAAACAAAGCTGAATTTATCTGCAATTCAGTTAAGTTTTAGTTAGTTTTACATTGTTCATTGTAGTTTTTATTTAGTTTTCTTTTTTTTTTATTGTCGTTTTTATTTTAATTTCAGTTAACTAAATTATTTTTTCATTGCTAGTTTTAGTTTTAGTCTTAGTTTTCGTTAACTATAATAAGCCTGGTCCTCACAGGAAGTGACAGCTGAAGATGAAGAATCCAATTCAAGAGAAATAGCTGGACTCACTGACAGGCCCAAAATTCTTCACCGCCACACCTCTGACAGCATGATGTCTGAGTAATGAAGCCCTCAACATTCAAAGACAGATCTCTGTTCTGTGTGGGTCTGCCAGTGGATCAGGTCCCCACCTCCCCCACTTGCACCTTTAACCTCATCTAGTCATTACACTTTGTTCACATTCTCAGAGGAGCTTTAAGTGAAGCTGTCATCCATCCAGTTTATAGACTTTATAGAGATGAGAGAGTTTATAGAGTTTATAGAGATATCTCATGTCATCTTTTTCAAAGGTGCAGCTGTAATAAATGCAGTTTGGATTGTGAGAGTAACAGAAATGCTGTTCCATTAGTTACTGTCCCGTCATGATGATGATGATGTGACATTTTAGTGGAGTCCTTCCTCTGGAGTGTGAGACGTGTGTGTGCTGATACTGAAGGTGTCAGCTGACAGCAGGTGGTGTGTGTTGCAGCTAATATTTCAGAGGGTGCGAAGTACTGACACTGAGGTTAACCTCAGCTGGGAACGACGGCAGCTGCCACACACACAGACGCACGCCACATCCGAGTGTGTTAAAGAGAATGACGTACTTTATCAGAGTTTATGTGTTATTGGTACAATGTGTAACGAGCTCTGTTTCTGAAATGTCTCCTGTGTTAGCTTCTGAGGGGTGTGACCATATCAAACGGGGGGGTTCTGCCTCGGATCCACCCGGAGCTTCTCTCCAAGAAGAGGGGGGGCAGGGTGAAAGTGGACAGCCAGGCATCCGTCCCCGAGAAACAAGAAGAACGCAAGAGCAAGAAAGTCGTCAAATCCCTGAAAAAGGTCAAAGGCAAACGAGGCCGCAAACCAAAGGTTGGTTAGCTGGATGCAGTGAGCAGATGTTGGTGGTTATTAAGACATCACTACACATCTGTCTCACAGTCTTAACAGTGTCGATGATGCAATCTGAAAAACTGCGTTCCAACTATTCTTGTAAAGGTTCCAATATCAACAATCCTACAATCATACAGACTTTACACAGTGATAGTGTGAGTGTGTAGAAGTGTCACACTGTTCCTCACACAGCTGCTGCTCTCACTGCTCATGTGTACAACTGTCCCAAAGACGCAAACACACACACAATTCTGATCGCTAATCTTCATGTGAAGACAGGAAAACAGGTTGAAACAGTGTTTCCTGAAGACATGATCGTACTAGTCATAGAAACATGAGGCTGATGTGTCTGTTATCTGAATAACAATCAGCATACATAGAAGTGAAATGCTGTTGTTGACAGATCAGGATATACACATTTAAAACAGGCAAAACTAAAGACATATTTAACACCTTTAAAACAAAATGATTTAAAAGAGACCAGCTTTGAAGGTAAACTGCTGATGAGTTGATTTGTGCAATGAAGGATAGCTTATGTATCGGTCCATTAAAAGACAAGTAGTGCTGATGTATTTACTTGAAGTGCTGGTTCATTGTGTCCCAATGTATCAAATCATAACTTCCTCCATATTATGATCTACTTTAAACTCTCAATGAGAAACATCACAATGAACATGACCATTGGAAAAACATTCATATCTAAGATGAATACAGTTTATTCCATCGTTCTAGTAGTTCTAACTTTTTAAATATCTATTCTGTTATATTCACAGAGTCACTGTGGATCCTTAAAAAGTCTTAAATGTAGTTTTTGATTTTCAAGATCTTAAAATGTGTTAAAATATCTGGAATTGTAGGAGTTAAGGCATTACATTTGTTTATGTTATTTATCATTATCATTATTATCATTATTTTCTGATTATTTTACATAAACCAACCAATCAGCTTATTAAAGTAAAAAATATTATAACTAATCATTAGTTACAGTCCTATATAAATGAGTTGAAATGATCATGATTTCAACTCACTACAATAGTAAATTCCTGCTTTTGTATTATTGTATTATAATATGTCACATGTGACACTTTTCTGTGTTGAATACAAACCTGAAAAACTTTCTCTTTTTTTTTTAAAAGGTCTTAAAAGTCATTAAATTAAAAAAGTTAAAAATGTAAAACTTAAAAAAATGTGCAGAGACCCTGACTCCTCTTCATCGTGGCTTTCACTGGAAAATGCTTAATTAGTGTGAATATGAAGTTTCATTACAGATGCCAACAGTTTTAAACTTTGATAACATGATTTCAAGTCAGGGTTCATATTTTCTTTTTATTGATTTAATCCTGTGATGATGTAAAAGGAGTTTAATTGTTTGTTTTTCCCTCCATGTGGTGAAGAACACAGACAACGACAAAGAGTCTGTACCGAACTCCACAGTGGAAGACGGTCCTGGAGATGGATTCACCATCCTGTCAGCAAAGAGCCTGTTCCTGGGTCAGAAGGTAAGACTGAAGGCCAGCTGCTGATTGGTTCATATGTATCATGTGACATGAGTGTAGTCTCACATGGTGCTGATGAATCCACAGCTTTCACTAACAGAGAGCGAAATCAGCAAAATTGGAACGATCAAGGTGGAGGGGATCATTAACCCGACGAATGCAGAGATGGACCTCAAAGACGGTGTAGGTGAGGAGCACGTGTTAACATGTTAGCATGTTACTTAAACAACCGTTCAGCTTTGCTATGCTCACCTGCTGCTGCTGTGCTGTGCCTGCAGGAAACGCTCTGGAGAAAGCTGGAGGCCGAGAGTTCCTGGATGGAGTCAAAGAGCTGCGGAAAGCACAGGGACCTCTGGAGGTGGCATCAGGTACACACTGAGATCTACTACTGTTTGACATCAATGTTTTAATGGAGCTCCATGGCAACTGATGCTCCACTGGAAACACATGCTCACCAATCCCTGCACTGTGTCTGCAGGCAGTTTAACAGTGACTCCTGCTCTCCATCTACATGACTCACTGACAGATTAGAGTATGGTCACTTTTTAAACTTTATTAGTAACAAATCCAATGTTAACCACCAAACTACATGCTACAGTGTCAATATGTATGACATTAGCAGACAGAAAAAGAACAAATTCACTTTTTAGCATGTTATGAGGCCTGAAAAAATATAGAATATTTTAAATAAACAGCCGTCAACACTTTGTTCTTACAGACTGTAACAGAAAGAATGAATTGTTAGATGATACGTCTTTCAGATTCAGCTTTATTTATCCCTGAGGGGCAATTCAGTTTCTACAAGCCCAACCTCACATGAACAAACAGTAATCAACAACATTCGTTCCTACACAACAACATCAGAGGAGGCGATAAATGACCAGCGGGGAAATAAAATACAATACTACACAATATTATACTAATACAGCTGCAAAGAACAACTGAATAAACCCCTAAGGGTTAGTGCAAGAGACTATGCCAGGCATAGCAGCTTAATGGCAGAGGGAATGAATGAACTGGAGTAGCGGTTTGTCTTTCTATGTGGGGGTAAGTAACGCTGCCCTGACGTCATTAGTGTAAATTCTTTGGATAGAGCGTGCTCGCTGTTAATGATACTTACTGCTTTCTGGAGAACCTGACGCTCCCAGAGAGAGTTTAGATCAGTCAGCTTTGACCACATGATGAGCGTGAACACGCTCATCAGCTGCTTTACATAAAAATTGTTAGGGTTTTTTTTTAAACTCATTTTTATTTTAGTCATTCATCAGTCATTCAGATGAAGATGTTATAAGTTCTCCCAGGAGAATAACAAACTGTCTGTATATGATTCAGAGTTTAAACAAGACAGACAAGAATATGACAACTTCTAGCATGAAAGTAGCTTCACATGAAAATACTCAAGTAAAGTTTAAGTACCTCAAATAGTACTTGAAGGTGCAGTGTGTAGAATTTACTAGCCGCCACTAAAACGGATTTGGCAGAAATGGAATATAATATTCATAAATGTGTTTTAATCAGTGTGTAATCAGCTGAAAAATTACAACCATTGTGTTTTCTTTATCTTAGAATGAGCCTTTATATCTACAGAGGGAGTGGGTCATGTTGCACCACCATGTTTCTACAGTAGCCTAGAATGGATAAATCAAACACTGACTCTACCGAGGGTCTTTTATCACAGCCAGAGGTTCTCTTACATGTTTGGGGTATTCAACTGGTTACCACTAAATTTTACACACTGGTCCTAGAAGCCTCCTTTAAGGATCACAAGAGAAAATAAGAGTTATGAGATGATGGACAGAATAGAAAGGAAGACAAAAAACAGAAACACAAATATCTGCTCCACAAAATCATTTTGTATTTTCTCTTCAGGCCTCTGAAAATATTCATCTAAAACGATTTAATAGATTCAAGATTTCCTTTATTTGTCATTTCTGATGCACTTACATACATAAAACACTAAATTATTTTTCCCTTAAAAGCACATCTCAAAAAACACTACAGAACAAAAAAGAACAAAATGAATAGTAATGTAACAGGTTTGGATCAGGTGAGGATAATGATGAGTCAGGGGTTGTTTTCCTGCATTTATTTGCTCCTGCAGAAGACATAAACACACATGTATCAGTCGTCTGGACTCTTTCTGTACTTTCTGCTCCCTCATCAATGCAACACAGCACTGTGTGATTTCATTGATTTTCTTTTAGAATGCACAGAAATGCACTCTTACACTTTACTAAATAAAATCTATTAAAGCAGACAGGAAACACTTAGTTTCCTCTCAAACCATAATAACCAATATGGGAACATTGACACCTAGTGGACAAAACAAAACACTGCATATGTGGGGTAAACAGCGAAAATAATTACATTTAACAAAGGAAGACATAAACACACATAAACCAGTCTTCTGGACTCTTTCTGTACTTTCTGCTCCTGAATAAGTAAAATAACAATGAGAAAATGTGTGCTAAAGGCTCTGCAGCGCTGTCTGGTTTACATTACGCAGCAGCCTGCTGTAGTACAAAAGGCGTGAAAACAAAAGCATCCATAAAACGTATAATAATGGTTAAAACAACATAAAACAGCTACGTAATGTTAGTGGTATTTACATTATATAATATGCACCAAAATATAAATAGATCGTTTTTCAAAGAAAACAGTTAAAAATCACAGCAGCATTTCCTAACACAACTTACCCTCATCAATGCAACACAGCACTGTGAGGAGCTGACGCGATGGCCTACGGAAATCCAGGAGGTACAGAAAGAGGTGACAGCCAAAAAGGTAGTTTCCTCAGGAAACACAAATAAAAATAAGAATAAAATAAAACAACTAATTGAGACAAAATTCACATATATTCAACAAAATAAATAAATGATCAATAAAATCGCCAAAACAAAAATTATTTTAGTGCATTTTCCAACTCTGTTGCAGTAATACCAGAATGAATAGACTGACATGGCCTGAGACAGCTGTGATTTAAAAGGAAACATAAAGTATTTTGTATTTATAGTCCATCTACCTGTGTGTGAATGAGTGTGTCATAAATCTCTGTTTTAACTGGTCACCATAGATACAAGCAGACACTGGGAACCACTGCTCCCATCACAGACCTAATGTGTCCACACAGGTGCTTCCTCTGCTGTGTAATGACTTAAGACTCTGTGTGTGTGTGTGTGTGTGTGTGTGTGTGTGTGCGCAGTGGCAGTGAGCCAGGCCAATGGGATGGCGGCCCGCTTCATTATCCACTGTAACGTCCCTCAGTGGGGTTCAGAGAAGTGTGAGGACCAGCTAGAAAAGACGGTGAAGAACTGTCTGTCAGCAGCAGAGGAGAAGAAGCTCAAGTCTGTGGCTTTCCCGTCACTTCCTGCAGGACGGTGAGGACTCTCTGTGTGTGTGTGTGTGTGTGTGTGTGTGTGTGTGTGTGTGTGTGTGTGTGTGTGTGTGTGTGTGTGTGTGTGTGTGTGTGTGTGTGTGTGTGTGCGTATCAGTTAGATGCTACTGTACAGCTTCATCAGTAGAGTTCCTCCTGACTTCTTTTCCAGTTCACATCTGTACAGCTGTCAAGGCTCCAGATGTGTTTCAATTAAGTTGGCATGAGTCTGAACTGTCAGATTAAGTTTTAACACACATTGTTTGTCACCTTAAAATCAACTTAATACATGTATTATTTAATCATCATCTCACACAAAGAAAATAAAAAGTGACACGCTGTGAAGGAGCTAGTTTGGAGTTATTAAGAGATCAGATCTACTCACAGGCAAGTGTTTTATCTAATGAACTGATGATCTGAATGATTCACTGTGAGGAGCAGATGATCATTCATTAAGACTTCAGCAGCAAAATAAGTCTGAACATCCATCAGTGATTCAGTCTAAGAGAGAACAGATACTCAGCACTGTTCAGCAGCAGCATCAGTTCCTCACTCTTTCTCCTCTAACTGTTCTGTCAGCTGAGAATGAAGCCATAACAATCATTCATGTCATTTAGGTAGAAACAGAGAAGCATTAACCTGTGTGTTTAACAGATAGAAGGCAGCACAGTTACATGAACATTGAAACCTGAGGGGAAACAGATCATTACCAGGTGGGGAGTTCCGGTCCACTGAAATGAGGCCAACGCAGAAGTAACTTAGAGCTGCATTCTATCAAAAGGCCACCAGGGGGCGACCGTTTTGGTGTCAAAAGGACTTCCGTCTCTATACAAGTCAATGGAGAATTCACCAACTTCTCACTTGATTTCTAACCTCAGTAAATGTTTTCAAAATGTGTTTATGGTCTCAATCGCTAGTTTAAAGCCTTCTTCAATGCAGTATGATGTTCATTTGGGACATTTTGGCCTCCCTGATTTTATATTTGACAATAAAGCAGGGTATGCATTAGGGCGTGGCTACGTCCTGATTGACAGGTTGATTGCACAATGTCCTCGAGATCCAGCCCTCGCAACCATAGCAACCTCCCCGCTCCGCCCATGGCTCCGCCTCATGCCCATATAAGTAGAATCTGTGTCTTTATTTTTCCCAGCATGCACCTGAAATTTTCAAGGTAGCGCTGCCCAAATTCGAAACTATTGGCTTCTGAGCAGCAGTCCATAAACCAATGGGTGACGTCACGGATGTTACGTCCATTTCTTTTATAAAGTCTTTATACAGTCATCTATAGGCATACAGCACATAGGAAGAAACAACCCCCCCCCCCCCCCCATACCTCCAGTTACCCTCTAGTCTCTGACCACATAAAAAGACAGATCAAAACAAAACACACACATGCACACTCCCAACCTAAATCCCCTGCTGCCAAGAAACCACAAAGCCAACATAGATTGATCATAAACCAATAGTATATTAACAAAATGAGATTGGATAACTTTGCTGATTTCCTCCATCTATATATATTTATGATGATATCTACAGAAATAGCCAAATACATAGCATATATGTATATATATGTAAAATGATCAAGAGGGTGTACATATGGTCTACTGTGTACATGTATTGATATAAGTATATTAACTGGAGAATAAAACAAATCAAACAACAGGTAGAATATAAAGGAGGAAATAGAAAAGAAGAAAAAAAACCCAACAAGAATTACCAAAAACAAATCAAGTTATTCCAAGATTCATAATAATACTGCTTTTCTCTGGTAGTTTAGACCAACAAGCAGTATTACATGATTAAGCACAGTGACACTGATCATGCTGTAGACAGTTCCAGCTGTGTGATATCGTGTGATATATAGCGACAGGATACCATTTGTTTTATCAGCTGTGAGACCAGCCAGCAATATGAGCTTATCATTTATAGTTAGAAGAGTCATTAAGTAACAGGAGACGGCTCTCCCCATCATATCACACATGATACTTGAAATGAATTTATAGAAAATGAAAATACATGTAAGCTGATATTTCTAGCAGAGCATCATATTTCACATCATCTCAACCAAAATATAAACTAGATCTTTTTATGATAAGTTTTTAGGGACCGAGCCGAAAGGCAAGAGGGCGAGGAGGCAAGGACCCTATTGTTTTTGTGTCGTTTATTATTCTACCGCCTCTTTGAGCCTTAATTTGACCCCCTGAACCTGCTCCAAAACTCACCAAATTTGGAACGCACATCAGGTCTGGCGAACAATTCGATAAAATGGAAAAACAACAACGTTGAACTCTCTAGCGCCACCTAGAAACACTAAAACGGCCACTACACCTGATAGGAATGTCGTAGAGAGATCAAACCAAAACTCAAATTTTTTTTACCTACAAATCACGCGCTACAAAAATTACAAAAGCATTACCCAGAAACATATCTACAGGTACTGGACATAAGTTCCTCTCCTGTTTGACTCAAAGTGTTGGCAGTTCATTTCAGTTACACAGTCTAAATGTTGAGAGAGAGAGAGAGAGAGAGAGAGAGAGAGAGAGAGAGAGAGAGAGAGAGAGAGAGAGAGAGAGAGAGAGAGAGAGAGAGAGAGAGAGAGAGAGAGAGAGAGAGAGAGAGAGAGAGAGAGAGAGAGTATATGTGTGAGTGTTTGTGTGTACATGTGTGAGTGTGTGTTTGTGTGAGTGTGTTTGTGTCATGTGTATCTTCTGTATCTGTACTTATTGCAGTGTCTGATAAAAGCCCAGGTCTGAAGGCATCTAAATGCCCCTGACAGAAACCTATCCGCTTTGCCACGGCCCGATGTGCGCAAGGGGGCGAGGTCCCGCCCAACGCGGCTTGCAGCTTTAATCATGGATTTGAACTTGGTGGAGAATATGAAGCTGGTGTCAGACTGAATGAATTGGAATAAAATGACAGACAGGATTATGTGACATCTGTTGGCTCACAACCTCAGAGACTTTATCACCATCATAATTCACATTGTTTCAGTGTTTTGGTGACTTTGACATAATATTCCCCATGTGGTAAAATCAGCTTTAAAAAGCATTAACAGCTGTAATGAGTCATGTGACACTTCACAGCTCACCTACACAAGCTTCCAGCAGTGTGAAAACATCTCTTATTGGCTGCTGCTCCCTAACACTGATTAGTCTACCATGTCTAACCTGAATCTCTTTCACAGTCACGGATTCCCGAAGCAAACGGCCGCCCAGCTCATCCTCAAGGCCATCTCCAACCATTTTGTGTCGTCCACCAGCTCCTCTCTGAAAAACATTTACTTTGTGCTGTTTGACAGTGAGAGCATCGGAATATACCTTCAGGAAATGGCCAAGCTGGACGCCAAGTGAGGATTCCTGTTTGAAGGGCTGTTTTTTTCTAACTGTTGTTTGTTGCCGACGGTTTAGATAGTTGATGACAGTAGAGGGTTTGATGTGGAATCTGTCGGTTTAACAGAGGAAAAAAAAAATTGTGAGTGGAGTGTTGTTCACATTTATGTTACACTGTCCCTTCAAGAGATTGCATTCTTTATCGATTAGATAATTTAAATCCGTACAGTCTGCCATTATGGTTCCTTGTTTCACTGATGTTTTTACATTCCATGTACAAATATAACAGTTTTTTTCCTGGCCTCTGTAGTTTCTGATACAGTTAGTTTACTAAAAAAAAACTGTGGTTCTCATTCTGCTTTGAAATAAAAACTCAGATGTTTTACACCAGAGAGCTTTTTTCTTTTGTCTCACTGACAAGCTCAATATTTTTAAAGGAAGGATTAGATTGGAGATGACATCATTTGTACTCGCACTATAAAATACTGGTAAATCATTCTGAAGCTGTAACAGTGACCAAGTTAGGAGAAGCTCTTTAAGGATAATGGGTGTTATTTTATGTTTTCTTACTGTCATCAAATCCCACGTTCAGACTCAAATAGCATGTTAGTCTGTCTCTTATACTTCCTGACTCTCCACTCTTATCTGTGGCTCTCCGCTCCAATCCCATTGGTTCCAACTGAAAACATCCATCATAATGAAGGCTGTGTAATTTACTAAAACAGCTGCTCACTGTACTTTTAATCATATGTCACTTAAACTGGAGGAAATAGTGGATTTGTTGGGGACTATTTTCAGTGGCGGAGGAATCCACATTTGGTGCTCTAATGAGTATTTCCAGCAGGAAGATGTGTGTATGTGTGTGATCGAGTCAAAATAAACTACAGTGTGTGTGTGTTCATGGTGATGAAGTGCAACACTGTGACTCATTCATGTTTTTAAGTCTTTGGACAACAATGGAGCTCTATGACACAGAGGAAGGAGATGTATCAGGTATTGATAAACACGCAGTACTATTTCATTTCATTCATCCTATTTTCCTTATTTTCTGTCGTTTATATAATATTATGATGTCAGATGTTCATATTAAAATGTGGCCAAAGTGTCAAATAATGAAGTAAATGTGTAAAAGTAATCCCTCAACAAAAGCATCAACTTGACATTTGGAACAGCGCTCTACAGAGTGAATGAGAGTACTTCCTGTGCAAAACTAAGCAATAGACAATTCAAGGTTTTACATCACACTCAATATTCCAAAGCAAGACTGGCTAAAATAAAAACAACCTAAAACCTTAATACAGATGGAAGCTGCAACAGCTGTCTAAACACTCCTGCCAACTATATGTTTAGGTCCCGCCCAGCCCTGGCATCCTATTGGTCTGTGATCTTTAAAACACCATCAGAGGTACTTCTTGATCTCCAACCCAATGCAGCAATGGCCAGATGTGGTATCACAGAGAGAAGATTTAACAGTAAGGAAATTATATAAAAACATCATTGCTTTTACAACGCTGCTTGCACACAGAAGTATATTCCATACATCCACCTAAAGCAGGGGTGTCAAAACATACAATGGATAACTTTTTTAAATATATACGATACGATACGATAATTTATGAAAATTATAGAAAAATTATTTCCAATTCTTCAATAAAATTGAGTTATTCTTTATTTTACCACAGGGGGGCGCACTGTCCTAATAAGAGTAGCAGGCCTAATTCTCCCGCTTACTTCTCGTTCAGTCTACGTGACCCCACACTGTCAAACTGAGCGGGTCCATGCACGAACTGCCGGTGTTTCGGTTAAGCTGGTGACCGTGTTAACTGGTGACTTTAACATACAGTAGATGGTCTCCTAAAAGCCTTTAGCCTTTGAAGTTTAAGTTAATATCTAAGTTACGCTAACCATTTATGTCCGTTAATTGTGTTCATTCATCTCTCCTAATGTAATATCTCTTGTAATATAGTCACCAGTCAAACCAAAAATGTTTGAGGTTCTTATAATCTATTCACAGAGATAAATGAGAAGCCAGTGTGCTCAGTATGTTCACAATGTAACCTAGCTGTAATTTCAGTCACTTTATGTTATTGTATTAGTATTATTTGTGTTTGTATGATTTGAGTGAAATGCCCTTTAAGGGTTAAGATGACATCACATTATGACAGTCATAAGATTTACGATAGTGACCCTAGCATCGTGGGCTGAGATGGTTGAAGCTGCAACATGTGTGTCATCTGTCTGCTCATTTCATCTGGTAATGTCATTATTGTTAAATGTGCCATGTCGTTATGTAAGAATTATCTTATCTTTATCCAAGAGCGTAGATTTGCAGTTTGAGAGCATGATTTTATTCCTTTTCAGTGACACAGCTCCTTCTCATGCTTACATTTATTCTCCTCATGCTCACATTTTGTGCTTGCACTGAGATGTCTGCTGCTTTCTTTCAAAATGTGTGCTTGAACTCAAAAATCAAATGCTTGTGCTCACATTTCTTCTTCTTGGACACAAATATTTCACTTGCATTCAAATATGTCCTGTGCTGCACACACTCACAACAAGTATGTCCTCTCAGATTAAGATCTCTGCTTAGACTAAAGGAAGTCCCTCTCTGCGCTTAATAATAAGGAGACAGCTAGAGTGTGGAACAATCAAATGACGGATGCCGTCTTGGGTGCGTTCCTTCGCCATTTTTGAGCGCTCCATAGGGGTGGGTATATGGTCTGTTTGTAAAACTGCTTCTCTGAAAATACACCAATTTACCATATTAGCCAGCTATTTGAATTGTCACATATTTAAGACGCCAGCATATTTATGTATAATTAATCTTAAGTAATCCTAAAAAAAGTAATCGTAGTTTGGATTTTCTCTATTTTTTTAATCATTTATAGACCTCCGAGATACTCAGGAAAATTAATTGATGAGTTTGCTGATCTGCTGTCAGTTATCTGCACTGACTACAACTTTTTTATCACAACAGGGGATTTTAACATTCATGTAGACAATAACATGGACAGTAATGCCAAAGAACTCTCTTCTCTACTTGACACTTTTGGCCTCTTGCAACATGTGAAAGGGCCCACACACACACTCGAGGACACACTCTGGATCACTGGATCTAAAGGTGTTGATATTTCTTCTGTTGATGTTAAGGACTTGGCTCTTTCTGATCATTTCTGTGTGTTTGACTTACAGATCATTCCAAATATTCAGTTAACCTCTGTGTCTGTTAGGAGAAGGTACACAAATGAGAATACCAGTGCAAAGTTTATGGAGGCTATAGCTATGTCAACTGTGAGTGCAGAGTCAGTTGATGAACTCCTGGATAAATTTAACTGGAAAATCTCAAATGTCATGGATGATGTTGCACCTATTAAAACTAAGAAGGGGTGACTTCCGGTGATGCGGACCGAGTAGCAGCGTTCGGTGTGAGCTCCCGCATTTTCATTGCAAATTATCCTGACGAACGTATCTGAATTGGCCCTTTTTGGCTTAAAACACAGACGTAAGTTTATGTGATGTCCTTAGAGCACTTCTGGAGCAAGAACTCGGATAAAATGACAACTAGGTCTACCTCGAAGCCCCAGGAAAAGAACCCTCCGGCTAGCAATGCTAACAGCACACCGGCCGGCAATGCTAACAGGACCCCAGCCAGTAATGCTTACAGAACACCGGCCAGCAATGCTAACCAAACACCGACGACGGCCAGCAATGCTAACCAAACACCGGCGGCGGCTAGCAATGCTAACCATACACCGGCCAGCAATGCTAACCAAACACGAGCTGGCGGCGGCAACACGGGGGCTGATAGACTGGACCCAGCCATGACCGAGGCCATGGCCGCAATGTCCTCAAACATCTCTAAGATGATGGAAGCTAAATTTGACTCTTTCCTGCAAAAAATCGAAAATTTTGCAAAGGAGTTGCAAGATACGACCAAGCGTGTTGACGAGGCTGAACAGCGTATCTCAGCAGTGGAAGACACAAAGGCTGAAACAGAGCAACGCATTTCATACCTGGAAAAAACCGTTGCCTCGCTGCAGGAACGTCTGGACAGTGTTGCCAACTCCTCAGTAAGGAAAGTAGCTATTGGCTGTCCTAAAAGTCGCTAGAAGTCGCTAAATGACGTCATCGTCTAATTTGCATAATTATCATGTGCATGTTATTGTAATGGACGATGTAGGAGAGAGGAATAACGTCTTGGGAGAGACAAAAAGTGAGTTAAAAAACCCTAAATATGTTAAAAACTACAAATGTGCTTTCTTATGTTGATTCTTGGTGTGTTTGTTTTTTAAAATGTAAATACATTTTGATATTTATTGTTAAATGTTAGAATATCAAATTGAATCAAAAGACTGTTATGCAGGGTGGATGTGGAGTGGTGTGGGTCTCCTCTCTGCTCTGACTGCAGCTGTGTGAGGCTACTGTGAACCTGACCGCCTGTGAGTGCTTTGGGACAGGGGAGGGGCTCAGGGCAGCACCCACTACTCGTTGAGGACAGTAACGATACGTGCTTTCATTTCAAAGTCTCCAATAACACCAGAAAAAGTCGCTAGATTTGTCGCTAGTCGCTTTTGAGGAAAAAAGTCGCTATGAGGGTTTGGAAAGTCGCCAGATTTAGCGAGAAAGTCGCCAAGTTGGCAACACTGCGTCTGGATGACCAGGAGGACCGAGGCAGACGCAATAATGTGAGGATTATTGGCTTGCCAGAATCGTCGGAGGGCACTTCGGCCGTTCATTTCATGGAGTCGTGGATCCCTCAGGTTCTCGGACTGACCACCAAAGCGGGGAAAATCAAGCTGGAGAGGGCGCACCGGGTGACGGGGTTCCCGAGGAGAGGAGCCGAGCCTCGCAAGCCTCATCCCCGCGTCATGATTGTGAGATTCCACCACTACAGCGACCGGGTTCGAGTACTGGATGCAGCCAGACGGGCGAAGAGTGTCCACTTTGAGGGTAATCGGATTTTCTTCTTTCAAGACTTCTCCAGCGGCACTCAGAGGAAGCGTCGGGCTTTTGATGAGGCCAGAAAAAAGCTGCAGTCGATTGGGATACGGTCATATGGGCTAAACTATCCTGCAACGCTGAGGGTTACCGTGAATAACTCTACCAAATCATTTGATGACCCTGAAGAGGCGATGACGTTCATAAACAGGCTGAGGAGAGAGGACACTGCATCTGATGGCTGAGCGTGAGTAAAGGAGTCACTTGACTGCATTTAGGTCTGAACGAACTAAATCATCTACGGCAATTAATGAGACTCATACAGTATTCTCTAAATACTTGAAATCCCGGCTGGAGCAATTTGTCACCAGCATAAGACTGTTTAAGAGGGTTTGATGTAGCTGGAAACCAGGCTCATCATAAGGTCGATGATGCCCTCTATTTACTTTTCTATCTTATTTTATTTAGTTATTTTATTTTTCTCTCCCTTTTCTTGGTTTAAATGTGAATGACAATCCCCTATGCTACTACAACCACCAATGATGCTGATGATGCCACTGTGACTAGATTTTAGCCGACTTATCTTTTATTTAATTTAGGCTATTTATCTTCTTTTTTCTTTTTCTTTTTTTTTTCCCTCCTTCTCCCTTTTCCTGCAATTTATTGGGGATCTATTTTATTTACTTGTTTTTTTTGTTTTTTTTTTTCAATTACATTTGGGTACCTCAAGTAAGGAAGAGACGCACAATATTAGACGATTGGACACAGCATTATGCAGGGCTGCCTATACTGATTGCATTTGATCATGCGGGCTCAGGAACATCATAGCCGCATCCAGAGTAAGGTTAAGAGGCCCTAGTGGTAAGGGCTTTTCTTCTGAAGATAGAGTTGACCCCCGTTTTGTTACCTTGATTTTCACGTGTTTACTGGTTTACGGGGGAACAGTATGTGTATATAGTTACAGTTATGTTCAGGGGGATGCAGCACAGTGTTTTTTTACTTTGTGGTCAGAGAGCCCGATATATGGAGAGAACTGGATTTTGATTAGGAAAGAGGATGCATGCAGACAATGTCTGCTCCAAGCCACATTTAATACTTCATTAGCGCCATGAATATCTCCTCACTTAAACTATGTACCTGGAATATTAGGGGTATACACCATCCTGTGAAAAGGAAAAAAATACTAACATATCTCAAAAGAGAAGAGGTTGACATAGCACTACTACAGGAAACGCATCTGAAAGACACAGAACATGAAAAACTCAAACGTGAGTGGGTAGGACAAGTTTTTTTCTCCTCTTTTACATCTAATAGCAGAGGTGTTTGTATTCTTGTCAACAAACGACTTCCGTTCACATTAGAATCCTGTATTAAGTGTGGCGAGGTGGAGTGGTGAGTAGTGGTGTGTGGTTGCCAACAACGCCACCTGGGGAGTTTCGCCCCAGGAAATAGTTACGGTATTTTTGTAAGAATGAAAATAAAAGGTCACGCAGGCTCGAATCACCACAGGGGAGAGTTCAGGTATCAAAAGAATAATAATTTATTGTCACAATATTGTTTCTATAAAACTTCAATAGTTGCCAAAATATTTCACATTCACAAAAGACTGGGCCAAAGAAAGGGGAATGGACAGGGCTGGGCCAGCCACGGCGACCCTAAACCAAACCAAGGGGAAGGAGAAAAACCAAGAAAATAATATCACCCGTGACACTGCACACACACGCAATGGAGAAGTGAAGAAGCCACCACCAGGGATTGGGCCGCCGCGCTGGACTACAGCACCTGTCCACAGGGAGAGAGGGAAAAATTAAGATGGCCGCAGTCTAGCTGACCTCCTCACACACACCAAAAACAATTAAATATTATTTATAATACCAAACCACATTAAACATAATTAAGTCTTCTTAAAATATTCAAATACAAATTAGAAGAAAACAATTAAACAATTATCAAACCCGCCCCCCCCAAAAAAAAAAGAAAAAAGGAAAACAAGAAACAAAAGAAATAAATTGTTAAACGTCTCTGAGGTCACTATTGTCGGCAACAACAATCATTTAATCAAAACCATGTAATCGAGCCAAACAAAACAGCAGCAAACATCGTGGTGGCCGATGACCGGAACACACCAGGACGCAGGATAGTGTGCAGAACTAGGAGAGTGGGGGCCGCTGGTTACAGCGCCCCGCTGTAAAGCAAGAGAGAGACAGTGTCACAACTAGCGCAATGATGTAAAACTGCAACAGCAGACAATTAGAGCAGCCTACCTCTGAGCTCTACTGCACCCAACACGCGCCCACCAGAACCGCTCGCTCCCTCCGGCTCACGGCCGCTCCGAGCACTGCAACGGAGCGGGAGGATGAAGCCCCAGGGCCAATAAAAGCAAAACACCAAACAATAACTAACACGGCATGCTTACCTTAGTGATATGACGGGGAGACTCGGGCATGCACGCCAGCCCGCTCACCGAACGCGCCGCACAGCAGAGGCAGGGAGGGAGAACAGCGACCAAACACACCTGTCCCAATCACACACACACAGCGTCGCTCCACCAGCTCGCTGTTGCTCCAACACTGCAACGGAGTGAAAGTATGAGGCCTCAGGCCCAATAACAGCAAACACAAACCAGCAAATACGCAGAATTCCTACCTTACTGATACGACGGGAAGACACAAACAAGCACGCCGGCCAGCTCACCGGACGCACCGCACAGCAGAAGCAGAGAGGGAAAATGTCGACCAACACAGCTGTTTTAATCACCTAACAGTGCCGTCCCCCCATTAACCTGCGCCAGGCTGACACAGCGCCATGCAGTGACCAGGAGGGAGATGACTCACCCAGTCACATAAGGATAAAGCAGGAAGGTATGTTGTAATAAAGGGTTGTCTCTTTGGTGAAAATATATCAATTCTAAATGTCTATGTCCCACCAGGTCACCCTCCTGATCTTATAACAAAGGCTTTCTCAGAGCTATCAGAGATGGACTGTGCTCAGTCAATTGCTGGAGGAGACCTCAATTGTTTATTAGACCCTCACGTTGATAAATTACCTGGTGAAAATAATAATCCTTCTAAACGAGCACGAACAACAGTTGATATATGTGATGAGTTGGGCTATTTAGACCTATGGCGAACGCTTAACCCTAACAACAAAGAATTCACATTCTTCTCAGCAGTGCACAAAACTAGTTCTAGAATAGATTATCTGTTTACCCCGAAAACAATGGTGCACTCTGTTCTGGCTTGCGATATCGGGAGTATTACAATATCGGACCATGCCCCAGTTTACCTAAAATTTATACATGGGGAGACCCAGCTAAGGTCAAAAAGATGGCGATTTAACACACAACTGTTAAATGATCCACATTTCGTCTCTTATTTCCAAAATGAGTTCCAGATGTTTTACACTAGCAATAATACACCAGAGATATCCCCATCTATATTATGGGAGACATGTAAGGCATACTCTCGTGGCATAATCATTTCATATGAGAAAAGCAAAAAAAAGAAGTGTCTAGAGGAACAACGGAGGCTGGAACTACAACTTCGCGAATGCGAACACGCATATAACCAGAACCCAACTGAGATCAATCTAAAACTAACCCTGGCTGCAAGGGCGACACTTAACTCATTGCTAACCCAAAAGGCAGAGCAAAATATAAGGTTTGCAAAGCAAAAGCTGTACAAATTTGGTAACAAACCCAGTAAGTATTTGGCCCACCTGGTGAAGAAAAGGGCTGACTCTCAAAACATCTCCTTTGTTAAGGACTCCTCTGGCCACGTTCAGAGGGAGAGCAATAGTATAAATAAGGTCTTCACAGAATTTTATGAAAAACTATATTCGAGTGAACAGCCAGCCGAGGCCCGACAGTTGATGGAGAACTTTTTCTCTAACTTAACACCAAGCCTAATGATGAGCAAAAATCAGACCTGAATAAACCCATAACATTAGAAGAAGTGAACGAAGCAGTCCGCATTTTACAATCAGGAAAAGCCCCAGGCCCTGATGGCTTTAGTTCTGAATTTTTCAAACAATTCAGATTACTGATGGTGACGCCCCTGTTGAATATGTTTAACCATTCCCTTGAAACAGGAGCTCTTCCTAAAACACTTACGGAAGCAAATATTAGCTTGATTCTTAAAAAGGACAAACCAGGTGACGAATGTTCATCCTATCGGCCTATCAGCCTGCTAAACGTGGACTTTAAGATCCTATCCAAAATTTTAGCTTTAAGGCTGGAAAAAACTCTCCCATATATCATTAACAATGACCAAACAGGGTTTATTATTGGAAGGAATTCATGTAATAATGTTAGGAGATTACTTAATATTATTCAACTGTGTCAACAAAAACATCTTAAGGGTATGATCGTATCGCTGGATGCAGAGAAAGCGTTCGACCGCATAGAATGGGATTTTCTGTTTTTTACACTTAAAAAATTTGGTTTAGGTGAAAATTTCATTGATTGGATCAGATTGTTATACCATAATCCAATGGCAGAAGTCACCACAAATGGCAAGTGCTCTTCATACTTTGCACTGGGAAGAGGCACCCGGCAAGGTTGCCCCCTATCACCCTTACTGTTTGCAATTGCAATCGAGCCACTAGCAGAAACCATTAGAACTCATCCCAATATTCATGGCATATCAATTAATCAAAGGCAGCATAGAATCTCGTTGTATGCGGACGACGTCTTATTGTTTATTGCAAGACCAGAAATATCTGTCGTCTCAGTCCTTAATGTTATTAATCAGTTTAGTGAATTCTCTGGGTACAAAATAAATCTTAATAAATCAGAGGCAATGCCATTGAACCAAGTACATCACACTTTACCTCATGGACTGTCACCCTTCAGATGGGTTACACAAGGCTTTGTATATCTGGGTATTTTTGTTACTCCTGTGCTTAAAAACATGTACAAAACCAATTTCAAACCTCTGCTTAAACGCATCCATGATGACTTAGAGAGATGGGCTTCTTTGCCGCTCTCTATGCTAGGAAGAATTTCTCTGATTAAGATGAACATTTTGCCTAGATTACTCTACAAATTTCAAATGATTCCAATCCTACTGAGTAACAATACTATTAAGACAGTAAACAACTGGTTACGAACATTTATCTGGAATAAAAAGAGACCCCGGCTTAAATTTGTAAAGTTGCAATCACCATTACATCAGGGAGGATTGGCAGTTCCTAACATTAAATTATACCAGCTAGCCTCCCAATTTCGGTATTTGGTAGATTGGATTCGGAATGATCCAGACTCTGTATGGTTAGATATTGAAGCATTCAATCTGGGCAGGCCACTAACACTGGCCAGTCTCCCTTTCACTCTGAATCGGAAGGATTCAGAGGTTTCAGATGGTAATTTAATTATTAAATCCACTTTGAAGGTTTGGGATATGATTAAGAAATGGGAAAAGAGATCTAATATGCTTTCGCCGATCACCCCAATACTAAGAAATACAGATTTCCCTCCAGGGATGACGGATACTGGGTTTTCTATATGGAAAGATGCAGGCATCGTGGCTCTGAAGGACCTATTTGAAGGTGATAGTATGATGTCATTTGACCAGTTGAGATTGAAATATAATTTACCCCAAACACATTTTTTTAGGTTCCTACAAGTTAGAAGTTTTGTTCAGAATCATGCCGGGCATACATTTAGTTTGGAAATGTCACCAACTGAGAATTTACTTGATAAAATACGCAGTAATAGGTTTATAGTAAGACGCTGCTATGAGGCCCTTTATAAGTCCAGTAGAGCAAAGGATTCAGCACTACAAGTGTGGGCCCAAGATCTTGGAGTGGAGATAGATGAAACTACAGAGATTAGTATATGGGAATGCGCCAGTAACATATCTATATGTAATAGAGCAAAGGAACTGCAATTCAGGGTGCTACACCGTCTTCAGATATCATCCCAACTCCTACATAAAATGGACCCAAGAAAGTCAGATATGTGTGTTAAGTGCAAAAAGGAAGTTGGTAGCTATATACACACTATATGGAGCTGTGACCATATTCAGGATTTTTGGGCAAAAATAGTCTCGAAGCTGAGTCTATTTTTTAATGAAGAAATGGTTCTGGACCCTATATGCCTCCCCCACACCCACAAATCAAACGGACCAACAGAAGAAAACTGCTATTTATATTAACATATGCAGCACGCAAAAGCATACTGTTAAAATGGATCTCAAATAAATCACCAACACTCTCAGACTGGCATAAGGTCATATTTAGTCTTCTACCCATGGAATACCTGACATACTGGGCCAAAGGTAAAATTGGTGTTTTTTTTTGACATATGGGCTCCATTTTTTGATTATGTGGGACCAAGGATATCTAATATATTTTGGAAGACATTTCCAAAACCACGGAATGGGGATTGAGCTTGTGAGGAGCTCTGGTTCGCTGTAACTCTTTTCCTTTTTTTTTTTTTTTTTTTTTTTTTCTCTCTCTCTCCTTTTGTTTTTTTTTTTCTTTTCTTTTTTCTCTCCTCTTTTCTTATGAGAATGATGTTTATGTGTAGATGTGCAGATTATGTGTACACACGTGTATGCTTGTCTGTGTATGCACATGTATATGTATGTATTTGTAATCTTTCTGAATACCACTTGTGGAAAAGGACTGTGCTGTGGGATTTGTTCTGGAGTTGATGTGTGTGTGTGGGGGGGTTCATAAATGGGAAAAAAAAGACAGAAACTGTAATATGTGACATATGAATGTTCAAATATTAATAAAGATATGTTAAAAAAAACAAAACAAAAAAACTAAGAAGACCTTGAGCAGAAAGTAAACACCATGGAGGAACACTATGATGGTAAAGGCTTTAAAAACAGAATGCAGGAAAGTAGAGCGTAAGTGGAGAAAAACTAAACTTCAAATTCACCTTGACCTCTACAAACAAAGTCTTTGTAATTTTAAATATGAGTTACTCAAAGCTAGACAGCGACACTTTTCTGAAATGATTAATAAGAACATCAACAACACTCGTACTCTGTTTGCTACGGTTGATAAGCTTACAAACCCCCCTCAACAGATAGCTCCAGAACTCCTTTCCACAGAAAAATGCAATGAATTTGCTTTTTCAGTGAAAAAATCCAGTCCATAAGGCTAAATATCAACACAAAACAATAAAATGACACAATCCCTAAGACCTCGCAGGAATAACTCAACTGCGATGTCAGAATTTAAAACAGTTGACCAAAAAACCATAGAGGAAACAGTGCAGCATCTAAAACCATCAACATGCTGTCTTGACACAATGCCATCAGATTTTTTTTAAACTATTGTGAACTCTGTCCAAACAGATTTGAGACAAATAATAAATAGCTCACTTCAATCAGGCACGTTTCCTAAACCCCTAAAAGTAGCTGCCATTAAGCCACTCTTAAAAAAGAGAACGCTGGATGCTTCCATGTTAACCAACTACAGACCTATCTCAAATCTTCCTTTTATAGCCAAGATCATTGAGAAAGTGTTTTTTAATCAACTCAGTAATTTCCTGAACTCCAGTGGACTTGTTGACAAATTTCAATCAGGCATCCGACCTAACCACAGTACAGAAACAGCTCTTATTAGAGTGTTAAATGACAGAAGGTCCTAGACTGGTTCAGGTCCTACTTGGAAGAGCAGAGTTATTTTGTGACCATTGGAAGTTATGAATCTGATTGAGTGGCTATGACATGTAGAGTTCCTCAGGGGTCAGTTGTTGGACCCCTTCTGTTCAGTCTATATATGCTGCCTTTGGGTCAAATTCTGCAGAACTCTAATGTAGACTATCACAGTTATGCAGATGACACACAGATATACCTAGCACTGTCCCCAGATGACCACAGTCCAATACAGTCATTGTGTCACTGTTTAGAGCAAGTAACTAATTGGATGAACCAAAAAAATTCCTTCAATTAAATCAGGACAAAACTGAGGTCATTGTTTTTAGCAATAAAGAGAAGAGGATTGCTGTCAGTAAACATCTCGAGTCACTCTCTCTAAAAACTAGGGACCAAGTCCGAAACCTTGGCGTGCTGATAGACTCAGAACAAGAGAACATATCCAGAGTGAAGGGTTTTATGTCTCAAACAGACCAGGAGAAGTTGATTCATGCTTTCGTAGAGTCGACTACTGTAACGGTCTTCTGACTGGACTCCCACAAAAAAGCATTAAACAGCTGCAGCTCATTCAGAACGCTGCAGCTCCAGTTTTAACCAGAACAAAGAGATCAGAGCACATTACTCCAGTTCTAAAGTCTTTACACTGGCTCCCAGTCAGCTATAGAATAGATTTTAAAGTTCTGCTACTGGTCTACAAATCACTGAATGATTTAGGTCCAGAATACATAAATGACATGTTAGTAGAATATAAACCCAGTAGAGCTCTGAGATCTACTGACTCAGGTCAGATAGTTGAGCCCAGAGTTCAAACTAAACATGGTGAAGCAGCTTGTAGCTGTTATGCTGCACACAACTAGAACAAACTACCAGCAGAACTGAAATCAGCCCCAACTGTGAACACTTTTAAATCCAGGTTAAAATCACTTCTCTTCGTACGCGTCTGAACTCTCATCAGAGCCAGCTGATATGCACACGTTCTTAGATGAACTTCAGTTTCCTTCTGTAAATCCGGAGTTGGTTACTCAATTAGACTCAGCTCTGACCATTCAAGAACTAAATTTGGCTTCACAAAGCATGCAAAATAATAAAGCCCCGGGACCCGATGGGTTTCCAGTGGAATTTTTTAAAGCCTTTCAGGCCAAACTTATTGCATTACTTCTCTCCGTTTATGAAGAATCTCTATCACTTGGCTCTCTCCCCCCTACATTGAGACAAGCCTCTATTAGTGTTCTCTTAAAGAAGGACAAAGATCCGGATCTTTGTACCTCCTATAGGCCAATCTCTTTAATGAATGTAGATACAAAGATTCTGGCAAAGGCCTTGGCTTGCCGACTTGAAAGGGTCCTTCCAACTATAATTTCTAAGGAACAGACTGGCTTTATAAAGGGGCGTCAGCTCTATTATAATGTTCGTACTTTATTAAATGTAATCTACTCGAAAGAAACAACAGTCACACCTGAAGTGGTGATATCGATTGATGCCGAAAAGGCGTTCGATCAAGTTGAAAGGCACTATCTATTTGCAGTCTTAGCTAAATTTGGATTTGGTTAAAGTTTTATATCGTGGATACGCCTTCTTTACACACTCCCTTGTGCCAGTATAACCACTAATAACACTCAATCCGGCTATTTTTCTTTAAATAGAGGTTGTAGACAGGGCTGCCCCCTATCTCCCCTATTGTTAGTAGAGCCCCTGTCTATTTATTTGAGGACTTCTCCCACTTTCAATGGCATCACCAGGATTCATACAGAATTCAAACTTTCGTTATATGCCGATGACTTATTGCTGTACGTCGCAAATCCAGTAAGTGCTTGCCCCGCCATTATTTCACTCTTTCATAGATTCGGCCGGTTCTCAGGGTATAAAGTTAACGTTGCCAAGAGTGAATGTTATCCTGTCAATAAACTAGCAATGCAACTCTCCCAGTCTGATATTCCTTTCAAATTGAGCCCTTTAGGATTTAGGTATCTTGGGGTTAGCATAGCCAGGTCTTTTAAATCCCTTTATTCTGAAAATTTCTTTCCCCTTTTAGCTGCAGTTAAGGCAGATTTTCAAAAGTGGAGTTCCCTCTCTCTCTTTGATTGGGAGAATAAATACAATCAAGATGAATGTTCTGCCTAAGTTTCTATTTCTGTTTCAATGTCTGCCTATATTTTTACCAAAAAGTTTTTTTAAAACAATAGACTCGATTATCTGTTATTTTCTGTGGAATGGCAAAACACCCAGAGTCAGACAAAAAGTACTCCAGAATTGTAAGTTCTATGGCGGCCTCTCTCTGCCAAATTTTCAATTTTACTACTGGGCGGCGAATATAACTAAAATTACATTCCGGTCCATGCCAACTAGTGTACCTTGGTGTCAACTGGAAGCACAGTCGTGCTCCCCAGCCTCTCTTTCTGCTTTACTGACCGGCCCAGTTACTGCAAACCTCTCTGGCCTTACCTGCAACCCTGTGGTTACTGCTACGCTTAAGATATGGTTTCAATTTAGGAAACACTTTAAATTTACGGCGCCTACAGTTCTAACCCCACGGTTAAAAAATCCTGTGTTCAAACCCACATTTACCGATCCCACTTTGTCCTTATGGCAGGATAAGGGACTGAAATGTTTTGAGGATTTCTATATGGAAGAGGTCTTTTGCTCTTTCACAGAGCTGGTGAATAAATTCAATCTCCCACCCTCCCACCTTTTTAGATATTTCCAGGTGAGGAATTGCGCAAAATCTTTATTCTCCAATTTCCCTCACCTTCCACCTAAGCAACCATGGGGTGAACTTTTACAATTCAATCCTCTACAAAGGTCTTTAATCTCAAAAATGTATACTTCTATTCAGTCATATGATGGCCATTTGACCACCAACACAAGAGAGCAGGCCTGGACTGGGACAAAAATTCAGCCCTGGACTTTTTGGTCCAGACCGGCCCACTACAATCCATCCATGCTCAGATACTGTGCCAACTCACGTTGATATACATTTAAACACACAAGCCCTTAATAACAGTAGTATACTGAACAATATCCCTTATATTCTGGAGACTTGAATAGGCTTGAATTAGTTTTAACTGTATAATGTGAAACTGTTGAATGAGCAATAAACCATAAACACTGACTGAAAAAAATATGTAAAGTATCATCGGCTACATATGTGTTATGTTAGATCAATGTCCATCATGAACATATTAGACTATAGGCACAAAGAAAGGTGCATGTTGACACTTAAAACACTTTAACTCTGGTGACCTGATTTGGGGGAAGTCATTATAGGTAGAAATTATCAAAAATTGTGAAAATAGCAGTTCTACATGCTCAGACCACATCACATTGCAACATGTGAGTTTTAAACTTGTAGATTTGTAAAAGTGTGGCATCCTTTGATGAAAATAGTGGTTAAGTGGTTATTAAGGTTGTTGGATACATCTCGTGATGCAGACTCTTGGACACATCATCAGTGATAGTACCTGGGGTCACGAGGGGTTTCGGGTCTTTCAACTTCAGACCCCCTCACCCAGGCGACCCGACCGGGAGTGATCAGCTCCCGGCCTGTGTCCAAGAAGCGCTCGTCCACGCCTTGTCCCTCTGGATCCACAGCCACCGAGAAGCTTTCTCAGCGGCCTCTGTAGCTGAGCAGATGGCTCTCCTCTTCCTTGCCCCTGTGATGCCTAGGAGACTGTAGGCTCTACAGAGTGACTTCCCTGCAAAGCCCCTTCCCCCGACTTCAATGGGCAAGCATCTTGCTCGCCACCCCCTGTTGCGGCAGTCCTCCACCAGCTCTGCATATTTCTCCCTCTTCCTCCCACTGGCTTCCTCCATCCTCTCCTCCCAAGGCACCGTCAGCTCCAACATGATAACCTGCTTGGAAGACTCAGATTGCAGCACAATGTCTGGTCTCAGGCTGGTTTTCAAGATGCTCTCGGGGAACTTCAGCTGTTTTCCTAAGTCCACCCTCAGCTGCCAGTCCTTAGCTGTTCCCAGCAGTCCTGTTTGGGCCTTTGGTTGGGGAGGGGGTTTTTCCCCAGCCTTCACAAATGCCTTCCCGTGCCTCGGTGGTGGTAAGCGCTTGCTGTAATCGACGGCACAGTGGATGGACTCAGCAACTGCTTTCAGTACTTGGTCGTGGCGCCAGCGGTAGCGACCATCTCCAAGTGCCCTAGGACAGCTGCTGAGGATGTGTTCAAGCGTTCCCCTTCCCTGGCACAAGGTACATGATGGAGCTTCAACCTTGCCCCAAAGGAAGAGGTTTGAAGGGCTGGGCAGGACATTGTAAACAGACTGGATGAGGAATTTTATGCGGAGCGGTACCGCCTTCCACAACTCCGGCCATGAGATGGTTCTGTTCATGGCTTCCTCCCATCTGGTCCACGCGCCCTGTTGCCTTAGCCCCACCCACTGGCTAGCACGCTGCTCCTCGACTCCAGCCCGCACCTCAAGTTGGACCCGGTCCCGCCTATCCTTGCCCCGGAGCCTGCTGAGGTGGGTAGTTGGTACGGTTCCCAGTCCTGCCCGGCCAGTGGCCACAGATCCCACAAGCTCTTTGTGGGACAGCCGAGCTTCAGCCTGGTCCACCGCCTCTTGCGCCCTCCACCTTCTGCCTGTCCTGACCTCAATGCCAGCTTGAGCCACCTTTGGGTCCTTCGATTCCCTGTACTGGAGGACCTCCCTTGCTCTGGCAACCATGAACTCCTCCGTGAGGCCCTTGACTGGTAGGTTCAGCTTGTTGTTGTTGCCGTAGAGGGCAAGGCTGCTGAGACTCCGAGGGAGCCCCAGCCAGCGTCGGAGGTGGCTGCTGACCCTCCGCTCAAACCCTTCCACGGTGGACATGGGAAATTCATACACCAGCAATGGCCATAATATCCTGGGCAGGATGCCATGCTGGTACACCCATGCCTTGAACTTCCCCGGGAGACCAGATTTGTCCACTGCCTTTAGCCAGCCATCGAGTTGTTCATTGGTGGCCCTGATGGAAGCTGTATCCCTCAGGGAGCAGTCGAAGATCTTCCCCAGGCTTTTCACAGGCTTCTCTGTGACGGATGGAATCTGGGTGTCTCCAAGGAAGAAGCTGAACCGGTCAGTCACCTTCCCTCCCTTAAGGACTAGAGACCTGGATTTCTCTGGTTTGAAGCGCATGCGGGCCCAGCAACTAATCAATTAATCAGGACAGTATATGAATATGATTGTTTTCCAATACTTTAGATAACTAGATTTAGGCCTAGATGTAACACACCACACTATACAGAGTTTGCTATTTATTATGTCAAGTAAAGTTCATAGACAGGTAGTAACTGTTCTGAACCTTTAATAAGTGTTTATCCACACCATGCTGCAGGTACACACCTGCTTAAAACTCTATCACCACTTCCACATGGTGGAGAGTCTTCCTCAACCTCCTGCTCCTGCACCAACACCATGGCAGCGGGAGCCTCAGTTGACTCACTGTCCGACACCTGCTGCTGAGAGGGACCCACTCCTGAAGCCGCTCCGGCCACGCTGGCCCCCGCAGCAAACATTTCTGAAAATGTTTTGCTCGTAGCAGCGTCGGTTGCTAGAGCTTTTCTTTTTTTATCTCTTTGTTTTTCCGCTCCGTCTTTTCGCTTTTTAGCCGCATTGTCCATTTTGTTGTAGTAGTATCTCTCACTATCTCTCATCTGATTGCTTGTCATCAAAGGTGATTGGACGAGGAGGGGTTGGGGGGGGGGGGGGGTCAAGAACCAGCGTGGGTGGGACTCCTGGGCCTCTGTAGCCTATCATAGGGCCACTGGGCCAGGTATTCTTTAGACAGACAAACCATTGGGCCTCTGCTGTGTCTGCAGGCTGCAGCGGAGCTCTGTGGGCCGGTGCATGTCTCTGCCCCTGGGCCGGGAGAGTAACCATGGCAAGGCGCAGCAAAAACTAAATAAACAAATAAAAAAAATAAAAAAACGGCAGCCACCGGCCCATTATTGACCGGCCCACTGGGAAAAGTCCCGGTACTCCCTATGGCCAATCCACCCCTGCAAGAGAGGCTTGGGAGCTAGGATTGGTTTTTGATGAGTATTGGTGGGAATCTGCTCTGAAGGTCATTCACAAAACATCTATTTGTGCCCGTTTGACCCTGATACAGTTTAAAGTTGTATTTAGATGTCATTATTCTAAGACAAGGTTGGCACAGATTTTTCCAAATACGGTAGATGTCTGTGACAGATGTGGAGGCTCACCCTGCAACCTTACACACATGCTTTTCTCCTGCCCAGCCCTGAAACATTTCTGGCAAATGTATTTCAACACTATGTCGAAGGTATTCTCAAAAACTATTGACACTTCACCACACATTTGCATTTTTGGTCTTCCAGAAGAGCATACCCAATACTCTGCTAAAGAACTGGAAGTCATAGCTTTTACCTCCCTGATTGCTAAACGCCACCTCCTTCTTAACTCGAAATCCACAACAGCTCCTTCCAGCACGCAGTGGATTAAGGAGGTTATGTCCTTTTTGAAAGTGGAGAAAATTAGATATTCAAGAAGGAGAAACTTAAACAAATTCTGCAATAAATGGCAACCGTTCATGGATTTTTTTGAGACAATGTAACCCCCCCCCCCCCCTTTTTTTTCTCCTCTCTTTTTCCTTTAGTTTACTATTGTTTGTTTATTTGTTTATTTTTATTCTTATGTTTGTGCGACCAGGAACATCTTTTTATACAGACTATGTCTAAATACTTTTCTTTTTTTTTCTTTTTATTGTTTATCTGTACCTATTTTTGTAATCATTGTTTGTTTCTTAAAATATGTATATGTAATGTAATGTAATGTAATGTAGTTTATTTATACAGCCCTTTATAACAGTCCTTGCGGTGTACCAAAGTGCTTTACAGTAGGTAATAAATAAATAAAGAGAAAAATAAAAACAATTAAAAACAATAAAATAACAGTGAAAGCAATAAAATACAACAAAATCGAATAAGATAGAATAAGATAAAATAAAATAAAATAAGATAAAATAAAATAAAAGTGTCATCCTACTAGGTGTTAAAAGCCATCCTAAAAAAGTGCGTTATTAGCCTGGACTTGAAGAGGCCCAGGTCAGTAATAGTACGCATCTCGACGGGGAGCTTATTCCAGAGCCTGGGGGCAGCGACAGAAAAGGCTCGGTCACCCCAATGCTTATACTTTGACCTGGGCAGTTCCAGCATGAGTTGGTTTGTTGACCTCAGAACTCTACCAGGATTACGGACAGTTAAAAGCTCAGATAAATACGGTGGGGCGAGGCCGTTAAGAGCTTTAAAAACAAACATTAAAAGTTTAAAATCAATTCTATAAAAGACAGGAAGCCAATGGAGGGAGTTAAGAACAGGAGTGATGTGCACACGTCTGTTAATGTTAGTTAAAAGACGAGCAGCAGCATTTTGCACAAGTTGGAGGCGACTGAGGGAAGACTGGGAGACGCCGACATAAAGTGCATTACAATAGTCTAACCTGGAACTTATTAGGGCATGAATGGCTATCTCAAGGTCGTGACGGCTTAAAAACATTTTAACTTTGGCCAGGAGGCGCAACTGGAAGAAGCTAGTCCTGACAACATTGTTAATTTGTTTGTCAAACCTTAGATAACTGTCGAAGGTCACTCCCAAATTTCTGACAGTTGAACTGAACTTTGAAGACAAGGTGCCAAAGCCAGCCGTCACAGTATCCCCAAACACAATACATTCAGTTTTATCCTCATTTAAGTGAAGAAAATTTTGGGCCAACCACTGCTTAATATCAGCGATACAGTCAAGCAAAGAAAATTGTGCACTGTTACTATTTGGCTTCACTGGCAGATAGATTTGTAAATCGTCTGCATAACAGTGGAAAGAGAGGTTGTGCCTGGCTATAATTGACCCAAGTGGTAGCATGTACAATGAGAAGAGGATAGGGCCAAGAATAGATCCTTGTGGGACTCCACAGGAGAGAGGAGCACTGGAAGAGGACAGGTCACCAACCATAACGGAGAAGGTTCTATTGGACAGGTAAGACGCAAACCACTTCAATGCAGTGCTGTGAATGCCAACATAATTGCCAAGACGTGACAGGAGAACTGCATGGTCCACCGTGTCGAAAGCTGCTGTGAGATCAAGCAGCACTAAGACAACAGGGCATTTGGCATCCACGGACAAAGCGATATCGTTGTGCACCTTTAACAGTGCAGACTCGGTGCTGTGACGAGACCTAAACCCAGATTGGAACTTCTCAAGAACTGAGTTATCCTCAAGAAAGGACTGTAATTGTATAAAAACAACTTTTTCTAAAACCTTAGAAAGAAAGGGCAGATTGGAAACAGGTCTAAAATTTGATAACACTGAGGGGTCAAGATTAGGCTTTTTAAGAAGGGGCCTGACCACAGCATGTTTAAAGGCAGCTGGGACAGTTCCTAATCTAAGGCAGGAGTTAATAAAAGCCAGGAGACTGGGCCCCACAGTATTAAAAACCATTTTCAACAGTTTGGCGGGGACGATATCCAATGGGCAATTAGTAGGTTTCAGAGATTTCATTACATCACAGAGAGAAGAGAAAGAAACCAGCTCAAACTGATCAAACACAGCAAAATGAGCTGGGGCAACAGGCTTATTTGAACTCAAAGTAACTCTCTTACTGGTGTCTTTTCTGACAGAATCCACTTTGTCAATAAAATAATGAAGAAAATTCTCACAAGTGGCTATTGATACATCAGTCACAGCAGAAGTGCATGGGTTAACAACAGCGTTAATTGTATCGAATAACACCTTGGGACAGTGACTGCTGCTAGAAATAATATTAGAGAGGTACTGAGATTTTGCTTCACGTACGGCTCTCTGATAATCAGTGAGACAGTCCCTTAAGATCTCCAGAGACACATGCAGTTTGTCCTTCTTCCATCTGCGTTCCGCCTGCCTGCAACGTTGCCTGATGGCGCGGGTGGTGTCGTTCAACCAGGGGTCGCGGCTCTTGGCTTGGCAGATTTTTGCCTAAAAGGGGCAATAGAGTCCAGAATCCCAGTACAGGTGGAGTGGAAGGAGGAAAGAAATTGATCAGGACAGAGAGGGGAAGCAAAGCCGCTCAAGGGAAAAAAGTGTGAATCATCGAAAGCAGCAATAAATTCATTGGCCGTAGAGGGAGTGATGATACGCCGCTGACGGGATGGAGCAAGGGGCTTGCTAACTGGTTGGGGGGCTATCACTTCAAAAATGATAGGGAGATGATCTGAGATGACAGTCTCAGAAATCTCTTTAAGGGAAACTGAGAGCCCGAAAGAAATAATAAGGTCCAATGTGTGCCCAAGATGGTGTGTTGGTTTATCCACAGATTGAATCAGATTAAAAGTTGCCAACAGGCTTTTGAAGTCAGTAGCAAATTTGTCAGATGGGCAGCAAACATGAACATTAAAATCCCCACAGATCAGGAGCTTGTCATATTTTGGGAGAATATCAGCCAGAAACTCAGAGAACTCATGAATAAAGTCCTTATAAAGTCCTATATGAAGACATATAAACACATCTAAATCCATTGGTGTAAACGGGCACTTCTAATGCTGACACCTATGTGTCCTGATATGTGTGAGTGCCTTTGTTATTTTTCATGTACACATCAATAAAAAATATGAAACAAACAAAAAAAAACCACTTCTCTTCTCCGGAGCTTATGATCGAGCTCTTTTAAAGCACTTTACATTTTAATCTTCAATTTGCACTCTATGTCCTTTTAATGATTTTAAAGCTAATCATTATTTTATACTGCAATCTTATATTTAATGCTCTATTCTAGTATTTTATTCCTCTCTTTCTATTTTTCTGTACTTTGTTTTTATTATTAGTGGGGGGTTAATGTTTCTCAAATTACATGTTTTTCTGTTTTATGTAAAGCACATTGAGTTTCCATTGTATATGAAATTATGTGCTATATAAATAAAACTGCCTTGCCTCTAATTCTATATTAGAGGAATATATTTTATATACTATAAATACAAGTTGAAGAGCAATGTATCGACAGTCAAATAGTTAAATATATTGTCAGCTATTGCATTTTAAACCATGGAACGCCAGTTCATATCCCACTGTTGCTGAATGTCATATTGTATCTGGTGTTTGTTCACTGCTTTCAAAGTGTTTACAGTCATGAAGACATATAAACACAGGTTTGCTATCACAATAAGATTATTTGGAGTGATACGCAGGCCAACATGCTATGTTATCATTAGCTTCAACTCTTGTCACTGTAGTTGTGTAAAATCAACATCAACAGCTAACTCCTGCTAGTTTTTACTCCGTTGTGTTTTATTACATAAACAGATTGATACACAGATAAACAGATTTACTTTATTGATCCAATATTTGGATCAATAAAGTGAGCGGCATGTTATCCAGTATATATAATATGATGTTTGTTTAATTCAGCTGAAAAAATCAAGGTCTGGTGATTTCCAAAACAAAAATAAAATCACATCCGTTTCTTATTTCTACTGATATTGTGATTGTTCAGTTTCATACTGATAATAATACATAGATTACGTAATTTTACTCTGCAAAGATGAATTGAAAAATTTTATTACAAACACCCATGTGTTACTTTTCATATTTATTTTAAATTTTCAGCAAACAATGAGAAAAAAAATAAGTTGAAACCTACAAAGTGAATAAGAAAAGCTTATAAAATTAGGGAAATACAGTCTGGGTGACAGATCTCCTCACACAGTAGCTTGGTATCACTACTCTTCTGTCTCTAAATGCTTCATGTTGGAGGGAATCTGCATCTCTGGCAGAAACACCTGGCCTACTGACCCTGGACAGGGTGAGGTGATGCTGTAGGGTCACCAGGTGATGAAGACTGTAGGTTGAACATCATGCTTGGGTCTCTCATCAGACAGTACAGCAACTGATGAGACTGCTCAAGTTCCAGGTCCTGAATTATCTCGTGAAATAAGAAAACTGTTAACATTTCATTAGTGTTCATAAGTCAGATTTTATTATGACCAGATGCAGTTTTCACATGATATGTAGAGCCAAAAGCAAAACAAAATAAAATATAACAATCAAATTGCCAAGTTTGAAACATTAAGATACAATGATACAGAAAGATCTAAAACTATAATACGCGGCTGTTGTCCAGGACTCTTCTTGGCTGTTGTTCAGTATTGGTACCAGAGTACCAGTCAACGGTTTGGACACACTTGTTATGGACTGGGGTCAGTTTTGTTCTGTTTCTCTTTCTTCCTGTCTCCTGCAGGGCAGGTGGTGGCTCAGGGGGCGGGGCTGACCTACTTCCTGAGGAGCAAGGAGCACACCTGGGTTCAATCCACTAATCATCTCACACCTCCATAAAAGCCTGGTTCACCTCCACACCACAGCCAGAAGATTTTTCAGTCACCGAGCCTCATGGTCAGCCAGCCTCCAGTCTCCAGCTACCACTGCCTGCACCACCGCCTGAAGTGGCCTGTTTTGAGTTCATTCTTCCCCCGTGAGGAAGCCCTGCCCGACCCCCCTATACCGCTGCTTCCAGCGGCTCCTTGAGTTTTGGTTTTTGCAAATAAACCACTGTTTGAATTGCTCCCTGGTCTCCTGCCTTTTGGGTCTACCCTGCACACAAACCGTCACAGAATCTTCTGGCCAAATGGACCCGGCGGAGACGGAACACCTCAAGCGAACGCTCGCTTCGCAGGGCGCTCTGGTGAGCAAGCATGACTCCACTCTCCGGCAAGTTATGGACAACCTGCAGCAATTAGCCACGGGCATTACGGATCTTGGAGGGAGGATTGATGCCATCACAAGTCAACTAGCTGCTCTCGCTCATGCCATCCCCCCTCCTCCTCCATCTGCTCCAGCTCCAGAACCCGCCGCAGCACCAATGCTTGCGCCCCGGGAACCCTACATCCCCACACCTGCCAGGTATCCCGGTCACTTAGGGACTTGTTCTCAGTTTCTGCATTAGTGTTCACTAGTTTTTCACCAACAACCAGGTACTTATGCCACCGATCAGTCAAAAATAGCCTTTATCATGAGCCTCCTGTCCGACCAAGCCTCAGCCTGGGCTCTAGCCATCTCTACTCACTCCCCAGAACTCACCCAGGAGTATGATGTGTTCACCCAGGAAATGAAAAAAGTGTTTGACCATCCTGTTAAAGGGAAGGAGGCAGTAGGCCAAATGCTTAGGTTGAGACCGGGCACCCAGTCACCTTCACAGTATGCACTCGAGTTTCGCATTTTAGCTGCTGAAAGTGGATGGAATGACACCGCCCTGCAGGGGATTTTCCTCAAGGGCGTATCAGAGGAGTTAAAAGATGAGTTGGCCACCAGAGACGAGCCTGATAGCTTAGAGGCCTTGATACACTTCACCATTAGGTTAGATAATAGGATTAGAGAGAGATGAAGAGAAAAGTCCCAGGGACAGAGGTCTCGGTCCCTTGCCTCTGCTCCAGCCACCCAAGTGGCTTTTTTCCCTCCCACCATTGCCTCACCATCTAGCAGTCCCACAGCAGACACTGGCCCTCCTGCTCCCACGGCGGAGGAACCCATGCAGTTGGGGCGTGCTAAATTGTCCCCAGAGGAGAGACAGCGACGCTTCATGAACCGGCTCTGCATCTACTGTGGCCAGAAGGGGCATTATCGAGCACAGTGTTCCTCCGCTAACCACATCCGATTACCAGGTATGATACACTGGACCCAACATACTCTCCCGGTTGACGTGTTAATTGACTCAGGGGCTGATGATAATTTCATAGATATTGACTTGGTACGGGAACACAATCTCCCAGTTCATCAACTAGTCCGACCCAAACAAATCCTAGCAATTGACGGCCAGCCCATTGACAGCGTCACGCACAAAACCCAGCCTATTAAACTCACCCTGTCAGGTAATCATCATGAGCAGGCAGAGCTATTTGTCATATCATCCCCTTTAACCCCCATCGTTCTTGGGTTGCCCTGGCTACAAACCCACAACCCCCATATAGACTGGGTGACAGCCTCGATTCGCAATTGGAGTGATCACTGTCACCGACACTGTCTTTTTTCGGCCATCCCCAAACCCTCTGTTGATTTGCCTGTACCTCCCGAAAACATAGACTTGGCTAATGTTCCCTGTGAATATCTTAAGCTAAAGGAAGCATTCAGTAAAGATCGAGCTCCCACTCTTCCACCACACCGACCATATGACTGCGCTATTGATCTGCTCCCTGGCTCATCTCTTCCCACACAACAACTATACAACATCTCCAAACCTGAAAAGGAAACCATGGAAACATACATCAATAACTCATTAGCGGCATGTCTAATTCGTCCCTCCTCTTCCCCGGTTGGAGCTGGTTTCTTTTTTGTTGAAAAAAAGGACAAAACTCTGCGGCGCTGCATCGATTACACTGGTCTAAATGCTGTCACTGTCAAAAACAAGTACCCTCTTCCGCTGCTAGTTTCGGCCTTCACACCACTTCATGACTCAGTCATTTTTACAAAGTTGGACTTGAGAAATGCTTACCATCTAGTCAGAATTAAAGAGGGAGATGAATGGAAAACAGCATTCAACACACGCTTGGGACACTTTGAATATCTGGTGATGCCTTTTGGTTTAACAAATGCTCCTGCTGTTTTCCAGGCCTTGGTTAACGACGTGCTCAGGGACATGCTGAACAGGTTTGTTTTTGTGTACATTGACGATATTCTGATTTTTTCTTGCAGTTATGAAGAGCACGTGGACCATGTAACACAGGTATTGAAAAGATTGCTCGAGAATAAGTTGTATGTAAAGGCAGAAAAGTGCGTCTTTCATACCACATCCATTAGCTTTTTGGGGTACATAGTCAAAAAGGGGCAGCTCAAACCTGATCCTGAGAAAATCAGAGCAGTGGAACAGTGGCCTGCCCCAGCCACCCGTAAACAGCTACAGAGGTTTCTGGGTTTTGCCAATTTTTATAGACGATTTATCGGGACTACAGTCGCCTTGCTACCCCTCTCACCCAGTTAACCTCCGTCAAGAAGACATTTGTTTGGTCACCGGAGGCACAGGCAGCTTTTGAGAGGCTGAAAACTAAGTTCACTGCAGCCCCTGTGTTAATTCATCCTGATCCGGACCTCCAATTCATAGTGGAGGTTGACGCCTCAGATTCGGGGGTCGGGGCTGTCCTCTCCCAGCGCTCACCTGCAGACCACAGAATTCACCCATGTGCTTTTTTCTCCAGACGCCTTACTCCAGCAGAGAGAAACTACGATGTGGGGAAACGAGAGTTGCTTGCGGTGGTCTTGGCCCTTAAGGAGTGGCGGCACTGGTTGGAGGGGACGGTCCAGCCGTTCATTGTCTGGACTGACCATAAAAACCTGGCCTATCTCCGTTCGGCTCGCCGACTGAACTCGCGCCAAGCCAGATGGGCCCTCTTCTTAGGAAGGTTTGATTTCACCCTCTCCTACCGCCCAGGCTCGAGGAACACTAAGCCGGATGCCCTCTCAAGGCAGTTCACTCCAGAGGAAGAAGAGGCTCTGGAGGAAACCATCCTACCATCGTCCTGTGTGATCGGGGCAGCCAGGTGGGAAATCAAACAGAGTGTCCTAAAGGCTCAACATGGGGAAATGGTTCCAGATGGGTGTCCGCCTGGACGACTGTATGTTCCCCAGTCAATGAGAAGCCCCGTGCTCCAGTGGGGGCATGCATCCAAGGTAGCCTGTCACCCCGGAATTCACTGCACCCACTTCTTGCTCCAGCAGCGTTTCTGGTGGCTGACCATGACCACCGACACGAGGGAGTTTGTCACAGCCTGTACCATCTGCGCCAGAAATAAATCCTCTCACCGTGCACCAGCGGGTCTCCTCCAACCCTTACCCATCCCACACCGCCCCTGGTCACACATAGCTGTGGATTTTTTCACCGGCCTCTCTCCCTCCAAAGGTAATACCACTATTCTAACCATCATTGACCGTTTCTCCAAGTCTGTTCACTTTGTTCCACTTCCCAAGCTCCCCTCGGCATTGGAAACCTCTGATCTCCTGGTCCAGCATGTTTTTCGTCTTCATGGTATCCCCCAGGACATCGTCTCGGACAGGGGTCCGCAGTTCACCTCTCAGGTGTGGAGGGGTTTCTGCCGAGCCCTTGGGCTGACAACCAGCTTAACATCTGGATATCATCCCCAATCTAATGGTCAGACGGAGCGGGCAAATCAGAGCTTGGAATCGTCGCTGCGGTGTGTGGCGGCACGTCTCCAGGCCTCCTGGTCCACGAACTTGCCATGGGTGGAATACGCCCACAACTCCCTGGTCAGCTCTGCTACGGGTATGTCTCCTTTCATGGTGTCCAATGGTTTTCAACCCCCCTTATTCCCCAGTCAGGAAACAGAGGTTACTGTCCCTTCGTCGTGCTCGTCGTGTTTGGCACCCCTGCCCCGGAGTACAAGGTGGGTCAGCAGGTCTGGCTTTGCTCCAGGGACCTTCCTCTCCAGACAGAATCCCGAAAGATGGCTCCCAGATACGTCGGCCCCTATATCTGTATTTCACAGTCCCCTGCATCCCCCATCCGACCCGCCCCCTCCTCCTCGTCTCATCGATGGCCACCCGGCGTTCACGGTAAACCGTATCCTGGATGTTCGCAGGCGGGGGCGCGGCTACCAGTTTCTGGTAGACTGGGAGGGGTACGGCCCGGAGGAACGCTCTTGGGTTTCACGCTCCCTGATTCTGGATCCCGGCCTGTTGACTGACTTTTATCGCAGATTCCCTGACAAGCCTGGTAGGACACCAGGGGTCGTCCCTTAGTGGGGGGGTACTGTTATGGACTGGGGTCAGTTTTGTTCTGTTTTTACTTTTGTTTTGGCTGTGGTTATGTTTCTCTTTCTTCCTGTCTCCTGCAGGGCAGGTGGTGGCTCAGGGGGCGGGGCTGACCTACTTCCTGAGAAGCAAGGAGCACACCTGGGTTCAATCCACTAATCATCTCACACCTCCATAAAAGCCTGGTTCACCTCCACACCACTGCCAGAAGATTTTTCAGTCACCGAGCCTCATGGTCAGCCAGCCTCCAGTCTCCAGCTACCACTGCCTGCACCACCGCCTGAAGTGGCCCGTTTTGAGTTCGTTCTTCCCCCGTGAGGAAGCCCTGCCCGACCCCCCTATACCGCTGCTTCCAGCGGCTCCTTGAGTTTTGGTTTTTGCAAATAAACCACTGTTTGAATTGCTCCCTGGTCTCCTGCCTTTTGGGTCTACCCTGCACACAAACCGTCACAACACTGCTCAATTCAAGACTAGTGGGCTCATGACAGCTGAGAGGAAAAGCTTACAGCACCTGAGGCCTGTACTACGAAGCTGGATTAACATACTCGGGATATCTCTCCGTTACCTGGGTTGATTTACCCAGACATTTGCAATCTGGGATAAGCGGTACTACGAAACTGGTTATCAACTCGGTAATTGAACCCAGGGTTTTCCAATCTGGATCTCTGCGCGCTCACATAAAGGGGAGGTGTTTGCAGCATCTGACCAATCGCAAACATGGAGAAACCCTGCAGAGCAGACTACTTTACCATGGAGGAGCAGACAATTATTCTTCAACAATATGAAGAATTCAAACACAACTCATCCAGGCCAAAAGCAACACTGATGATGCAGCAAAAGCCAGGAAGGAATGCTGGCAGAAAATTGCCGACTCTGTTAATGTTGCGTAATTCGTGAGATTATACAAAATTAATAAATTGGACAATTTTAACGGACAGCACTCTGATCACACGATTTCACTTTATTACGGCACAGACGTTTCGGGCAGAGCGCTTCCTCAGTGCCCGTCCTTTCATAGAGACATTAAGTTAGTTTAATATTCAACATTCAAAATACAAACCTATTCTGCGCTTCAACCATTTGAGTGAATGATGTCAAACCAACTGTATAATATACTGAATAATATCCCTCACATGCCTCAAGGATTGTTTTTTTAATATATATTTTGGCCAATTAAAAAATTGCATCTATCCCTAAAAACTCTTGCTCTCCTAAGCGCTCCTCTCACGATCCATGGACCAATGTTGACAGGATCTTCTAAGAATGGGTAGGTCATTTTCTAAGAGAACTGATTGGTCAGAGGGGGTGCTTTTGTACTCACTGATCTCTTATCCAGAACATAACCTGCTCCGGAGCAGGTTAGCTGTTCAGCATAAGTTACCATGGTGATTTACCCCGGTAAGAAGTGAACCAGCTTCGTAGCACAGAAAACCCAGGGTTAACCCTGAAGTTACCTCGATAAGATAAAATCCAGCTTCGTAGTACAGGCCTCTGGTGTTCCCAGGCACTTTCTCCACCAAGTCCCTAAGCTCCCGTCAACCGACCAATGGTTGAGCAATGTTGAGCAGAGTTGAGCAGACCAATCATTGAGCGAGGATCGGAATACGTCAGCTAATGTATTCACCACTCATAATTATTGACGATCAGGTGCGCCGCCGGCCATTGCCACTACTGTCAACGGAGGATTCACTCAGGTAAATTTTATTCTCTTCATCCTTTGCTAGTTAATAATTAGACATTTTTTAAGGTATGTATTAAGCTGTATCGATTTTGTAGAAAGAGAAAAGATTCTGTGTCATAACACGGTCGTTGTGTATAAAGGGAAGACGTTGAAGGTATGTTTTTAGCTGCTGGGTAGACTTCAGTCAACCTAACGCCATTTTGTCTGTGAGCAACCATATTACTCGTGGTTGGTCTCGTTTTAATCATGGCAATCTAAGCTTTCCAACGGTGTATGGCATGACTATATTCACCCAAGCTGATTAATGTGTGTTCTGTAGCTAGCTAATGCGGCTAACAAGACTGTTTACAAGACGTCAGCTTTCCTCCTTTCATAATGGGCCAGATTCCTCCTCAGTTTGACCGCAAACCTTGCATGGCTCAACGTGTAGTTCAAGAAACTCGCCCCTTTCATTCTTCCTTCCACTCCAAACAACCACAGTTCCTTCCATTCCATTCTCTCTACATATCTTTCATTCCAACATCTGTTAATTATCTCTTTCAATTTCTCAAAATACCCCTGCAACTCCCCACATTCAACAAACTCATGCTTACACGTTTCAACTTCCACTCCACATACTTCACATTCTTTCTTCACATTAACATCAAACTTACTTATAATGTCTTAAAAGAAAATCAAAATTCTCACATTCACTACTATTTCATTTCACTCAATATTCATCTATATTCTTTTCACATCCATGTGATTCATCACTCTCATCCATACTTTCTCTGCAGCTGGTCTCCTCATATCCCTCTATCTTAAACATTTATACAACACTCTGGTTTTCACACTCATCAGATTCACTCTCTTCTCACTTTCTCCTACATACATCTCACTCTCTCCTTCCTCATCCACCACATTCTCTCTCTCAATCATTTCCATCCACTCTTTGGGCATCCCCCCCTTTATCTTTTCCATCACCCCCTCTGCTGTACCCATCCACACTTCATCCGCCCTGCCCCTCACCTCATCAACTACCACCTGTGCCCTCATAAACCCTGGTACATATTCATAAACTAAATCCCTCACCTTCCTAAACCCAGCCCTCCACATCAACCTGTTATAGAGTGTTTCCCCTTCCCATGTGATTTTTGGATTTAAAAACACCGGCTGCTCCCAGACCTGCTTTACATTCTTACATTCATACTTCACACACTTCACAAACTCACCCCATGATCCCAGCACCTCCTTATAAAAATCAGACACTTAACTCAACATTCCTTTCTTCAGTTCCATAAACACTGCACTGTCTCCACACCCTCCACATTTATCAATAGCTTCCTTTAAAAACACCTTCCATGTATGATCCCTGTTGTTTCTTAAATATCTCACCAAAAGATGAGTAATCGTCCAATTACCTGCAATTGATCTGCACATCCTCTCTGGCGGCTGGGGAGGCAAGTCTGTACCTTGTGGCATGAATCCATTGCCTTCGACCTTTTAGAGCTGTCTTTTTCTAGAGATTTGATTCGTACATAGTCTCCCTCCTTAAAAGGATGAATTGGTTCCCTCTGATGGTTTAGGGAGCCTCTTGGATACCTGCCAATGATATTTGATGGCCTCCCCATCAACACTTCATGAGGACTAAGTCCTGGGGTTCCAAATGGTCATGTCTCACAATGCAGTTCTGTTTTCTGGTCTGTTGGCATATCAAGGAACTTGTAACAAGTGTTTGTGAGACCTGTGTGACACCTGGTGTAAACCATTGTGAGCGAATAACATCATTGAGCACCCCTCTTCCGACATGCACTGGTCCGTGTGCGACACGTGCCAGAATCACGACCATCAGGTTGGAGCCACAAGCTAGACTCTGCATCAACTGTACAACCTTTTTCTCAACCAAAGACTATGCTCCCTATCATCAGCATGATTTTGCAGCATCACAACATCATTAACATACATATACAGTTCCTCGCCCAAGTGTATTATTGTTTGGTTTTGAGAGGCTGTTACAGCTCCTCTCAGTGCTTGGCATGAAGCCACCATTTTACCAAGATGTTTTGCCTCTTTTCCGGGCGCAACAGCTACAGTGATGTGTGGAAATGAATCTTTAACACCAAACAGTGTATGTTGTGTGTCAGACAGATGAATTGGATGTTAACGCATGTCCAACAATACAAACAATTAACAGTGTATTGCAAAAACTGAAACACTTGGGCTTCTCTGTCATCAGGTAGGGTTAAAAATAACCCTTCAGGGGTGCAGTGAATTGTTGCATGGAGCTTATGTGGCACAATTAAGTCATATGTTAGCTAAGAGTTGTGTTATCAGCTTTATATGTGTTTATGGGAAGAAGAGTGTTCTTTATAGTTAAAATCTAGGATACAAAGTTATTCACTGCCAGTGTTAGTGTTACGCTAGTAAGTCACCAGCAGGTGGCAGTGTCGCTACACAAGCAGGGTGAGGTACCAGGAAGTCTCAACAAGTGACACAATGAGAATTTTTGTGTACAAGATGAAAGCAGAAAATGCTGTGTAGCGACTGTGAACCAAAAACTATACTTTCTGCATGTTCCAGAAATTCATTAAATGTGTAGCACCAGATTGAGCCTGCGTGACATCATTCTTTGCACCGCTGCACTTACAAAGCAAGTTTGGCCCCATGAGTTGAATTGCTCTCTTATGGGATATCAGAAAAGAGTACTGTACTCCTTTTGGTTTGTCAACTAATTCTCTGTCTGTGTTAAATTCTGAATCACCACCTCAGCTATGAGGGCTAACATTGACTTCTGAAGCCAATTCTTCCATTTCTGTGATTTCTCTCTTTCTGATCCCGATTTTACAGTGCTATCCGTCTGTATACCTAACAGTCTGTACTTTCCTATCTCTTCTTTCCCTTTCTACAGTCACAAGCTTCTCTTTTTCCTGTCTAGCCCTTTCTTCCTCTCTCTCTCTCTTGCGTTGCAGTGGCCTGTAGGACAGAAGAAATCTGTATTGGCTGTGGCTTGCTGTAAACTGGCTTGTTCATCTGTGTCGCTGTCTCAGAAAGGATTGGATATCGTACGTTTTAGAGAGTTTGGAATAGTTGGAGATTGTATATTTACTTTCCTGTAGCTCTGGTCGTAAAAATTCAACATCTTTCAAAGCATTTAGCAGTTCTTGCTGAGAGGGAATTTTTGCTTGACACTTTGCCCTATTGTACATTATAGCTGTGGTACACACACACAAATGATCACCATGTCTTTGCTTTGCCATGTCTTTGTCTCAACTCAATAGCTGTTGTCTGCAAAGCCGCTCTGCAAAGCCGCTTCTAGTATAAGGGGCAGCAATTTTCTCTACGGCAGCTTCAACTCAGCAGAACACCTTTCAGGTCTTCTCTTATCCACATGCACTCCGCATACATTGTCTCATGTAAGCAAAGTTCCAGGATAGATTACCCATGTTTATATTAACATTGCAGCCCGAAGCCGCCCCAGAAACCAAAACAGCCACAATGTGCAGTATCCATGTTTTAGTAAAATGGATATTTCGTTTTGATCAATGTCAATTTATGGGCTTTCTTACTTTCGCCTTTGCCAATTTGCAAAATTAAAATCAAAAGGTTCAAAAGGATAAACTTTAAACCACACAGATAATGGCACAGTTTGAGCCATTCTCTAATATGGGCAGATCCAACACATCTACAATATACAGAATTTAGTCTACTGGTCTATAGACAAACATTGCTTAGACAACACTCAGGACCTTTGTCCTCCATCCAACACTATATCAAACCTCTGACTCGTTACCTTTACCCGATTCAGGGAAAACAATCAAACACATATCTGACCTTGGCCGCTATAGCAACACTAGCCAAGTCAAATTTTATTTATAAAGCGCATTTCATACACAAGGTAAACTCAATGCGCTAATAAAATAAATAACAACATAGTGCAAGTGTAAAACAAGATAAATAGGTCCAATCAAACACACATGTGCACACACCTATACACACACACAACCATCCCCATCGTGGGGTTGGTTGTCACAAGTGCTCAAAACATATTTGAACAGAAAAATCTGAAGGAGAATAAGACGTCTCTATTCCTACCTGACACTTTAGGCTTTCATTACAAATTAAAAGGGAATTTATTCAGTTTATGGTTTATGAGGAATTCAAAGGGAAGTAAAAAGTGTGACTACCAACCCCGTTCTCCCCTACGCCATATTGTAGTGCTGTAATGTCTAGTGGGAATTATTACACCCTATATAGTGGACTCAAAGTATCCCACAATGCATCGTTAAAAGTAGTGTACAGCTGATGGTCACTAACCAAGCAATATTTGCCATCATGCATTGTGCTGACGTAATTAACGGCACCTGAGTAGTGTCTGAAAGTGCTTTTTTATTTCTGCAGATGAGCTCCCTACATAGGGAATCCACTATGTTGGACTCCCTATGTATTTTTGGATAAAAAATTTGATTTGGACTATTACAAAATGAACATAACAACACTATAAAACTAAAAGTGCTTATTGAACTGTGAACTGTTTGATCTAATTAAGGCATAATTAATGTCCCCTCAGACTTTGCCGAAGTAAATTTCTCTTCTCCCACTGGCAAAGCAAAAGCTGCGGAGCACTTTTTGGAGGTCCGGGCCATCGGTCAGGTGTTTGTGGATGTGGAGGAAGAGGAGGTGATTTAGGCGTCACTCAGTCATTGTCAAGCAAAGAAAAGTTTTCAACCGACGGAGGGAGGAGAAGCTCCGCTCAGCCGTTGCGTTGGACATGGGCACCGCAAGTGTGGCCATCTTCATCACCCGACTGATGGGACTTTCAGCAGAACTATTATGTGCCTGCAAAACAGCTGGAAGCATTGACAGCTGGGTGCGCAGCGGCTCCATGTCCACATCGCCTGTGTACATGTTGACCACATTTTGGGGGATGCTGATGCTGCTGAATCCGGGGTAACTGTTGTTAACTGCTGTGAGGAGTATTTCTTCCATACTCATCAGCAGATGCAGAGTGGGCTGGTTGAACCTGCGTGTCAGCTCAGAGGTGAGTGTGGTAGTTAAGAATTTAAAAATAATTTGATTTTCCAGAATCCTTTTCAGCGTTATGCATTGTGTTCCACTTTCTTAACACATCATTTCATTGTTATTTCAACTAAATTGCTAAGGTTATTACTGTGGAGAATATGCAGCCAGAGTGTAAATAATACAAATAGGTAATGTGTGTTCTTTGTCTGGGTTGATTAGGCTATGCGTCGATCTATTGGTAATGCCTTAGGGCTCCAGTAGGGGGAATCGCGCTACTCTTCCTCACTCAATACAGACGAGTGAAGGCAAGAGCAGAGTGTGTGTTTCTTCATCCCTCTTCCCTCACTATTTTCCCTGTTTAAGGTAATTACCGTACACAAAGCACTATAAATCTGGTGACACACGTTGTTGATAATTGTTATTTTGTCATGGTTGTTCATTGTGAGAGAAAGAGGTGAATTTTGTACTTTTATGTTGTCAAAGAGTTTCTGGCTAACTTTGTCACTGTGTAAGCTAGCTACTGCTATTGTATTGCTTTAGCGCCTGACTGTTGTTTCCGCCATTTTCTATATTTGAGCTTGTCACGGAGGTATTTTCTGTAAGATGCTTAAAAATGTTATTTTATTACTGTAACAAGTCAGTTCATGTGTCAGCTAAAAGACATAAGTTAAAAAGGTAAATGTATTTCATGTAAGTTGCAGTCTATGCTGGTTAAAAATATAATTTACATTATTTAGAAAACCATAGAGGATAACTTAGTTGTGGAAACTGTGGTCCTGAGACTGAGTGTATTCATACTGGGAAAATGTGTGAATTTGGTTGTACTGTATATAATTAAGACTCAATACAGACGAGTGAAGGCAAGAGCAGAGTGTGTGTTTCTTCATCCCTCTTCCCTCACTATTTTCCCTGTTTAAGGGCACAACATGAGCAGGTCGACTATTTGAAAGAACTGGCTCCTGTAGTAGTCCTCTGGATTTTCCCACAGGTGCGGTGCGTCTCTGTCATCATAGCAGCGTGGAGGAGAGCGTTGCTGTGGGGGCAGAGCCAGTGCCTGAACCAGGTCAACATTGACCATTTTTTGGGCCTCTTCAAAGATGCTGTGGAATGCCTCAGTTGACCGGAGGTTTTTGTTGTGTGTTTGGAGCATCTGCACTGATGACTGAACTGTCTCTGGTGAGACGTCTGTGGACTGAAGCAGAAGAGAACAGTTTTAGAGACACTTTCAAGCCCAGAAAAACACTGAATTATGTCATCAGTGCCCGTAGCCGTGGTCCTTTTTTGCAGGCCTCTGTGTTTCCCCCATCCGGATTATTTCATCCAAAGTGTCGTACACCGCTTCATAATTATCCAGCAAGGATTTTACTGCACTGGTTTTGGCTGTCCAGCGAGTGGGGCAGAGCGGTTTGAGGCCAGTGGGTGTGAAATTAGATGCAGCACTGATGTTAAAGATGGCAAGTCGTTTCGGTGAGTTATTTTTTATTTCATGTATGTCATGAACTAAACTGAAAGCACCACGCACAATGTTGCACTTTGAAGCAGCTTCTTGTAGTATGAGGTTTAAACTTTGAGTAGTGCAGTGCATTGAGAGTGCTTTTGGATTTATGTCTTTTATCCGTTTAGCCACACCTGACATTTGTCCCTGAAGAACGGATGCTCCATCGTAGGTTTGCCCTCTCATATCACTAATGTCAAGGCCGCATCTAAGTAATATGTCCTTTATCGTTTGGGTTATTGATTCCGCGTCAGTTTTAGGACAGTCATACATTCCTATGAAGTCCTCATGGACAACATAGTCAGCGGATACCCATCGGACAGACAGAGACAGCTGTTCACGCCCAGCAAAATCGCAAATTTCATCCACGGTAATTCCACAGTGTTTTGCATTGGATTTTATTTCCGTTAAGAGAGTGGTGAGAGACTCCCAGTACATCACATTTATAAGTTCATTGATGGTCTCGTGTGATGCATATTTCCCGGTGAGCATAAAGCTTTTCAGAGTGGGGTTTTTCTCAGCTACCAGTTCAACTAGCTTTTGAAAATTGCTCTCCTTATCAGTATGCCCTCTGACTGCGAGTCCCTGTCGGGTTAGAAACTGTAGACAGCGAAGTTGCTCCATCATCCCCTCTCTTCTGTTTTCCTGCTCAATGTGCTGTTGTTTTACAAGCTTAATATTGACAGGTGTTTGGCAGAAGTACACACATTTTTTTTGGACACACTCTTTGTGAAATTGAGATTTTTCATGGCTGTCTAGTAGGCTTGGGCATTTTTTCCAGTTATTTATTCCGGAATTCACAAAGCTGTCTTCTCCACATTTGGGTAAAGTGACAAGCTGTTTGATAGCAGCAAATCTGTATATTTCGCAGAAGGCTCGCTTGGTGGTTTTACACAGGACTAACCACTCTCTGTTTTTGTACCAGTCTGCATTGAAGTACCGCTCTCTTTGGCCAAATGATCTAGCGGTCTCCTTTTTGCCGATGATTAGCTGTACAGCTTTACCCTTCTCGATATCGCGGCAACATTCCTCCACGCAATTGGAACCAGCCTGGCTGGGTTCATTGCCAACTCTGGCAGTAGTCTCAGTGGGAACAGAGCTGCTTTGGGGTTCTTCTGCTGGCTGAGATGAAGATCCAGGCTCCGATAAAGTTGTCGAAATCGATGTAGCATTTTTCGTTATGAAGTTCAATTTTGTTTGGAAGTGTTTTATTTTCTTATTCGCCAGTTCTTCTGACATGTTTGCAGGAGTAGGTTATGCAGTCTATTGCAGCTACAACAGTTCAAACAGCCAACACACAATATATCGAGTAAATGATTGTATTGGTTTTTGAATTGTATGATGTGATCTTATTGGATTAAAAATGTAAATACTCTCTTCTTCTCTTGTTTTTTATGTTTGTGTACTACTCTCTTCTTCCTTTCTTTCGTGTACTACGGAGCCGCGGAGGGGCCATTGGAAAAAAACAAAACACACAACGATACAAATTGTTTGATTGCGAACAAGATAGACACAATTTGGCTCACTTTTTTATTTATTTCTATTTTTATAACTGTTTGTGGGGATTACTGCTAGGTGCTAGAGCCAGAGGGCTGAGAGTCTACCCGGAGCCTATACCGAGGACACTCGAGGCTTTACCGGGGTGGTGAGGCAGTAACAGGCAGGAAGGCGGGAGGTTTGTGGAGTCTGTGCGCACATTGAGTGCCTGCTGGAGGCTGTTTTCTTTCTCTCTATGGCCACTCTCTGTATTTTACTTAACGTATGAGTGAAAGTGATGAGTAAAACTCTTTTTTTACCACAAGTAATGTAATCATCCGCCTTCTTCCACCTAAGGAACATTTCCAGACTCCATCCTTCACTCTCTGACTCAGTTGCTGAGACTCTCATACATGCATTCATCACCTCACGTCTGGACTATTGCAATGCCATCTTGTATGGGGTCCCCAATAAAACACTGGACAGGCTCCAACATGTCCAAAACTCAGCTGCCAGGGTTCTCACTCGAACTAAACCCTGGCAGCACATCACCCCCACACTCAAACAGCTACACTGGCTTCCAATTAAGTTCCGCATCACTTTTAAACTTCTTCTCCTCACCTATAAATCTCTTCATGCCGTTGCACCCCAGTACTTAATGGACCTCCTCCATGTTTACCACCCTTCACAGGACCTGCGCTCCACCGACTCGGGCCTCCTGTCCATCCCCCGCACCAGAAGGCAAACCTTTGGGAGTAGGGCCTTCAATGTGGTAGCTCCTACACTGTGGAACTCGCTCCCTCCTAACATTCGCCAAGCACCAACACTGGACTCTTTTAAATCAATGTTGAAAAGGCACTTGTTCCTGCAGGATTTTGCCGTCTAAATGTGTGTTTTTTGTCTGTGTTGTGTGTTCTTGTTATTGTGAAGCGACCTTGGGTTTCATGAAAGGCGCTATACAAAATAAAGTTATTATTATCATTTATTAATATAGGGACCAGTGGCGGCCGGTCAATAGGGGGCGCTGGGGCGCCGCCCCCATCAAATATCTGGCCAAAATCTACTTAATCATATTAAACATGAATTAATTAGAAAATGCTAAATAATTATGAAATAAAAAGTATTTGTTTGTAAGATGGTCCTGTTAGCCTCTAAGCACCTGTCATCGTTCATTATAAATCGATTCCAAATGGTATTTTATTAATTTCTATATGTACTTCCTGTATGCGGGGCGCCGGACTAATGGAAGTCAATGCAAGCCCTCAAACTTTTGACAAGCATGTGACCTGAGACTGCTGTGATTGAACAATTATGGCTGTCAATCACGCCCATCGGTCAACATGAGCATGAACGTGACTGTCAATAAAGCTCCGTCTAACAGTCATTTCAGGAGAGATGGCTACTACAAGCGGGACCGCGGAAAAAGAAAATTCAGTTATTTCTCTTCAAAAACACCCCTTCACACAGCGTTCACTTGAAGAGAAAAAGAGGATGAAGGAGCTTGGACCGGACCAACCCAAATTACAGCTTCAGGAGCAGGGAAGTGATAGAGGACGATCTTACACCAGGAGTTTTTCCCACTCCTGTTATGAGAAACGGAGCTGGCTAGCTGGATGTGGTGTAAGTAACTAATTTTATTGCTTTCCCTGTTTGCTCTTTCAAAGTGTCGGCACTGAAACCGTGTGGACAAAAACGGGTGTCCGAGACCTAAAACATCTGTCAGAAAAATGCAAACAACATGAAAGTAGCCGAAGCCACCTTGACAATAGTATGAAGCTAATTTTATTTGGCAGTCTTAGCATTGCTGAACAGCTGGATGAAGGCTACAAGATTGGCATTAGGAGGCACAACGAAGAGGTGACAAAAAATCGGCACATCCTGTCTAGGATAATAGACTGTGTGAAATTTTGTGGAGCCTTTGAGTTGGCTTTGCGCGGTCATGATGAGAGTGAGAGCTCAGATAGGCCCGGGATATTTCGTGGGCTGGTGGATTTTGTTGCTTCCCTTGATGGTGTGTTAAAAGAGCACCTGGAGAGCGCCACTGTATTTAAGCGAACTTCAAAAACGGTGCGGAACGAGCTACTGGACTGTATGTTTTCTGTTTTAAGGGAACAAATCATCAAAGAAGTCCAGAGCAGTAGTTTTCTGTCAATCCAGGCTGATGAGACCATGGACATTGCCACACAGTGCCAACTTGATGACAAACACAACGTGCAGGAAAGGTTTTTTGAGTTCATCCCTCTGCAGTCTGCTACAGCTGAGTCCATTGCTTCAGCACTAAAAGAGCGTCTTGCTGCCATCCTTCCTGAGGATCATAAAAATAAGCTCATCTCCCAGGCTTATGATGGAGCCAGTGTGATGAGGGGTGCCACTGAAGGAGTGCAGAGGAAAATACAGGATGTGTATCCAAATGCCCACTACATCCACTGCTACGCACATCAGCTCAACCTGATAATGCAACAGGCCACATCTCACATATCCAAGGTCAGAATTTTTTTTTCTGACCTTGGTGGATTTAGCAGCTTTTTTTTCCAGGTCACCCAAGCGGACAGCGGTTGTGGCCCATAGGCTGCCAACATCCAGCAACATCAGATGGAACTTTCACAGCCGTGCCATCAATACCGTGTTTGAGCACAGAGGAGACCTCATTCAGTGTTTTGAGAGCATACGAGACTCAGGTAACTTTGACCCCAAAACCGTCAGAGAAGCAGAAGCCTTTGCCTTGCTACTGGAAGATCAGGATTTTAACTTCTTTCTGCAGCTCTTTCACAACATCATGCCACATGTGGACCTCCTCTATGCTAAGCTCCAGAAGAGGAATATAGATTCGATATAGACCCCATGCTCAATGGAAGCAAGCTAAAGACAGAGCTTGGTCTCCTGTACAGCAAGGATGAGTTCCAAGCCTGTCGTGGTGCTGTGGATTTGTTCCAGTTATTCATGGAAAACAATCTTGGAGAGGTATTTTCAGAGACTGTCACCCTCCTGAAAATCCTCATCACCACACCCATGACCACGGCGGAAGCTGAGAGATGCTTCTCGACATTGAAAAGAATTAAAACTTTTCTACGGAACACCATGACCCAGGAGAGGCTAAATGCACTGGACATGCTGTCCATGGAAAAAAGACTGGTGACTGACATGACTGACTTCAATCAAAAAGTCATTGAGAACTTTGCTGGCCAGAAGGAAAAGTGGGGGGCCAATGGTTGGCAGCCTAAAATCAAGATCAAGAAACAGGTTTAAAACATTATAAGACAAGTTAGTTACAATAAGTATAAAACACAGAGTGACATAAGCAGCACACACTAAAAGCAAAGCAAACTACGACTGAACAAAGCGACAGTTTCACAGCAGTTACGTTCAACAGCAAAAATAAACTTCTCCACACACCTCCACTCAACCCTGCAGCTCAGCCTCAAACCTCTGAATCTGAAACGCCTGAATGCTGTTTAAAACACAGCAGCTGCTTTATGCTGATTTAGTCGGTTCAGTTTAAAAAGTCTTCCATCTGTACAATAAATCAACTCTGATCCTGATCCTCTACTTAGACATCTGCAAGTATTTTATTGATAAGCAAAGAGAGTTAGTTTAGTTATTTAAAGAAACACAATGTAGAAAAAGATATTTACTGAAAAAATGTCAAAATGTAACAGTGTTTTATATGTTCTTCAATAAACTAGTTGAACTTAGATAATCACTTCTGCTTTCTTTGTTTCAGAGTTAAAATATGGACATTTGTTTTTTTTTGATGGTTCGTTTGGAACATTTATTAACTGGTCAAATGTATTTCCTGTGCTCTTTGGGTGTGTCATCATCATTCATATCCATACAACCAGCAGTTAAATTACTAAAGCACACATATTTTTTTCTAGACATAACCTCTTAATGTTGCTCTCAGAGTGCACCAGAATGATGTCTTCACAGACGTCTTTAACACTTCTCTGAGACAAGCTGCTGTCGCATCACATTTCAAGACCACTATCATCATACCTGTGCCAAAGAAACCTGCTCCATCTTGCTTCAATGACTATCGCCCTGTGGCTCTGACCCCCATCATCATGAAGTGCTTTGAATGGCTACTCATGTCACACATCAAGTCCACCCCCACCCTGGACCCCTTTCAGTTTGCATACCGAGCAAATCATTCCACAGAGGATGCAATCTGCTCTGCTCTCCACCCACGTGGACACAACAGACTCAGAAGTGAGAATGCTGTTCATAGACTTCAGTTCAGCATTCAACACCATAATCCCACAACAACTCTGTAAACTGGACCAGCCGGGGCTCAACACCTCCCTTTGCAACTGGCTGCTGGACTTCCTCAGTGAGAGGCCACAAGCAGTACGAGTCGGCAACAACACCTCGAGCAGCATCACACTCAGCACAGGGGCCCCCCAAGGCTGTGTGCTCAGTCCCCTGCTCTTCACCCTGCTGACTCACGACTGCACACCAACCCACAGCACCAATCACATGGTGAAGTTTGCAGATAATACAACTCTGGTGGGTCTCATCACCAAGAACGACGAGACCCACTACAAGAAGGAGGTCAACCGTCTGACCACGTGGTGCAAAGACAACAACCTCCTGCTAAATGTCAGCAAAACCAAAGAGATTATTGTTGACACTCCGGAGAGGCCGTGCTATGACGACCCCGCCCATGTTGAGTAGGTACCTTTTGTAATAGAAAAGGTCCTTCCTGCTGGAACTTTGTAGTGGAAAAGCGCCAATATATATCACCCGCCTCACTCGAAAAACTACCTCTGTGAGCGACGCCAGCCACCCCACACACAGTCTGTTCAGCCTCTTGCCTTATGGGAGAAGGTATAGGAGCCTCCGTGCCCGCCCCACCAGTCTTGCAAATAGCTCCATCCACCAAGCTGTCAGGAAGCTAAATTCTATCCCCTCAGCCACACCCACCAGGCCGTCAGAAATCTGCCCCCCCCCCCCTCCTCCTTTCTGCCCCCCCTGCACTATTATTATTATTACCATCACTACATACAATACGAACTGAATTGCTGCTATTCACTGACTGTTCTATTTTTTGCACTGTTATTGTGGCAACTTAACTTATACAATAATTTATGCAGCTACTTCCTACACACACACACACACACACATATATATATATATATATATATATATATATATATATATATATATATATATATATATATATATATATATATAGTTTTTATTTATATTTTATTTTATTGTTTATCTTTTTTGCACTTCAAATTTTCAACAACTGTTTAAAAAGCTGGCCCAGTGGTCCAAAAATGAAAGCATGCATCATTTGGACTGCTCTTTAAACTTATTAAAATATGTAAAAGTATTATTATTAAAAGTAGTATAGTATATAAAGTATTGTTTCAGCTAGTTAATCTTCATCAATCAGTGGTTAAAATATTTCAGCTATATATTTTTTCAAGCTGAAGCAAGCACACAAATTGTCTTCTGAAAATCTAGCCTTTTCTAGTTTCTATGTTATAAAGTTAAGGGCTCTGTTCTTCCCACTAGCCCTCCGTAACTTTATAACATGTCCGTCACACTTGTATGCTTCCATTAATCTGTTCCTTTCTTTCTTTCTTCCTTTCTTTCTTTCTTTTTGTTTTTTACCAGTGATATTTCATTGCTTAATTTGTTGTTGTTTGTTAGTTTTACAGACACTGGACATCAATGACTGAGAATATCTGCAAAACGCTGCAGGCCAGTAAAATAAATAAATAATTACAGAAAAATGTACAGTGCAATTCTTTACAGTGCATTGCAGAGCAGAACAGAGCACCTTTATTTTATTTTAAGGTTGCCAATATTACATAAAAAGACCAAATAATTTAGTTTGATTCTTCCCTGAAGGAGGAATTTCAGAAGACTACATTCATATTCCTTATGATATTACAATTTTCAAAAATCATCTTATTGAACACATATCAATGGAAAAAATATATGGAAAAGGATACCAGATCCACTCTAACAAAATTATTACATTATTTTGACATAAGCTGAAAGTCATCAATAGTCTTCATTCATAATTTCCACACAAATTACATTCATTATTTTGATCAAATTTGTATCTGCTTTTGAGATCTGCACTTACAAACACAGGCATCACACACGTCAAACATACCAAACATACACATTTATACCCCCCCCCCCCCCCAAAAAAAAAACCACACACACACACACATACAAACTCCGGTCTCCCTCAACCCTCGTAATTTATTTGTATTATTATTTTTATTTGTTTTTAATTTATATTTTTATTTTATATTTGTGAAAAACACTTCTCAACCGACGTGGAACATGATGACAGCATTGGAGCGGCAGAATAAAGCCGTGGTAAACCATTATATTAAATACAGATAAACCCTTGCCTGCTCTTTACATTCGCGGGAAATATCAGATTAGATTAGGCACATATTCCCAGTCAGGGGGGTACTACGTTGTTAAATTGTTTTCTGTGTTCACTGAAATGCTCTGTAGTCTGTAAACAGAAGTTAATTTTCATTTCTAATTGAATTAAATACTCGTTATTTTTATTCCGACGTTCCTATTAATCGATAAAATAATGCAGTATCTAGACTCTAAAATACAATCAACCCTATTTCACAAGCAGTGGTTTCGTCCGAACTGGCGCGAAAGGGACTCATAACCCCACCCATAACAACACCCCCTCACTGCGTCAAGTAAGGCGAATTGACGTAGAAAACCGGCGGGAAAAGGGAACTTTTGTTTTCAAAATAAATACAGTCAGGCCTTCTCCGGCCAGCTCTATAATGTAAACGAGCAGTATGCACTTTTATTTTGAAAGATATTAACCGACGGTGCATTTCATTCTGATTTCTTTACCATTTACCGTAAATTACTTGAGGACACGATACATTTTTCACTTCAGGAGAAACCTTGAACTACTTTCTGCATTGTCTGGTTGGCTGTTAGCAACAATGAGCTGGTAAGTGAAATAATTAAACTTAATCGTTTTTATTGAAACAAGTCAAAGTCAGCGAGAGTATAAGTCATTGTAATTTTGAGCAAAGACTGTGGGAAAGGATACCAGGTCCACACTCACTTAGTTACAGGTATGTGTTACAGAGGGGACTAGTGTCCCTATGGATATTCTGATTTTCATGTTTTACTACTGATCGTCCTGTACACAGGACGAAGAAAGGATATTGGGGAGTAACGGAATACATGTAACGGCGTTACGTAATTAGAATACAACAAAGGTAACTATTCCGCTACAGTTACAGAGAAAAATACGTAATCTAATTACAGGTACATTTAATAAAAATGGGGATTATTTAGCAGGATTACACTCTTAAAACATATTTTGCAATAAAGAAAAATATACTAATATGCACTTTTAAAGTACCAAACTAAACTGAACAGAAACGAGAGGAAAATGAACTCACTGATCCATGATGGTTTGAGTAGAGGATGATACCGCATGAGTGCAGGTACACACACACACACACACACACACACACACTGAAGTTAAAAGTTGACAGGGAGGGGGAGCGTATGGGGGGCCGATTGTAAAATTTCAGTTCCTGTTTTATAGCTGATATATTTTGAATATTTAGCTAACTTTCCTCACATTGTTGTTTTTCACTGCCAGCATAAAGGAAGAAACTCGAAGTGCCTCTCCTCAATGCCCCAAACCGGATGAGTCCGAGAAGCCGCTGGGCACATCCATGGAGACTGGAGCTGCACAGGGTCAGTAACATGACGAATCAGAGGAGTTCACTTTGGGATTGTCTTGAGCTAAATCAGGTTTAATTGTCACTTTCATGTCATTTAAGGATCTATCTATCTATCCATCTATCTATTTATGTGCATGTGTATGTATATATGTGTGTGTGTGTGTGTGTGTGTGTGTGTGTGTGTGTGTATATATATATATATATAAAAATCAGTGGGTGTTTGAAACAAGAGAAGCTCACTTTACATCTTCATCATAAAACTTGTCGTATTGAAGCGAGGCAGTTACAAATAAAAGGAGTGTTTAATTGAGGCTGTTGTATGCTTCATCTATGCCATAGAACCACATCAACACACACAAAAAGATTTTCAAAACTAGCCACTAGCCTGCCCAGGTAGGCCTGCACAGGACAAAGGGCCTTAAAGCAACACTTAACACCTCACCCACCCAGGTAACAGAGCCCTATAGTAACTCTCTTAACCTTTGTACCCTATTTTTTACAGGCACATTTACCACATTGGACAAAAGTATCCAATGTGTTTGATGCCATAAAAAAGGCATATTTGAGATTTATTTTTTTGCATCCACTTCTCCTATTGATCCAAACCATTGATTTAATTAATTTCAGACTTTTAACCCCTTCAATGCCAGAAAATAGAGTCCCTGGTAAAAAAAAAAAAAAAAGGTGAAAAAGGCACATGAAAAGGTGATTATTTCCAATATACTGAATGCAAATTGAATTTAGTTTGGTGGGATTATGACAGTCTTGGATATGTCATTCATGAGTAACAAGATGGATTTCCAGGGGGTTTTAGTTTTTTTGTCCATCTGACTCTCCACCAAACTGGCACAAGTACTACATTGGACAAAAGTGTCCAATGTGTTTGATGCCATAAAAAAGGCATATTTGAGATTTATTTTCATTTTTTTTTTTTTTTTTTTGCATGCATCTTCTAATCCACTTCTCCTCTATTGATCCAAACCATTGATTTAATTAATGCAAATTGAATTTGGTTTGAAGGGATTATAACAGTCTTGGATATGTCATTGATGAGTAACAAGATTGATTTCTAGGATTTAAAAAAACAATTTTTTTTAAAGATTTTGTTGGCATAGACGCCTTTATTTATCAGCAGACCGACAGGAAATATGGGAGAGAGGGGGGGTGTGACATGCAGCAAAGTACTGCGTATATGGCATGCGCTCTAACCACTGAGTCCACTAGTGCGCCCGATTTCTAGGGTTTTTTTTGTAGTGTCAGATTAAAGAAATGGCTCCCATAGACTTCCATTATTTAAAAAAAATGTATCAACGTCTATGGGGCAATGGAATAAAATGGCAATGCGTGCACATGACACAGACTAGCACACACACACACACACACACACACACTTTTTTTTTACCAGGGACTCTATTTTCTGGCATTGAAGGGTTTTCCAAAAGTGACAGTCATACCAGTTGGCTGTGTTTTCCAGAAATTTGACCAATTTCCTTTCAATGGCCAGCAGAGCGAGACTGCTTAGACGATATTGGCCCATGGTATTGCGGGTGAAAGACTTGACCCTTTTTAAGCAGGAGAAGCTTCTCTCTACTCCAGCTGATGTAGCTCCAATTGTGGCTACCAAAGACAGCAGCTTGTAAAGCTGTGCCATCTCCCTATCCAGCTCCATGTCTTTTAAAAAAGACCAAAAAATCACACCGTTTGCCCCTTGTGCCTTGCAAGTCATGATTTGAATAGAGGACTTGGAGTTCAAATTTCAGTCTTCCTGCATCAAAGAAATGGCCATACATTTTCAGGACACTTTGAAATGCTTCCTCTGGAAATGCTTGTTTCATTTCATCAAACTTTCCAAGTTTGAGAAACAACGTGGAATCTGCTCAATGAGATTGTCTATGATGGCTATGTACAAATTCCTGTACTTCTCGTGAGGATCTGATTTGAGTTGGACGACACTTTCTCATGGGCGCATCTCGAGGGTCCGTTGTGACATTTGCGGCTTTTGCATAAACAGCTTGAAAATCCTCCTGACCTTTTCTCCTTCGCAAAAACAAGGAGTGACTCAATTCTTTTCTTGCAGAAAAGGACATCCATAGCCCTCTGCTGGACAATGTCAGAAACATCTGTTTCACAGAAGATTTGGTAATAAGTGTGTAGAAGGAACACAAACTCGAAGTCCTCCATTCTCATAATGTAGCCCTTGGCACAATCTGTTGTCTCGTCATCCATACTCTTGTCAGCAACAATGTTGTCAAAGATCTCAAGCAAGGCATCATAATTGTCTACTACAGTGCTCACTATGCGAGATGTAAAATTCCACCTCGTAGGAGCATTTCTGGGCAGCTTTGCTCTCTGCAGACTCAAGGAAAGACATTCTCTTTGTGGAGTTTGAGAAGAAAGTGGTAAACCCAGACAGAGTGGCAAAGAAAACCCTTGATGGAGTTATGCATTTAGCACCCTGGGACAACACCAGATTCAACCTGTGTGCATAACAATGCACAAACATGGAACTGGGGGCAACTGCTTTGACTTTGGCCTGCAGGCCATTGAGAGATGAGGCCATAACTGCAGCCCCATCATAGGTTTGTGCCACAAGTTTTTCTTTGAAGTTGTACCCTTGCATGTTATGATTTAAAACCTCAAACACAGACTGAGCATCACGGCCTTCAGACACATCAAAAAAGTGGCTGCGAGAGAATAGATCAAGTCATTTTGAATTGTGTGAGACATACCAGAAAACACAGATGATGACTGAAATTGTGTAGCCAGGACAGAGTCGTATTTTGCTAGTGTTTCTGTAAATTCTCTGTAATTCCCCTTGTTGGCTGATTCACTACTTTCATCATGCCCCCTGAATGACAGTTCTTGACAGCCCATTAAAGAGGTAACATCAATCAGGCGGTTCAGGAAGGCCCTGTTTTTAGCCACTGTCTCATTATGTCTTGCAACCTGAATGCGCACACCGTCATTAATTGCATGTTCAGTCCTGACCCTCCCCAGACAACTTAACCTTGCACATGAAGTCACATGTTCATTGCTCTTTTCATGCCTTCTGTATGCCCGGTCGAAATTGCTCAGGTCTCCAAACCCAACTTTTGACCAAACAACACATCCTCTGGAGGGTTTCATTAAGAGGCATGGCCAACAATACATTTTGTTTGTCACAGCACTCCCAGTCAGCCAGTTCACTTTTTCATACCAGCAGACCTGAAAAGATCTATAACCTCTTCCTGTTTTTTGAATCAAATCAAGCTTGGGCATTGGTCTGCCTTGCTGTTTAATTCCTACTCTCTCCTCAAAAGGAAGACTGTTAAATGGCTTTGCCAAAATTGAGTCAACAATATTAGCTGCCGTTATGCTAGCCATTGCTAGGCTAGGCTCACTAGTAGGCTAAGCCTACTAGAAGATTTACAATATATACAACCACGGGGAATGAATGAATTAACAAACTAACAAAACTTGAACAGGTTACAAACTCGAAAAATCTATTATTGTGTTTTTTATTTACAGTGTGATATGTACAAACGTGAAGGTAAATGTGTATTTGAAAAGCGCCTGGAAAAGAAATGCACTTCGGGATACAACTACTCTCAACCAGCTCTCAACGGCTCTGCTACGAGTCAGTCAAATCCAGTGATTGTGACAGTGAAGAAACTTTTAAATTTACATCTCGCTCTGTAAACCAGGACGGGAACAGCGGCAGCTTTGCACATGAGGGGACGCGGAGTACTTATTGATTTGTGTTTGTGTTTTTAAAGAACACACACATTTTCGTGAGAAATTATTTTACATACATTGAATATTTATTGCACAAGTTCACATTCAGATTTGCACATATTCAAATTTTATCCACAACTTCACATTTTTTGTTACAGGTACACAAATATGTTTTGCACCAAATATACTACAATAGGAGCAAAAATGTGAGCGTGTCAGTTTTTTTAATCTGTGACTTGTAAAATAAGATTTGTGCACCTGTAATTAAGAATTTGTGAATGTGTTGTATTTGTGGAGAAAAAAACAAGTACACAACTCATAGAGTATGTGACCTCAAATTTACTGACACACATACACAATCAATGTACACAACTACAAATTCCACTGTTACAGGTGCTCAAACCTTTTGCACCAATAAGACCTTCATAGAGTTTCCCTGGATAAAAACATCCCAATCTGTGCAAGCGTACCTCACTGCTCCACACTTAAATCGATGCATTTTTCACCGTTCTTTACTTCAACCTTTGTCAATATGTAAGCAGCAGCTGAACAGCAAAATGGTTTGAGGTGGCTACAGGTGGTTTCTGGGTGGATGTGTTGGCCTTATTTAATGTTAGTATAACACAAGTCTAGTTGTTTCTCTCCTCTTGTGTTATATGGGACATATTGCTCATATGTGGGCAGCACATTGTTCAATTTGCAGGTGTTAAAATCTCCTAGGATGACCTTCGGTGTCCCCTTCGGGGAGGCAGCTTCTAACTTTTCAATGCACTGAGATGTCCTGTGTGTGTTAGCTGATATAGAATCACCTGCCCAAATGGTCACAGGGAAATGGACAACCAGTTCTTCCATGCAAGTCTTTCACATGCACAGAAGAGCACCAGTGTTCATTAATATAGAAACAAACCCCTCCTTTCGTCTTTTTATATGCCATGTTCAAGTCTCTGTATTGGTCCAAGAAATCCATTTAACTGAAGAATGTCCTCCTGCAGCTCCTCCAACAGCCAGGTTTCCATGAAACGCAAGATATAAGCACCCTTGTATTCTCTCAGGAATCAGATGATGGTGTTGTTGGTCCTGTTCTGCAATGATCTAGCATTTGCGAGAAAAGTTGGGAGCGATAATTTAGTTTTGCATCTCTGAAGTTTCCTCTACATTCCCCACTGGCAGTCCTGGCTCCTTTTTGTTGGAATTAGTGAGTGAACCGCCTTTGCTCTCTGATCTCTGGTGTAACTAACTCGTCAAGGAGTTGCTTCCTGGTGTAGGAGATGGCTTGCTTCCTATTTACTTCCTCATGTTGGCACTGAAAGTGAACCCCCTTGACAAATTTGTTTCCAAGAAACAAATTTCTTGGAAAATAAAGAAACCACAGTCCATTGTTTTTTTTGTTTTTTTTAGCTTCTTTAAATCAGTAAATCAAACACATCACACTCACACTGCATAAGGTTTACATAATCAGGGACTGATGTTGTTTATCACAGGTTCTCCTCACCAACACCAACATAGAACCATATTATACTGACATTAAAGAAACCTGGACAGTAACAAGGATTTCCTCTCTGTGTTAATTCCTCCTGTTCATACTGACTATTAAACGATCTCCTTCAAATGTGCATTCTATTGAAGTGATAGAGGACAAAATCCAGTGTGTCCAGTTATTTTAAGCCGAAATGCATTTACAAGTTATGCTACCCACACACCAGAAGACTTTGAAAAGATTTAGAAAAGACTCTAAAAGATCAGCTCACATCAAAAGACTAGTGTTTAGAGTTTTTTGTCTCAGACTAGATTTTACAAAGACTGTGAATCTTATAGGGTCACTATTTACAAGACTACAACTAGATTATTTTAGGGTTTTTTTTCCCAACATACTATTTTTTCCCATCATGGACAGCAGACATTTTACAAAAATGGAGGAGAATCAGCTTTTAGCTACAGCTGCTCTTGTCTGTGCAGTGGTTTATATCAAAGAGGCATAAAATATTTTTAAAATTTCCACCCCATCATTCAAAAACAAACATTATTTCAAATTGACAATGCAAAAAAGTGCTCAAACATGTTACTGCTTGGAAGTCCCTGAGTTGTTAAAGTAACATTAAATTATAAATAATAATTTAAACAAAACAACTACTGTAAATGTCTGATAGCTTTAACAAAATAACACACATGTATGCTACACAAAATTAGGTATTTTCTGTAAATAAAAGAAAAATAATAATAATGGTTCATTTTTGTAGTAACCAGTTTTACTGTTTCCATCATTAGGCTTCCATACAAACTATGTGTGCTAGATTCCCCTGCTGCTCTCCTCATCTCTTACTGCTGACTGTGAGATCTGAGCAGGTAGAAGCGCCGCTGCTGAATGTACATAGAGGAAACACTCTATATATATCTAATCTATTGGTTGTTGATCGTGTTACGTCACTGCGACCTGCGAAAATATCTAACACGTTTGATATAATGGCAAGGGAAAGACTGGTATGAAACACAGACTGCAGATTACCACCTTAAATTTAACGATCGAGATGACTGGAGCGTGCTGAGACTCCAGTTAGACTCCTCAGATTTACCAAAGACTGTCAGTCTTTAGTCTGGGACTGTGAAAATTGTTTGGTATAAGCCCAGCATTAGTCATATCAATTATATAATGTGATCAATTTTTTTTTTTATGTGAAGGTACCTGTATGAAATCTGAGAATATGACATCTGAAGTGGTTATCACCAAGGAAATGGAGGAAGAAGAGAAACAGCTGATGGAGGAAGGGGAGAAGAAAGAGAAAGAGATGATCGATAAGGTTTGTTACTAAGTAATTCCTCTCCTCCCTTTTCTTTCCCTTCTTTTTTTTCCTCTATCATGTCTTGAGCTGAGTATTGATCTTCAATGCTTTTTAGGTAGTGATTGAAATTTGTATTAAAAACTGTCAGGTTGAATGCTTTGTCAAATTTATAAACTGGTTGTTGAACAGTTCCCAAATACATCAAAAGTTTGCCTATTTTTATTAAGGCTAAATTCTAGCTGCTTGTGGTCAGACATCATTTTGAAAATGTTGGATTTTTTTGTTAAATGGAAAAAATGTGTTTGTTGAAGAACATTTAAAGTTTTTAGTCCTTTTTGGTGTGTGTATTAAAATGCTGTTGTTGTTGTTGTCATTATTGTTATTGTTATTATTATTATTATTATTATTATTAGGCTTATCAAACACAATCATTAATATCTGATTATTTTGCCACTCTCACCACAAGGCACGGGAATGCTGGAAGAGAGACTCTCATGACATGCGACTCAAAAGACTGCAGCACCTGCTTCAGAAGAGCAACATCTACTCGAAATTCTTGTTGACTAAAATGGAGCAACAACAGAATGAGGTACTGGGGTAACTGTATGTATAACCCAGTGTTTCCTCTAGAAATGTTTGTAGCAGAGGTGCTTCGTGTCGGTAACCTGGCAACACTAGGGGGAAGAAAATTTTGAAAAATAATAGGGCTGCAACTAACGATCATTTTCGATTAATCAGTCAATTATTTTTTCAATGAATCGGATAAAAAAAAAAAAAGAAGTAATTTCCACCCCTTCATTAAAAAAACCCAACAACCATTATTTCAAATTGACAATGCAAAAACGTGCTCAAACATGTTGCTTCTTGGACGTCCCTGAGTTGTTAAAGTAATATTAAACCTACCCTTACCTTTGTTACATTTTTACACTTTTTTTTTTTGTTTAGGTTGAAATGCTATTAATAAGGTAATGGCACTCTAAAATGTTAGAGATCCACCAGGCACAGAAACAAAACATTATTCCATTCTCAAAATATTCGGTGAAAACTCTGACCGAGCGTTTTCCCCTTCCGCATTATGTAATTGCGCGCGCAACCCCACCCAGAAGAGAGACTGTTGTGGATCCACAGCATTATAATACATCCATGATACACGGAGATAGCCGTAAACAGACAGTAGCGACTGACAATGACAGACAAAAGCAGCCACGGCTTCCTCCTCCAGCTGCTCCCATGGGGAAAAAGAAAACTATATCAGAAAAGTGTTGTAGTGCGTGTTCATGGAGGGGGACAGGGGGAGAAGGGAAGGGAGTGCGGGGGTGGGACATAGGAGGGAGGAGAGGTTGTTGCTGTTCAAGTGCTGTGTGAGATGCAAGAAAGGTAAGGTAATAAAAAAATAATAATTTAAACAAAACAACTAAATGTTACCCAACATTCCCACATGAGCAAGCACTTGGCAACAGTGACAAGAAAAAACTCCCTTTTAACAGGAAGAAAACTCAGACAGAACCAGACTCAGAGTGGGAGAACATCTGCCTCGACCAGTTGGGTTAAAGAGGAGAGAGAGGAAGGATAGGAGAGAGAAGCACAATGAAAATCAACAATACTGCTGACTGTGAGATCTGAACAGGTAGAAGCTGATAGTTCACTAACTATAACCAGGGAGCACACTGCAACAAGGTTAATAATCCACAGTGACGACATATCATTGATATGACGCGCAAAAACGATAGGAAACCCATCGTTTTTTGTGCGTGTGCATATGTGCGCAGGATGCAGAACAGACTTTCTAGTTTTATGTAGTGTGAACTGCTCCTACACTTTAGAAGATTTAGGTGCGATTGGTCTAATAAGCAGCGACACAGATCTATCGGGATGCTGTGCTCTCACACGCTCTGCATTGATAGTCAAACACACACACACAAACACACACACTCAGTCACTCTAGTGCGCGCTCTTGCTTGCTCGTCCCGATTCTGGGAAATTGTGTCTCATTTGCGGGAGTCAAGGAGCCGCTATCAATATGCTGGAGATTCATGGAACGTCCAGGAGAGTTGGTTGTCTGCTTTTATCCTCCCCCTACTTCAGTAGCTTATGAAGGGAGGGGGCAGGTTGTGTTCTGAAGCCTACACCAAAGCCAAAAGCGAAGTTCTATGGTTATCTAGCGGCTAGCAACTTCTAATGAAATCGAGCAAGTGATCAAGCACAGTCACAGGCTGTGCGCCGCTGTTGAATGTACATAGGGGAAACACTGTGTGTGTGTGTGTGTGTGTGTGTGTGTGTGTGTGTGTGTGTAAACCCTTTGCTGTTTGTGAGGTGTTTAGGATGGGGCCTGTAGTCACTAACTCCACATTGTGTTTTTCCATCAATGATTTTAGGAGAAACTCAGGAAGGACAAAGCTGAAAAGAAGACAAAGAAGGTGAGCAAAAGTTCACAGACAGACAAAACATTTTTGCTCTGCATTAAATATTCACGATGCTCTGCCGGGAAAAGGTGGATTGCCTCCTCAGGGTTGGTCCGAGGAGCTTGGTTGTCTCAAGCAAAGGAGTACAAGTACCTTGGGGTCGTATTCACAGTGAAGGTAAGAGTGTGAGATTGACAGGCGGATCGGTACAGCATCAGCTGTGATGTAGTTGTTGTACTGGACCGTACTGGACCGTCCTGGTGAACAAAGAGCTGAGCTTGAAGGCGAAGCTCTCAGTTTAACAGTTAATCTACGTTCCAGGCCTCACCTAGGGTCCCAAGCTTTAGGTAGTGACCGAAAGAATGAGATCACGGATATAAGCGGCCAAAATGAGTTTGCTCTGGAGAGTGTCTGGGCTAAGCATTAGAGATGGGTCAGCTACCTCCTTTCCCATGAAAAGGAGGTAGCTGATTTGGGCACCTGGTCAGGATGCGCCCTGGGACCCCTTGGAGGAGCTGATGAGCGTTGCTGGGGAGAAGGATGTCTGGGTTTCATTGCTCAGCCTAATGCCACCTGCCCCAAGATAATGAATAGAAAATGGATGGATTAAATATTCTTGTAACCTCATTCTTCTATTTTTGCCCTTTTCATGTAGAACACGAGCAATGCAGAACCAGAAAAAGGTGAGTCAGATGTTGTGATATTATCCTATATTTATATTAGTAAAATTAAAAGTACAAGTTTAAAGCCTGTTTTTCGTGAGCTTTTAAGTCCAAATAAGACACTATATTAACTGATGTCTGTGTTCTTATGTAACTAGATAAAAAGAAGAGGAGGAGGGATGATGAGTACAAAATTGCAGATGTCATGTCAAAAGAAGTAAGGTTTCATTCATTATGTTATTTTTTTGTGGCTTGGTCATTTTCTTGTTTGCTTATATGGGTTCTACTTGATTTCATCATCCAGGAAATCATGTCGCAGGCAAAGAAAGTGAAGATGGAGGACAAGGTAATAGTTCATCTTAAGTTTATTTATTTTGTTCATTTATTATTTTCAAAACTAGTTAAAAACTGTATAATAAGGATACAGTGAAAAAGACAACCACCAATATATGTGGAATATTTGATATTAGGATGTGGCACCCACCCAGAAGAAACTCGAAGCTGAGGATATTGAGAAGATGAGCGATTCCAACCAGGACATCAAGAATCGTCTGTCAGAGGCGGTGCGAGACAGTGCCAAGCATCTCCTGCACCCTGACAGGAAGGTGAACGGCCAGCCAGTCCCTGCCCAGCAGCCACAGCTCTTTACTGGAGGAGTCATGAGGTGGTATCAGATCGAGGGCATCGAGTGGCTGAGGGTGAGCACATTCTGACCACAAAACAGTCTCACTTCATTTAGTAATAGAGGAGCTTTTGATAATATTACATGTTCTTCTTCAGAAAGTGAAGGTTGCTCACTTATGGACACAAACTAATATTAGAAGTTCTTTGAACGTTTAAATAAATGTTGGTGGACAGTTAGGCCTAGAGCCAATCAACAAGCACAGAGGTTTCCATGAGTGCCAGCTAGACAGCCCACTACTCATTTAAGTCCAGCAAGCTACTTTTAAAAAATAATTCTTTATTCTAATAAAATGGTTTTGATGAACAAATTGCTGTTCACTATGCATGTACATTTACGTCCACTAGCCTTCGCTTGAAAACATTGGGAGCATGATGGCAAAGAGAGTCGTCTTCAGTGTTTAACAAATATTAGCAAAGTAATTGATGACAAAATATGTGAACTGTATTGATTGCGCAGACAGGGGAGATCATCAATTAGATGGGACAATGTTGCAGTAAGTATTAAAGTCCACTTAAAGTGCTAAATTTTTCATATATTCAAAAGACAATTTAATTAGGGCTGTCAGCGTTAACGCGTTAATCGCGATTAGATTAATGCAATCCATAACACGTTAATTTTTTTAAATCGCATTTTAATTTTGCAAGCCTTTTTGTCCCTTCTACTCACCCGTAGACAGCTCCTCTAGCTGTAGCGCTATGCTTTGAAGTGGCCTCCTGCAGTAAACCTACCGCGCTGATGGAAAGTAAGAGAGCTACTGGACTTTTGAACGGCTTGTTTAACTTTAAAACACTTCCAGACGCTTCAGTTGACAAGTCAAAAGTAAAATGCAACCTGTGTCAAACGGAGTTTAACTACCACCGGAGTACGTCGAGTTTGAGTTAGCACCTCTATGCTAAACACCCAGGTGCAGCCAAGCGAGCCTCAGCTCCACCAAAGTACCATTTTGGAGTGTGGGAGTCGCAGCAGAGCCGTGATTGATTCCCAGTTAAGACACTCTGGTAAGAAATGCTTTACATTATGGGCTTAAAACTGCCTTGTAATGTAAAATAACAGGATTTTAAACATGCAATTCAAAATGCGATTAGTCACGATTAACTATGGAAATTCTGCGATTAATCTCGATTAAAAAAAATTAATCGTTTGACAGCCCTAAATGTAATGAATGAACAAATTATTTATCTAAATTATGGACCGAGGCAAGGACCCTATTGTATTTGTGTCGTTTATTAGGGCCCGAGCGCTGACTGGTATGAAGGCCCTATTGTTTTTCAAAAGGATAATTATCATTATTATTATTATTATTATTATTATTATTATTATTATCCATTTTAAATCGCGTTTTGGTGGTCGCAACATCCACAAACGCATGAGACTATGCAATGCGTGTCAGGTACAGTGGAAAAATTCGATATTTTATGAGTCTTGCAAAAAGGCGGGGTAAATTGGCTCAATAGCACCACCTAGGCACAGTAGAAGGATTAAATTAAGTATGCATTTATATCATGACCAGACGCACCAAAAAAGGAACTAGTACCTATACTTTGAATCAAAATGGCCAATTTCCTGTTGGATTTAAAGTTGCAAATTTGGCCATTTCCAGCTTGCATACTTTAATGTACTCCTTCATTTTTCACCTCAGCGACTTCGTATTCAGTAAGTATCATCTACAGACCTTGGACATGAAAAGTTATAAAAATGGTGACTTTACGTCATTCTCAGGGGGCGTGGCAGGGCGCTGAATTTCGATCCTTCACCGTGAAAAATGAAATGGCCATAAATCCAACATACATGATCCTATGAGGCCCAAACTTCTAGTGCTTCATAAGAGTCCCGCCCTGAACAGATCCATGTGTCAATACTGTATCTGAGTCATAGCGCTTAATTATTATTATACTTCTCCATTTTAAATCTCATTTTTGGCGGTCGCAACATCCCCGGAAACGCATGAGACTATGCACATGCGTCAGGTCCGGTGACCTGCGATATTTTATGGGTTCTGCAAAAATACGGGAGGCAAAATGGCTCAACGTCGCCCCCTTGAAAATTAAGAAAATTGAGCCTCTAATGGCGACAGGAAGCATTCTTTGACTAATAACTCCTTCACTTAAGTCAGTACACTTGAAATTGACACATCTAAGACATAAGACCTCGGTGATGCTACATTCTGCAGCTCATGACCCATAATCAAATACCGTTGCCATGGCAACAGATTCTATGCCATGACATGTTTTTGTTGAGCAAGGGATGCCTCTACGGTCACGAAACTTAATACACACGTCTGGAGTGGTTCCTGTTGACATCAAATATAGTTCAATTGCATGGGCATGACTAAATTAATTTAAAAAAAAAATATGACTGATAATAATAAATGGTGATGTTTGATGAATATCCATCTGCTTTAAAAATGTATTCGATATTAAAGGCTACTGCAGTAATTTTATTGCGTTATTTTAAAGTTAGACTTGCAAGAGAGGGCCGTTTCCTTCAAGAAAGTGTTAAACTGAAGTCGGAAACTACACACTGCATCACAGCATATTACATAATCAATATAGCCTCTAACAGACCCTGTCACTCTCTTCACTGATTGATAGTGTTCATGTTCCTGTTGAGTGTAAGCCAGCAGCCTCTGTTCCCTCTGTGCTGTCAGATGTTGTGGGAGAATGGCATCAATGGAATCCTGGCTGATGAGATGGGACTTGGAAAGACCATTCAGTGCATCGCACACATTGCCATGATGATAGAAAAGAAAGTGATGGGCCCCTTCCTGGTGGTGGCCCCTCTGTCCACTCTGCCCAACTGGATCAATGAATTTAAGCGCTTCACACCAGAGGTAAGAAGCAGGTTATTGGGAGGCATGTAATTTGATGTGACGGTCACACTTCTTATCAAGCTCACAGAGGTCTAAAGAACAAAACCTAAGGCAAATAATTGTTTTGTAAATTATTTATTAGGTCATCCCAAAAACAACCTTTACCATTCAAATCTGGAAAGTTAAGGAAGAAGTGTGCAGTTACAACACCTGTGATTTAAGTGCTTTTGCATTTTAACTCTTATTTCAAACTTCCTGCATTGCTTACTTTAATAGGAACCCCGACTATTAAAACGTGTATGCTGTAATGGTGTATAATTGCCCTCTCCAACTAAAATACGTTGCTAGAAACACATGAAATATATTTATTATTTTAACATCCTCTACTTTTAATACAAATTTTGACATACAGAGGCCGCCATTAGACTATGCTCGCAATGTATTCTGGGTTGATGACATAAAATTGTTGTAATTCGAGCCAATTGTGCTGCTTTCACTTTTTGTAATTTCTAAGTCACAGCTTTCCTAGCAATAAGAAGAGAAAGAAGTAGACGAATACAGCTTTCTAAAGACCAGTGGTTGTGCTCTTACGTCTTCAGTCCTAATGTGTTTGATGCATTTAGTCAACCACAGCTGTTCAAGGGCTAACAAATGCTGCTGCAAAGACTAAAGCAAAATGCAGTACCTCCAGAGCTGATCTCTGCCACTTTAATCAATGATCATGATCTCACCAGGAGAGCTGCGGCACATTTCAGCAGTGTCCCAGAAGCGGCTCTCCGCTCTGCAATGAATCTGCAGCGATTTATTTTTGATGGAAGCCGTTTCAAAGTCGCGTCAAGCTCAACAGAGCAGATTACATCAGACAAGAAGTCAAACACCACCTTTTTTCTGGCAGAGCACCATGGCCTCCGATTTGGGGTTGCTGTCTCTCAACCCGACCGCTTCACATTCGGCTGCAAACCGTCCCAGTGCCTGTTGGAGGTCCTGATGTGTTGAAACCAACAGATCCACATCATCTGCAAACAGCAGAGAAGCAATTCTGAGGCCTCCAAACTGGACACTCTCCTCCACATAGTTCCTCCTGAATCGGATGGAGCCTCCCTTCAAGCACCCTGGCATAGACCTTTCCTGGGAGGCTGAGCAGTGTGATCCCCCGACAGTTGCAACACACCCTCCGGTGCTCATTTAAAAAAAAAAAAAAAAAAAAAAAAAAAAAAAAAAAAATTGGAACCATCATCTTGGTCTGCCAGTTCATAGGCTCTGTCCCTGACCTCCATGTGACATTGAAGAGGCATGTCAGCCATAACAACCCCACATTGTCCAGAGCCTTCAACATCTTAGGTCGAATCTCATCCGCCCATGGCGTCTTGCCACTGAGGAGCTGTTTAACTACCTCAGTGACCTCTGCCAGGGATATGGGTGAAGTCCCCCCCCCCAGCTCATCCAGCTCTACCTCCTCCACAGAGGACATGTTGGCCGGGTTTAGGAGTTCCTCAAAGTGCTCCTTCCACCACCCGACAATATCCCCAATCGAGGTCAGCAGTTCTCCACCCCTGCTGAAAACAGCCTGGGCTAAGCCCTGCTTCCCCCTCCTGAGTCGCCTGATGGTTTGCCAGAACTTCAAGGCCGTCCGAAAGTCCTTCTCCATGGTCTCCTGGGAAGGTAGCATGCTTCAGAGGACGGAGCAAAACTATGGCACAGCCAGACTGCGGTGCAGCTGTGCCTGGTGGAAACCCCGGTAAATGTTAAACACCCTCGGATAGACAATAACAATATTATCTGTGCTGAAATTGATTGTATTCAAGTTTGGTCATTTGAAATTTCAAGGATATATTCCTCTGAATCCTGGTACTTTCTTGCCTCCTGAAGTAAGTGGACATGAAACTTAGCACTGAAGACTTAAGAAATGAAATGGGTTTTAGGCAGGTTTGCTGTGTCTTTAGAAGGAAATAATTTCTCTAACATTTAGTTTGAAAAATACAAAGATTAATTAGCTGTGGTTTGTCATATGACCACTGAGCAATCTAAACATGTCCTATGTTTGTCCTAGGTGTCTGTGCTGCTTTACCACGGGCCCCAGCCAGAGAGGGCCAAGCAGCTGAACCAGATCCGCAGGCCTCAGGGGCCCCTCAGTATGTGTCCTGTGGTTGTCACCTCCTTCGAGATTGCCATGATTGATAGAAAATTCCTGCAGGTAGGATCACTGCTTATCTTTAAGCATAGTAAACACTTATTATCCCCACTTGTAAACATCATAAAGAACCAGTCCATCCAAAAAAGTTAATTTTTTATTATGGTAATATTACACCTGAGCTACAAAATGTAACATTTCCCATCAGTTTGCATAATATCCCATTATACATAAGCATCTTGTTATACGTAAATGACAACAACAGAAGTTGAGCCATGAAAGAAGTATGCAAATTAAATATATTTAACATGTGCACCTTAAAAGTGTTGTGCTATAAGCAATGATCCATCATAAATGACAGGAACCTGCACTTTGAGGTTTTGACTATAAAAGGTTGACCTGACAGATCATGTAAAGGAAATCAGGGCTGCGGCCACATGTGAATGAACATTGAATCTGGTCAGTAGTAGTAGTAATAGTAGCAGCAGCATTATTGTCATTATATTGAGGGTCAAACAACAATATAATGATATTTGGATTGCAATCCCTGATGCATAAAAACATAAGACAATTAAAACCAATTTAAAACATGAAAAAACATTAGAAGTAATCAATAAGGGAAATTAAGTGCAATATGCGGCAGACAGCAGCAATACTTTGCTATAACAGTAGGCCATGTTTTAAGGCACACAGTTTAAAGTTTAGACTAGACTAGTAGTCCTCCAGTGAGTGTGCATGGATGAGGGGTGGTAGGGCCCAGGCCATGTTCATTGGTTTAACAGACTTTATCTCAGTCTTGTAGTGTGGCTGAATTTGTCCTGTACCGCCTGCCAGAGGGAAGTAGTTGGAGTGGTGGTAGCCAGGATGTGTTGTATCCTGGATGATATTTGGCCTTGGTCCTACAGCAGGCTTGGTAAATGTCCCCCATTGCAGGATTCAGGGTTCCAATTACTTATTGTGCCATCTTGAGGAGTCTTTATAGAGCCTTCAGGTCCTTCTTGGTGCAGCTGGCAAACCCCACAGTGCACCAGTAGAAGTTTACCAGTAAGTCTCAACCTCACTGGTTTTGTGAATATTAGATAAGAAGCCAGGCCATGTCTGTTATCTTTCCAGAATTTCCAGTGGAAGTACCTGATAGTGGATGAAGGCCACAGAATCAAAAACCTTAACTGCCGGCTGGTGCGAGAGCTAAAGATGCTGCCCACCGATAACAAGCTGCTGCTGACAGGAACACCACTGCAGAACAATCTGGCTGAGCTGTGGTCCCTCCTCAACTTCCTCCTGCCAGAGGTCTTTGATGACCTCAAGAGGTATGGATCTGTTTAATTGCTGTCCTTATTGATCACAGAGTACTGGTCAGTTCAAAGATATACCTATCCAGGGTTTCCCGCAGAAAATGTGTTAGTTAAGGTGGTGGGGAGCATTTTTTATTTATGTCTTTTTTTGAAGACGTTAGTAACGCACGCTGTTCCGCATATGGGAGGTAGCGACAAGTTCTTCTGAATGTTTTAAACACCAACCCTTAAACATATATATTCATGCCGTACATTGTTAGAAAGCTTAGATTGTCCTGATTCATTCAAGACCACTCACGACTTATATGGTTGCTCACACACATGTAATAGTATTAGCAATTGTCTCGGCTAGCCACTCAGCTAAGTGAGAACCACTATTATGCTACATACCTTCAAAGTCTTCCCTTTATCCACAACGATCATCTTATGACACAGGACCTTTTGTACAGCTCGCCAAGTATCCATTCTGGTGAAATATGAAATCCGTTTCCATAAAACCGAAATCCTTTCCTCAATATGTCAACATGTATTTAGTCCAACACGTAATGTAATACACAAGGAACAAACCATATACGGTCCGTTTACGTCATTTCCTGACCTGCACGTCCATCTCAGAGTACACGTGACTAGATGTTTACGACCGTGAGCCTCTCCTGCTTCTGACGACACCACACACAGGCCAATCGGTGCTTAGGATTAGGCAGTACATGCCTCCAAAGCCAATGAGGACATGTGACTGACGACAACGACAACATGGCTTTGATTGACTGTTGTTTCAGCCAATGATGGAAATATTCGGTGAAATTAAGTTGATAACCTTAGCCAGTAGTCCGAGGTTTCCAACGGTGTATGACACTAAGCTATCAGTTTGGCTGTCCATAAGCGTAACCGGCGCGCTCCACTGTCTTTGACTTGACATCTTTATAGCTAAATAAATAAATAGATAAATAGATATATAGCTAAATAAATAGATAGATAAATAGATGTAAAGCTAAATAAATAGATAGATAGCTACATATGGCAAAGAAATACACTGCTGCAGAGGCAGCTTATAAACTGGAGGGATGAGGAGGCATTTTTTGGTCTTTTGACTCCAAATTTGGACTGCATGAAGCCAAGACCTGTGGCTGTGACCTCATTGTGTCTATATCCCGCTGAGAGGTCCCTGAATGTCTGTACACGTCATTGTCGAGGCAAACCTATGGGCGAGTAAACAACCCCATCATTGTAACCTCTGCCACTCTTTGTCAGTAAGTCACAGAATCACACAGACACTTTTACAAGAATCCTGAGAGTGTTTCCTTTCCAATGATACCAGACACATCTCGGAGTCTCAAACTATGTGGGATCTGTGATGCTCACAACTTGGGCATGTCGTTTAGGCTAACAGCATAAAAAATAGGGGCGTGTATTAAGTGGTTAAGGCGGCAGGCGTGTGTTGCTTAGCTGTAAAGTGCTGTGGGAAACCCTGCTACTGTAAAGCAGAACTAGAAAATGATGATGAATGAAAAATTGGTAATGGAATAAAAGTTGGTCTATGTACAAGTGTAAACAAATGCAGTGCTGTTTGGATTCTTTAACATAGAAAATGGAACTGAGTTTTGTTGTGTAGTCTTACGGTGAATACTGTTCTTCAACTGCTGTCAAACTCAACAACGGACTATCTTTCACTGAGATCGTTAGGCACTGCAACCACAAGATTTTTTTCATCACAACTGAACAGCCAATCAGGTGTAAACTTTACCCTCCACTACAGCCCTGATCATAGTACCAGACATTTACCTGTGTGACATGAAATACACCTGCAAGATCACTGGTATCACACACACATTTGAACCTTCAGACATGATTAACCCTTTTTCACATCTAAATCAATCTCAGTGATTCAGACCTACAGTATCTGCCTTCACATGCTGTTAGAGCAGACATTTTAATTACAAGCCCAGTTCCAAAAAAGTTGAGACACTGTGTAAAATGTAAATAAAAACAGAATGCAATTATTTGCAAATCTCATAATCCCATATTTTATTCACAATAGAACATAGAAAACATACCAATTTTTTTAAAGCAACATGTCTCAAAGAAGAAGACTGGGACAACAAAAGACTGGAAAAGTAAGTGGTACTAAAAAGAAAGAGCTAGAGGAACATTTTGCAACGTATTAGGTTAATTGGCAACAGGTCAGTAACATGACTGGGTATAAAAGCAGCATCTCAGAGAGGCAGAATATCTCAGAAGTAAAGATGGGCAGAGGTTCACCAATCTGCGAAAAACTACGTCTACAAAGTGTGGAACAATTTTAGAAAAATATTCCTCATTGTAAAATTGCAAAGACTTTGAATATCTCATCATCTACTGTACATAATATCATCTGTGTGCAGGGGACATGGCCAAAACTCTTTATTGTATGCCCTTGATATTCAGGCCCTCAAGCGGCAATGCATTAAAACAGGCATGATTCTGTAATGGAAATCACTGCATAGACTCAGGAACACTTCCAGAAATCATTGTCTGTGAACCCAACTCCCTGTGCCATCCACAAATGCAAGTTAAAGCTGTATCATGCAAAGAAGAAGCCATATGTGAACACGATTCAGAAACGCCATTGTCTTCTCTGGGCCAAAACTCATTTAAAATGGACTGAGGCAAAGTATAACACTGTTCTGTGGTCAGATGAATTGAAATTTGAAATTGTTTTTGGAAATCATGGATGCTGTGTCCTCCAGACTAAAGAGGAGAGACCATCCAACTTGTTATCAGTGCTCAGTCAAAAAGCCTATGTCTTTGATGGTCTGGGGGTGCATTAGTGACTATGGAGTGGGTGGGTTGCACATCTGGAAAGGTACCATCAATGGTATACTGCATCTATTACAACAGCATGGCTGACCTGCCTGCAAGGACTACAGGTGACCTTTCACCAATTGAAAACATTTGGTGCATCATGAAATGAAAAATATGCTGCTGGTCTCCTCAGTTCCCAGATGTTTATAGACTGCTGATAAAAGAAGAGGGGATGCTATACAGTAGTAAACATGGCCCTGCCCCAACTTGTTTGAGACATGTTGCTGCCATCAAATTCAAAATTGCCTTTATTTTTTTCTTAAAATGGTACATTTTCTCACTTTCAACATTTGATATGTGTTCTATGTTCTGTCGTGAGATTTTGCAAATCATTTCATTCTGTTTTTGTTTACATTTTACCTCCCAACTTTTTTGGAATTGGGGTTGTAGATGGTGATCATGTGTCTTAATTTTCCACTGAGTAAATACATATGTGGACATGATGAGCTGCAGCTGGGTATGGTATCCATGGTAACCAATAACGAGTAAAATGTGCCTATGTTGACAGAAAGCATGGGTTTGGTTTAACCTCTTGTTGACATGTTTGCTGTACAGCTTTGAGTCATGGTTTGACATTGACAACCTTGGTGAAGCGGAGAGCGTAGTGGCAGCTGAACGTGAGCAGAACATCCTAAGCATGTTGCACCAGGTCAGTCCTACAAAAATGACTACAAAGTGCAGTCATGAGACAGTGTTTATGATCTGTGTTTAGTATGATGGCTTTGCCATGGACTGGAGTTATTTGCTGTTAAGCTACACTTTTTCCCTAAGTATTCATAACATTTTTTATTACATTTATTGTAATAGACTACTCATTGATTATTGATTTTATGTTATTTTATTAATAATTTTTTTTGCCCTTCAGATTCTGACTCCATTCTTGCTTAGGAGGCTGAAATCAGACGTGACACTGGAGGTTCCACCTAAGAAGGAGATCATTGTTTACGCCCCTCTGACAACCAAACAGGAAGCCTTCTACACTGCTGTGGTTAATAAGACCATCAGCAAGATGCTCGGCCAGGAAAAGGTAACATAGCAAAGTTGTACCCCCCCCACTGTGAGAGCACTGGGCAGTTCCATCACTGACAGGCTGCTTCACCCATGCTGTATGAAAAAGAGAAACCTTTACAATCAGTACTACTTCTAGTAGACCCAACACACCAAAGCTGACAATTAACTCATGTGCAATATCAATGCATGTCTGTTTACTTATTATACTGTATCTTGCTGCCCTAACACTACAAATTACCCTGCAGTGGCATTAATATAGGATTATCTAATTTTATCTTTAGCTAAATATCATTTTCTTGGTTAGTTGATTAATCATTTGGTTTATAGATACCAGAAAATGACTGTCATAGTCCAAACCATTCAAATGTTTAATTTACATCTTACAATGTAAGATCAGAAAATGTTTATATTTGAGGAGTTGGAGCCATAAAGTCATCATAATCTTTGCTTGACAAAATGCCTAATTGACAAAACACCTAATCAATTAATAGATCTATTATAGATCTAATAAACATTACAGTTGGTGATTGAAATTTACTGTGTTTAGATGGAGGCTCCTGTGGCTTTGACATCGAGCGGTAGGCCAAAGCGCCGCAATCGAAAGGTGGTGGACTACAGCGAAGCAGAAGACACACCGTACAACCTGGAGAAATATTTGGAGAGGGTCAGAAAGGAGCATGAACAGAGGTCAGCACTAAAATGTTTTTTATAAAGTTGTGATACCTGTTTTGAGAGGCTATTACTTGTTAGTTTAGTTTTGTTGAAGAAAAATCACTGAAATCCTTCTTCAAAGTTTGCTGTGGTGCTGGATGTTTATTGATATCCTGGTACATCGGTGACTGGACTGACACAGAGTGGGTCTGTGACAATAGACTGACTCAAAGCAAAGGAAAATTAAGTATTTTATACAGTGAGGTCAAGGCAGTAATCGGCCAGTGAAAAGAAACAAAAGGGCAGGAAGGGAGGGCATTTGCATTCAGATGGGAACCAGGGCCATCTTAGTAAGGGGAAAGTGGTTGTCTGGCATTCAGGTGTTAACACTGAGAAGGGCCATTACAGGAGGAGGTACTGTAGCAAAAGGTAACATCATTAGAGGGCAGGATTGATCAAGGAGCCATCTGTAGACATCATTTCATTATCACGTCTCTACCAAACCAAATGTGTAGGAATTTTTCATCTTAGTAACATATCACTTTGTTATTTACATTTGTCAGCCTCAGTTATTTGGTTCCTCTGTTCCTCTTAGTTGTTAATATATATTATAACCTTTGTTTGAAAGTGCCGGTTGCCATGTCGCCACATTCCTCTACAAAAATGATGTCCTGTAGCTGTGCACTTAACGTGCCTACATTTCCTCTCAGCTCCCCTCCTGTGCTGGATGTCCAGAGCCCAATGGATGCGCAGATCAATCTGAAGCTGCAGAACATTCTCATGCTGCTGAAGAGATGTTGTAACCACCCATACCTGGTTGAATACCCACTGGACCCTGCCACACAGGAGTTCAAGGTAACATTCAGTTGCATTTAAATCTTTATAGTAAAGTTCGTGCCAGCACTTACAGGTGTATTCCTGTTTACCACTCTGAACCACAAAATTGCACAATATGTGCTATCTGATTTATAAATCTGATTTTTAAAAATTTCACTTCTTTACTTTCAAAGTGTTGAAAGTAAAGAAGTGAAACCCATGATGAGACAGTTGGTATGACTGTCATTTAATGATGTTCTCTTCTTTCCCCTTGTGAAATGTTCCCTTCTTCACATACTGGATGTCCCACTGCCATCCCTGCAGATCGATGAGCAGCTGGTTCAAAGCTCTGGGAAGTTTCTCATACTGGACAGACTGCTCCCTGCACTGAAGAAGCGGGGGCACAAGGTATAACACAGCACCAGTAGCTAAATATGTAATTAGGAATGTCTGATAATATTGACCCTCCAATATTATCAGCCGATATTTACTTAAAAATGTAATATCAGGAAGTATCGGTATCAGGTTTTTATAACCGATGTTTGTTCTGTTGGCTTCAGCATTTCCGAGTCTGCCTGAACGCAGCATGGGAAGTTTATTGGCGCACGCATGACTCGTGGGTCGCTAACTGTGGCTAAAAAGTTCATAGCGTCCACCGCTATGTACACGAACACACAAACCACAAACGAGGTTTACCTCCTTGTTGTCATTTTCTTTGTTATGTTTTTGGCGAGTTGCCTCTGTGACGTCACCGTCAGAGTCCGGTGGGTCCTATCTGAGTCCTACTCTGCTGGAGACACAACAGCTGAGAGGAGTGAGTGAGAGGACTTCCTGTAAAGGTCCTGCCTCCAGAAACGGGGCTTATGTTTGTGGTTTGGAACTATTTCCAAGTGTGTCCTACAGATAGTAAATTTGCAATTTGCAATGACTGCAAAGCAGCGTAATAAATATGGCAGTGCCATATTGGTACTTTTTTCCATAACTTGAGTTGAAGTTGTTCTCTTATTTTGCACAGACAGTGTTTACATGTGGAAAGCCATGTTGCATTTATGTATGCATCCAGTGGGGCATCACTATACAATTAGGGATAATGTGTTAATTCCACAATAGGAGATATCTTATGTTGTTATCTAACAAGAGTTTTGGTATAAAAAGCCTGCATATATCAGTAACGGAAATGAAAAGTTGGACAATATCGGATATCGGCAGAAAAGCCAATATCGAGCATCCCTATATGTAACCGCATAAAAGTTGTTTATCAAGATTTCTGGCAGATGTGGTACTTCTGTGTGTCAATAGTCTTGTTGCCATGCTGCCTTGCCTTGTCTTTGGTTTTTATTCATTGCCTAGGTATTTACAAGTCATACGTGTGTGCTTGTTGTGGTCTAGGTCCTGATCTTCAGCCAGATGACGTCCATTTTGGATATTTTGATGGATTACTGCTATCTGCGGGGCTTCCAGTACAGCAGACTGGATGGCAGCATGTCATATGCCGACAGGGATGAAAATGTGAGTTGAAAACAGCAAAATGGAGGTTACTCTAGATGGCTGCCTTTTAAACAATGCATCATCAGGTGGTTCTTCTCCTCCAGATGACTAAGTTTTCCAAAGATCCAGAAGTTTTCTTGTTCCTGTTGAGCACCAGAGCTGGAGGACTTGGGATCAACTTGACTGCTGCTGACACCGTCATCATCTTCGACAGTGACTGGGTGGGTGCAGATGAACAAGACTAAGAGTCTACAGTCATGCTAGCAGCTCTGTGAGACTGTATTAATTCCAAGTTTAGCTTGTTAGCTCGCTAACATTTGCTAAATAAAGTATTGGACAAATATAAATAGTAATGATGGTCCTGGATGAAAGATTAAGATTGATTGAGAGATTTAAGTGATTGATATTCATTCTATGGGTCAATAAAGGTATTTGCAAAATTTCACAGCAAATCATACAATAGTTGTTGAGATTTTTCGATAAACTAAAATGCCATCTTCATGGTATCATAGATGAAAGTGAGCGTATCACCAGAGTTAGTACAATTCCTCATCTGAGAACTATGAATTGTACTAAGTTATGGGAAAGTTACTAATAGTTGTTGGCAGGAATTTGAGTCTGGACCAAAGTGATGGCCCAACAGGACTGCCAAGCATAGAGCTGCAGCAGGTTAATGATATTTAGCCATACTGCTAGCTGAAATATTACCATTACAAGTGTGCACTTACAGTTTTAATCAGTGTGTAGTGATACCTCCTTCCCCTCTTAGAACCCCCAGGCAGACCTGCAGGCACAGGACCGCTGTCACCGCATTGGACAAACCAAACCAGTGGTGGTGTACCGACTAGTCACAGCCAACACCATCGACCAAAAGATCCTTGAGAGAGCTTCAGCCAAGAGGAAGCTGGAGCAGATGGTCATCCACAAGAGTGAGTGCCCCCGAAATGAGATACCAGGACTTCAGATTTTTAGGCTTTCAGGAGCTTTTATTGTTTTTAAGTCCTTCATGCACTGCAGTAGCAGTATATTTTCATCTGATGTTGCACCTCATTTTATATTGCAAACATTGGTTTGGTGGCCTGAAATATTCCCCAAATGTAGACTATTAATCTTTTCCTTTTTATTTTTGTTTTTGCTTTCCTCCACAGATAAGTTCAAAGGTGGGAGGGCAGAGCTGAACCAAACTAAAAGCTGCATTGATCTGGACGAGCTGATGGATCTGCTCAAAGCCAGAGGCACTGAGAAGTAAGAACTGCTCTATTACAACAACTGTAAATGTTTCTAGATGTAAATAACTATAAATGGGCCAGTATTTATTTGGCTGTAACCTTTGTCTCTGTCAGGGAGGTGAAAGCATCAAGAGGGAAGGTGATAAGTGACAAGGACCTGGAGATTCTGCTGGATCGCAGTGACTTGCTTGGTAAGCAGAGTATAAATAATAAATGAATAAACTTGTGGGGCAACACAGGCCTTACTATTGTATTTGAGATATTAGGCTCTTATGTCAATCTGAGACGAAACAACAGTATTTGCTTTTTCTGTTCTAGCACAGGAAATATAACCGTTATAACTTGTCAAGGTGTTCCTCAAGTTCACAGAATCAGGATTTGCATTTCTGACATAGAATGTCTCACAGTTTGCTCGACACATAGTGACAACATACGGTTTCCTCAGACAGACTAAGGTGAACCTTATGGTGTCTCTCTTCTGTATTTAGCTACATAACTTTACTGGAAGGAAAAACCTCATTCTTTGCCAGAAGTCATTCAATACAAAAATTATGGGACAGTTTTATTTAACAAAATGTGAAATGGAAAGGGAACAAAAAATGATCATGGTATCTACCCAAGGAATTTAATGTGACAGTATTTGTCTCTAATAGCCCCTTTCTGACATAAAACAGTTGCAGGTAGTAATGAGACGCAGGTATTTAACTGAGGAACTAGAAACCATAATCATTTCAACAAGGAATCGTGCCAAAAGTGTTGTGGTAGAGCGAGACAGTGAGCAGCAGAAAAGTGATGGTGAATGCGAGCAAAGTAGAGGAAAAGGTGAGCAGTAAATGTACAGTTCATGTTACCTCGATACCTACCTGCTGATGGAAATGGTGATGTTTTGTTTCTTTCTCTTAGCCACAGTTGTAGCTGTAGTATTTTTTTTCTATTAAACTGGTAAGCTGAGGAAAAGTATGTTGTGTGTTTTCAGACAAAGAAAAGGCCAGCATGAAGAAAGAGAAGGTGGGAGTCTTCAGAGTGATCGACGCCCAAGAGTCGTCAGAGATCACATTGACCTGAGAGGACTTCCTCTGACATCCCAAAAAGTCTACAAAAGCACGCACAACCAAGCGGCAAATGCTAGGTGCTGCACGGGAGAACATGTGAAAAACGGATAAATTGACTCTGCACATTTGATAATGCTCCCACGAGTACCAATAAATGTTTATATGAGCATTATCTAGTGTGCAGGCTCTATTTATCTGTATAACCTCTGACATTCATAAAGGGGGGAGGGGGGGTTAAAACTGCACCCAGATGGCTTGCAACTGCTGTCACTTGTAGTACAAACTGAAACTAAAGAGGACTTGCTGTAAAATATCCTGAAACTGCTACTTGTGGACTTAAATAGTGTATTTTGTCTTTTACCTTAACTGCCTTGATAGTACTCTTTGTTCTTGCACTTTTTGTGTTGAACATGGAATTTGACTGATAATGGGGTTTTGAAAACTGAAAATGAGATTCATTATTTTTGTGCCAAACAAAAGTTGTTTTGCCCAAAATGTTCATCTCATGTATTCACTGGCAGGTGGGAAAACTGCATTGGTATTAGGACTATTATAGGACACTAGAACCTGTCAATGATACCCACAACACTTCTTCAATAAATTCTTGAACCTACGTTAAATGCAAGCAGAATATTTTATTAGAAAGTGTTCAGTCATGTATCCAATATGTCCCTTTAAGTATCTGGATGATTTCTTCACGTTGAGGTTGGTGTTCACATACATTACTTTTTCCTGTCCTGACTGACAAAATCAAGATGTAATGACATGGTCTAGTGATTATGGCCATTCATAACCAGTTACTTCATCTAAACAATGTAAGTAAAGCACTTTCATGCAGGTGAAGCATACATGTTCTCCATTGTGTTTTTTGTATAAATAAACTGTAATTTGACCATTTGTGCTTTGTCTTTTTGACATGCAAGGGGTTTATTGTGTGTGTGTGTGTGTGTGTGTGTGTGTGTGTGTGTGTGTGCTTTAACGTCTGTAAAATGCCTAGGTTTGTTTATGTGCTTTATTACCTTAGAACTTCTCTTCTACAAGTATGGATGGCTATTTTTCTCAGTGAATATATTTCTTAAGGTGCTATTGACATGACCACCAGATGTTGGTAACAACCCAAATAAGTTAAGAAATGAAGTCGTGTAATAAAATGGAATGACACAGGGAAAAAGTATTGAACGCGCTTAGTGGAATTTATTTAACTTTGTACAAAAGCCTTTATTGGTAATAACAGCTTGAAGATGCTCAGAAACTGAAGACATAAGATTGAAAACATTCAACAAAGAAGGTGTCTGCCCCCCCAGACCGAATCTGGAAGATGGTTCCACAGGAGAGGAGCCTGATAGCTGAAGGCTCTGCTTCCCATTCTACTTTTAGAGATACTAGGAACCACAAGTAAGCCTGCATGCTGGGAGTGCAGTGTTCTGGTAGGTACATAATGTACTATGAGCTCTTTAAGATATGATGGAGCCTGATCATTATTATTTAAATTCAATTTTATTTCTCTGAACTTCATTAGAACTAGAACACAGACACAGACAGTAGGGGGACAGAGTAAAGGTACACAGGACCTCTAATTTCCACATTTTTATTAGCCCCTGGGTCCCGAACATCTTGTATGTAATATGAATGTGTAGGGGGGTGGGGGGGTCATTGAAAATGTGTTCTGATTTATGTTCTTCATAGACAGAAACTGAGTTTGAAAAAATAATTTATTGTATTGTTTTTCTTTTGATAAAAATGACCCGAACATCATACAATGGTTAAAGGACTGTGATGCATATCCTGTCACTAAAGACAGATTGATAATATTTAATAACTAAGGGAATAATTTCCTTGAGCAGCCTAGTTGGAATCAAGTCTAAGAGACAGAACGATGGTATGGATGAAGTAATCATTGAAGTTAATTCTGTAAGGTCGACTGGAGAGAAACAGTCTAAATATGTATCAGGTTTAACAGTGATTTCTAAGTTTCCTGTGTTAGAAGATAAATCAGTGCTTATTGAGGGCAGGAGGTGATTGATTTTGTCCCTAATAGTTAACATTTTATCATTAAAGAAACTCATGAAGTCATCACTACTGAGAGTTATAGGAATACATGAATCAGTAGTGTTATGACTCTTTGTCAGTTTAAAAAGAAACCTTGGACTGTTTTTATTCTCCTCTATTAGTGATGAGTAATAGGTGACTCTGGCATTACGGAGGACCTTCTTATATATTTTAAGACTATCTTGCCAGGCTAAGTGAGATTCTTCTAATTTAGTGGAGCGCCACATTCTTTTAAATGTTCGTGAAGTTTGCTTTAATTGTCTGGTTTGGGAATTGTACCATGGAGCTGTTCTCTGTTGTTTAATTACCTTCTTATTTAGAGGGGCGATGGAGTTCAGAGTTGTTCTCAGTGAGTCTGCAGCACTATCAACAACACAGTCAATCTGGGGGGGACTAAAGTCAGAATAAGTCATCTCTGTTGTATTGAGACATGGCATTGAGTTCAGTACTGATGGAATTATTTCTTTAAATTTAGTGACAACACCATCAGACAGACATCTAGTAAGAACATGTCTGTCTAACGGTGTATAGTCCAGTAATAGAAATTCAAACGTTATTAAATAATGGTCTGATAAAAAAAAGGATTCAACTTCAGTACCATATGTCAGAACAAGGTCAAGGGTGTGGTTATAACAGTGAGTGGGTTCATTCACATTTTGGGAGAAGCCAATTGAATCTAATAATGAGATAAATGCAGTGTTAAGGCTGCCATCATTAACATCCACATGAATGTTAAAGTCGCCTACTATAATTACTTTATCAGTACTAAGGACTAAATTTGATAAAAACTCTGAGAAGTCAGATAAAAATTGGGCAGACGGGCCAGGTGCAACTCCACCTCCTCGGCCGGCGTCTCGAGGAATGTGAGTATTAATATGACTAGGAGGCGTGGATTCATTTAGGCTGACATATTCTTCTTGACACAGCCAAGTTTCAGTAAGACAGAATAATATGATGATCTGATATTATGTCATTGATTAATACACCATTAGAGGAGAGAGATCTAGGGCCCCATTTTAACGATCTACAGCGTATCATGCGCATGGCGTAAAGCGCGTGGGGCAAGTGCCTTTGGGGGCGGGTCCAAATCCACTTTTGCTATATTAACGGAGGAAAAACGGTCACCACGCCAGGCGCATGGTCTAAAAGGGATGGACTTACGTCCCTCATTAATCATAGGCGTGTTTTGGGTTTAACACGTGGTAAACCAATCAGAGTGTCATCTCCCATTCCCTTTAATATCCAGGAGCTGTCACTTTGGATTGCTATTATAACAGCACATTTACCAGCAATGTTTCAATAATATAACATGAGTTACTTTTGCTGAAAAGAAAGATGGCTGATGAGCTGCTAACCTCACATTTAATTCATAAAAAGGAAGAATATGGAGATATAACCAACCAGTGTGATGAGTATAGAGGTGTGTGTAGTTATACTGCAGCAGCCTGGTGTCATCAGCTGATTTAATAAACAGTGAGTGGCTATGCAGCATCTCAGAGGCTGCAGTCTTATCAATATATCAGCTGTGGATAAAAGGCACTGTAAGAATCACCCACGTTCATTAACAGATTGTTGTATTTTTGTTCATTATTATTGAATATTAGTTAAAAGTTTAAATTCATGATTTATGTATATTTCATGATTCATATTAAGGATTAAAAATACAGTTAAAATGTACATTTAAGTTAAGGTAAAAACATGATTTCATTTATGTTATAGCACTTTAAGACCACAAGGTGGCATTTGTGTTACATGAGAGGTCAAAGTTTAGACAAGAGAAGAAGAAGTAGTTTTGGACTAGAAAAAGAAAGAAGTTTAGATTAATGATAAGTGAGACAAGAAGATGTAACATTTACTGCCGTTTGTTAATAAAAACTAAAACTACAACAACGATGTCCCGCCTCGTCTTTTAAGGAAGCTGCAGATAATTCCCCACACAGATTAATACAGATGTTTTAACCACAGATGTTCAGATGCTTTTCTTGTTGATAAAATCAGTGCCAATGGAGGATCTTTCCTCCAGAAACAGATGTTGTTCTGGCTCCATCATATCTCAAAGAGCTTATAGTACCTTATGTACCTACCAGAACACTGCACTCCCAGCATGCAGGTCTACTTGTGGTTCCTAGTATCTCTAAAAGTAGAATGGGAAGCAGAGCCTTCAGCTATCAGGCTCCTCTCCTGTGGAACCATCTTCCAGATTTGGTCCGGGGGGCAGACACCCTCCCTACGTTTAAGAGTAGACTTAAAACTTTCCCTTTTTGATAAAGCTTATAGTTAGGGCTCTTAGAGCTCTTAGTTCATGCTGCTATAGACTTAGACTGCCGGGGGACTCCCATGATGCACTGAGCTCCTCTCTCCTCCTCTCTCTCTCTCTCTATCCATCCATCTATAACCATTAACATTCATGTACTATTAATGCATTCAATAACCTAAACTTCTTCCCCGGAGTTGTCTGTGCTTTCTGGTCTCACAGGTAATCTGGGCCTGTAGACATCCGGATGACAGATTCCAGTCCCGGACCTTCTAGCTTCATTGTTGATTTTCATTGTGCTTCTCTCCTCTATCCTTCCTCTCTCTCCTCTCAACCCCAACCGGTCGAGGCAGATGTTCTCCCACTCTGAGTCTGGTTCTGAGGTTTCTTCCTGTTAAAAGGGAGTTTTTTCTCTCCACTGTGTCTCATGTGGGAATGTTGGGTCTCTTTAAAGTTAAAACCTGAAGAGTTCGGTTTAGAACCTACTCTATGTGTAAAGTGCTTTGAGATAACTTTGTTGTGATTTGGCGCTATACAAATAAATATTGATTGATTGATTGATTGATTGAGACCCATTCTCCACAAGAACACCAACAACTCACTATGTGCTGCATATATTCATGTCTCCTCTCATCAGATCACCATGCATGCAGCTGCACTACACAGACGTTGTGGTGCTTTGTTATCATTTATTTATAATTTAATTACAATTTTGGTTGTATTTAAAAATCATTCTCAATTTTTTATAATTAATTAAATCTGATCAATATTATGACTTACTAATATGACGTGTATTTTTAATATGTTGATGTACATCAAAAGACAAATTCACATTGAGGTCCTTTTTTTTGTAATGTTTTGCATGTTGTTGTGCGTCCGTGTGGTAACAAGCACGCACCCGCCTATCTAGGAGCATATTGGACTCTTGATAATGCGCCCCTTAAATAACAGTGACATATGCACCAGTGACTTTGGATCTGTTTTTTTTGGTCAGTAGCGCAATCGCTTTCCTCTGCTTCAAAATAGCAACGCGCCACCAATGTACCTGACCACACCTCATTTTGAGATCAACACGCCCATAGGCAGGGCCGTTGCGGGGAGGGGGGTTGTGAGGTCTGGAGTGTATTCATTCTCATTTTCATCACGTTTGCGTTTCACTCGCCGTGTTGCTTTTATTACAGGTTCAGTGTCCATATCAGAAGCAATCTTTTGCAGACACAAATCCAGGGTCTCTGTATTTTTGCATGAAGTAAATTAATCCATGTAGCTGCGATAAGGCCACATCAAGCTGCATGGAGAGTCTTACTGACGGTGTTCACGGCAAACAAAATACCATATCACCATAGACATGATCAATTTAAAGGCTTTGCATTTCATTAGCCTGCGACTTGGCTTCACTTTTAATTTTGGGGTTGTTACAGTTCTCTGACACTTAAAGCAAAGCATCCTTAAAATCACTTGTTTGATAGCGTATTCCTTTTACACTCTCTACCCGACATTTCCACCTTGTTTCAGAAAACTGAAACCGTGAGATCCGGGACTTTTGCTTTGAGTAGAGCCTGCGAATATGGTATAAAGTTATTGTACAATTGTAGCACGTTTGGAACACACCACAAAATCACCACGACACACGGCTCTCTTTAGATCTCTTTTACTGAATGAGTCTGTAATAATACAACATGTGACAGGGACTGCATCAGTTCACATCCTTCTCTCCTCTCAGAATGCAGACTGAGTACAACAAAACATTTATACAATCTCGATAGAACATAAATAAAATGAACAGCATGATCAACATGATCAAGCATGAATTGAAATAATCGTATAGTGGTTATATATTTTCCCCCAATCATACCTGTAATGATACAACATGTGACAGGGACTGCATCAGTTCACATCCTTCTCTCCTCTCACAATACGGTAAAGGATGCATAAATGAACAAAGTAGAATAAATGACAAAAATCAAATAAATATGCCCTGTCTCACATGTCTAATTCATCACAGAGTAAGCACATTGACCTTGTGTGCACTCTCACACTCAACATTAGACAAGTAAAAATACACTTTACATTCATTTTATACAAATCCCAGAGAAAAACTACATTTCCCATAAAGCCTTGTGTCACCCAGCTCGACTTGATGTGAGCAGCAGCACTTCAAAGGAACACAGTTGAAAGCAATGCAACGCTAACTTCTGAGGTAACGCCAAAACGCTTTACAGTACAGACTTGTGCTTTATGCATTACAACTGTCTTACATGGCTCTTCAAAATAACGTTACAATGCTGTGTTTTAAACACTAGGACAACTTTTAGAAGCTAATATGCTCCGTCCACATACCTGTCTCCTAGATTACATCATTATTATAGTAAAGTGTGTTATATGACCCTCAGAGGAGAATGTCTCACTGATATAAAATGGGAGTAGGAGCGAAGTCCACAACAATAAGATAAGGGAGTAAGCTTTTGTGGTAACTCAATTCAATGTCTAGTACTACGAGAAGGATGCCTACAAACCACCTGGCAGAAGTGAGTTACTCAAGGGTTATTGGGTGTATTGGAAGATCAGAGTGATTGGGTATGCTGTCTCCTTGTTGTACAACAATATTTGTTTAATCTTCTGTTGTGTATTACTTCATCTTCGTGTTTAGTATTTTCAGACAATTGCCACAACATTACTTTGAAGGTTCGCATTGAGATGCCACAACCTGTAGGCAGCCCCCCCCCCCTTCCTATCTGTGTGTGTGTGGGTGCTGGTAATCCTGACTGTTAGGTGTTTATGTGTACGTTCTGTGTTGAAGAGTCAGAACACAGCTGAGTTTTGAGTTGTTTGAACATAGAAAGTTGCTCTTTGTTCTTGAGACAAACTACGTTGAAGACCAGCTGTGCATGAGTGGGAGGAACTTAAATGTCTTGAGTTTTTGATTTCCGGAACATTTTGTTGTGTGTGTGAAGTAGATGAAACTGCGGAGTTCACATTAGGAGGTTTGGTAAAAGTTAATTTGATACTTTTTGCCTGTTTCACCATAGTGTCCAAATTATTTGAATTTAGGAATTCTTATTTATTATTCTGAGCAGAAAATATTTTCAAGAATTCTGGTTTAATCTTATCACTAGTAATATTATGTCTAATCCTGATAGTTAAGCTTTAATTGTATTTTTGTCTTACAAAAAACTATTTTGTTGCAAAACCAGTGTGGTGATACTGCAGGATTATTATTGTTGGGAAAATAATCAATTTGATTGGGAGAGGTTTATTAATAATAGTTGTCAGAATAAAGTCCAGGGCCCTGCAGTGGTTATGTATGGAAAATATGGCAGCACAGTCACACAGTTTGTTTTTTGTTTTTTTAAATTGGGGTTATCTCAAAGTGGGAGAATTAATCATGCCTCACTGAATTTAGAGATAAGATGGGAGAAATGTTGGAAGATTACATAAAGAGAACAAAAGTAAGTGTTTGTAAGAAGGGTAATGGTAAGTAGTCAAAGCAACTTTCAAAGGTTGAAGCTGAGGGAGAAGGAAGCAGCCAATAGAGAAAGGGTATGAGACAGTGTGTAGAGTCTTTCAATCTAGACTACATTTGGCCTCTGAGGGGTGAACAGGGAGAACTTGTTCAGACGCGTGTTCTGGGCAACAATAAAAAAACATGTCCATACGGTGTCTATCTTTGAGTGCGGTGACCCATTTATTTTCATTCAATTATTTTTCTCACCTGAACATAGGTATAACTTTTGAGTCCATGACATCACAGGTAAGTTTTCCATTCATTAGTTTCCTTGGTCATTCATTCAACAAGGAAAAGAGATGTCATGCTGCCACATTGACACGGTCAAAAACTGTTTTTCCCTCCCCTTCACACACCGTGCTCATTACCTATATGCATTTCCGGTGCTGTGCACCAACCACTCACAAACACAAAAAACGTCAGATATGGTCCTCAGTATAATAAAGAAACAAAAAATAGAAACAAAAATAAAAGAAGAAACAACAAATTATATTATGGCTCCAACAAAGTGTATAAAAGTGTTTGAGGAAGTGTAAAAGAGTGTTAAAGTGTTTCCTTGTGTCTAGATGATGCACAGATGACACTTAGGGCTCTTGTTAAAAAGGTAAAGTTATTTTATGATGCCATTATGTGATCATGTAGCAGAGTTTAATCCTAGAGGGCGAAAGATTGGCCAATTTCAAAGATCTCAGATAGCACTGTTGAAATAACTCATAAAACCTCCCAGCCCTATGGGGCCATGTGACTGGAATAATGAGTATATGGAATGTCTCGGTGTGTGGAAAACACTGGTCAAAAGGTTTGTCACACAGGTCAGATGATCCGCAACCATCTTTTTAAATTTTTTTTAACAAGGTTTATTTTTATTTTCCATTTTCCAAATAATCAGTAAAATTTCTGAAGACTGGACTATAGCTTCCAACCCACCCACCGCCCAAATCGTTCCAAAACCCACCCCTCCTTGTATCCCCACCCCCGTTTGGCAAGTTAGTCAAGATATCAAATTAACCCATAACAGAATTCGTAAAGTGGATTTAAAAAATAAAATAATTAAAAAAATAAATACATAACTAAAATAAAAAAATAAGGATAAAAATAAGTATATCGACAATCTAAATTGTAAGCTGACCCCTTTCAATCGAGCATCCGATTCCTCCACGAAAACTAGAAAGGGTTCCATGTCGAATGGAATTTGGATATAGATCCTCTCATGGTGTATCTAATCTTTTCTAGTTTTAACAACTGCATAACCTCTTTAATCCAATGTGCATAAGTAGGAGGGGAAGCTGTTATGTTCAATAATGCACAGATAACGACTGTATGCTCACAATGGGTCTGTTCAAAACCGCATACTTTCCTACTACTCGTACTATCTCTGACGTCATTTGAAGTATGTAGTGTGTTTCAACTGCATAGTATGTGATTTAGAGTATGTGAGAAGTTTCCGGATGGTTTACTGGATTCTCCAGAAATGCAGAGTATGCATCAAGAGCTGACTACTCACACTCACATTACCCAAGATGCAACGTAACTTCTGAATAAAACCCAAAATACAAACGTCACAGATCACCACCTCAGTGGTTTCAAGTTAGCTACAGCGAGGGCATGTTTGCTTCCTATTTTCAAAATAAAAGCACCAATTCTATCGTTATGGTTTTCTTAATAATAAAAGGTAATGGGTATTTTATTTTGTGAAACTTACCGGAAGTGCGTTACTCGCTACGGCTAACTTGAGTGGCTCCGAATTCGCAGGAACAAAACTTGAAACAGGTGTTATTTGGACAAATTAGTGTCACATTGTGGATCTAAAGGACTACTTTCTCATCTAAAAAGGTTAGAAATGTGGATAAAGTGTTATATTTACAGAGTTAAAATGAAATCAGCTTCAGCCTGATGATTTCAGCTCGGGTAGGGACGAAATGCATTGTGGGTTATCATGTAGCTCACTACAGTGTAAACGGTCTGCTTACTATCTGGTCGTTTAGTGTGTAGTGTGTAGGATGGAAGTATGTAGTATGTAGTATAGAAGTATGTGGTATGTGGTTTCGAACACAGCCTGTGTTTTTATTTACACCAGCGGCCATTCATGCACTGAACACACTGTATAACACTTTACGGCAATCACGGACGGTGGCTTCACCTGTCTAAGGCGGCTGACATGCCAACGTGAACCGTCGGTCAGGCGGAAGGTGGCTGGTCCCAACTGTGCAGTGATCTGTTGGTGCAGACCAGAATGATAGCAGCTTGTGGGCCCGATTGGGTCAACGGATCCGGACCCAGTTCGACACGATGTCAAAATACTGCTTCATGCGGCATTGCTGCTCTGCCACTCTGTCGCCCAGAGAGGGCATCGCCGCTGGAGTTTCTTCCGTCGGTGGGCGAAGATAATCCAGGGGAAGCTGCAGTTCACGTCCCAGCATCAAGAGGACTGGGGAAGTAAGGTGCTCTGCAGTGCCAATGAGAATGGGAGGCTCTCTGCCAGGTGTGCTCTGGGCCCGTTCTTGAGGGTCTGGTTAAACCTCTCCACACCGCTGCTGGCAGTTCTGATATGTTTGATCCCTCTCCCATCCACTAAGGCAGCGAAGTCGCCCTGGATGACCTGGGGGCCACCACACCGGGCAAACAGGGAGGAGAGGAAGTCGGTAACCACCCTGGCAGTGACGGACCCGACAGCACTTCGGGCCATTTGGAATGGAGGTCGTAGGCCACCAGGAGGAAGCATTGATCCACCTGGACGTGGGTCCACGGTGCCACTGGCCACGGCAGGGGCTGCCAAGCCGGAGATGGGGGCGGGCCGGTCTTACCGCTGGTGAGGCTAGCCGTACAATCTTTCACCATGTCTCTGTCCACGCCGGCCCTCAAGGCGCCCTCAGCCCCCTTGCCACGCAGACGTCATTCCAGCAGGAGAGGTCACCCTTGACATGGTGGAGCAGCGCGTGCAACATGAGAACCAATTCCGGCTCCGAGGGATCTTGGGCGGTGTCTGGTGCAAAGCTGGGCGTGGCTCTGGAAAGCAGGTCTGCCACGATGTTCTCCCTGCCAGGCATAAATTGTGTAGTGAAGTGATATGCCTGCAAACTCTCCGACCATGAGTAAAGGCGCAGCGGCTTGTGTCCCAATCCGGTTTGGCCAGCAGGGCTGTGAGGGCTTGGTATTCGGTCCGGAGTGTGAACACATGCCCAGACACAGGCTAGTGCTTCCCTCTCCCCCACAGAGTATAAGTAAGGGACCTTGAAGCAAACGCCACTGGGCGCTCCCCGCTGTAGTTGGGACAGGACAGTGCCAACCACGGTGTTGGATGCATCGCAGGTCACAAATGTGGCAAGCCACCTGACTCTTTCTTCCCCACCACCAGGTTGGAGATCCAGGGCGAGGCGTCAACTCGCTCAATGATTCCAGCGTCCAGGAGTTTCTGCAGCTTGGCCGTGACATTGTTGCATAGGGTGAGGAGCAGGACAGTGGCCAAGGCAACAAAAATTGATTTCCAGAACAGGGTGAGTTTCGGACAGGACTAGAACATATGAAAGAGGCTGGAAGTTTCTTGTTTGCACCTGTCACATGTTGTGTCCAGCTCTATATAGATTTTAGCCAATTTCTCTTAATGAAGGCGTTACGGGTCCCAGGAATGGGGGGCCACAGTAACAAATATGTGCCTGTATAAAGCAGGCAAAGCATAGGAATGAGGACACAGTTTGTTATGTTTCCTGTCCAGATTGCCTCTGTATGATTTATTTAACATCATGAATCATAAAAGTCACATAAGCACAATACAAATATTTTACCTCATCTCAGTTTTATGTAGTTCAATTTCACATTTTCAGTCTGTTATCTCACTTAAATCACTACTTCAATCTCAATAACATACATTTTCTCTCATCTTCTCTTTTCTAATCAACACATATATCAATAAACAGCTTCTGTAAATGCATTACATTTTCTTTGTCCATGTCACAGTATAAACTGGTTCAAAACACCATTTTCATGTAGTGTAGTTTTACACCTTGCTCCTGTAAAAGAGCACTGAAATGTGTATTCAAACAAAGTGCTTGTGTTACATTAAATTCACATTTACCAGGCAACAGGCTTAAAACAAAGATACATTCACTCAATTTAATGCAGTGACTCTGCCACAACTCACAAAACAGAGTAAATCCATTAATTAAAGAGTCACTTCAACATTGACCTGCTATACTTACTGTAGCTCATCCAGTTTCCCTGTAAGAGGGGCTGTTAGTAACATTTCAGGTGCACTCAAATAATAATCTGATCTCCAAATAAAGTGCTTTAGATAATGTTTCCAGCTTGTCTGATTATCAGCTTGCATTTTTTCATCCCTAAAAAACAAACGTTGCAATAAAGAGATTAAATAGTCCAAAAGTTTGGTTAATCTACTGTATAGTCCTATATGCTTTGGGGTTGAGTTTCATCCCCATAAATACAATACAGCTGTACCAGGAACTACTGCTGTGACTCCTTTGATGTGAGTGCTGCTTAAACAGACAGACGGGTGTGGTCACACAATTCTGTCAACTGGTCTGGTGTATTCATGCATTCTCAGCCTCTCCCTGGAACACTGCAGAACTTATTTCATTACAAATACCTTTCAACAGACACTCAGATGCTGTGAAGTGAGAATGCTAAGCTGTGGATTTGTTCAGGAAGGAAAGGTTCATATTGTGAGGTAGGAATTCAATAATATGACGGCATAAACAGACTTTTCATCATCAAGAGTATTTTTACAGGAGCTAAAGCATTTTGTGAAACTGTAAATGACTACTGGAGTTATTTCAGTCTTATGGCATAAGACAGCAGAAACTGGACCACCTTGCTGTTTCTATTTCCAACCTGAACATTACCTATAGTTTAAACTATGGAGCGTCTGAAGTTAGTTCTGCAGTATTTCCAGTCCAACTCTGAGTCCATCTCCAATGGCATCTGTATCATCTTGGCATTGGTCAGCGTCAAGCTCTACACCAGCTTTGACTTCAACTGCCCATGCCTTCCTCAGTACAACAAACTGTATTCTCTGGGAGTGATGATCGTCCCACCCATCATACTGTTCTTTTTGGGGGTCCTGGTCAATCGACATACAGGCGTCATGATGGATGAGTGGATGAGACCGGTTGGAAAAAGATCCAAAAATCCTGCTGTGGTTAAGTGAGTCCAAAATGTCCAATCCATAAACAACTCATGATGAATAAATAATTAATTCAAAATAAAATAATTTTGCTTTTTTTCAAAGTTTTAAAATTTCAATATCAAAATTTGAATTTTCAATTTCAAATCTCTTTTTTGAACAGAGAAAACATATGACCTTGATTCACACTTAAGAGTTCATTACTCAAGGTGGATACCATGAAGTGAAATTCTTATTAAGAGTTCAGGTCTATTCACTTGAAACTATACCTATTTAAAAACTGATCACAGAAAATGATAATAATGATAGGTGGCTCGATTGTGAATTTCAAAATATATATTTTTTATTTGAAATCCACCAGAAAATAAAATAACTACCAGGTTGAAAACAAATAAATTAGTACATTTTAGAGGTGTTTGTTATGATTTGTGGCTCAAGTCCATGTTCAAAGTTTGCTGTGATGGTGGTGTTTATTGATATCCCAGGACATCGGTGAGTGGACTGACTCAGAGCAAAAGAAATTGAAGCAAGTGAAAAGAAACAAAGGAGCATGAAGTGAGGGCATTTGTATTCAGATAGGAACTAGGGTCATTTTAGTAAGGGGGGCGGTGGTTCCCAGACTGTCAGATGTCGATGTTAAATGAGAGGGGCCAAAACAGGAAGTACTGTAGCAAAAGTTAAAATCCTCAAGTGGCAGGAATAATCAAAGGGCTGTTATCAGACGTCACTCAGTTAAAGGTGAGATCATCAGGGGCAAGAGTGACTACGGCCCAGACGTCACTTGATTATTATGGCTCTGCGACTGTGCCACAGACTGGAGGTGACTGTATTTTTAGAAGTTGTAGAGATTGTGAGGCTCAGAGGACAAATATTGCTCCCATCCAGTGACATGCGGTGAGGTCAGTGGCTGGGTAGGCAGTGGGCATTCAAAAATCTAAACCCCACCCTAATATACACAAAAAATGTTGTACCCAATATCATGTCAGTAAACTCAATCAGCTGCTTTAAATATCTGAAATACAGGGCCATGCTGGCGTAAATTACACATGTAAGAGCTTGTTTGTCTGGTTTAGCTATCATGAAAGCTTATACCATTGTGAAAGTCACAAAAGATATTTAGATATTTATAGATAGATATTTATTTATTGTCAGTGCATATAAAAACACAACCAAATTTCGTTTGCAGCACCAAAAAATCAGCATAGAAGGGGAGCATAAATAAAGGTTAAAGTAATAAATAATGCACACAGCATTATTCTACACAAAAGACATTTTCATAAACACTGTGTAGAAAAAGATAGTTATACAAAATGTCTTAAATGAAACCCTTACTTGAAGATGAAGTCCATCCGACGATCTTTCTCCACAAATCTCTAAATGACATCATTGTAGAACTGTTCTCCGTTGTTGTCTCACCAGACGTTCTGCCTCAATGGAAATGATGGCCAAGGATGATAAGTGCTCTTCTTCAGTTTACTCTTCTGTTTCGGCTGTAGGTCTTGATTCTTTTCAGGGCTGAAAAAGATATCTCCACTGAGGCTGTAGTGGCTGGAAGTGTTAATATGAGAGACAGCAGTTTGGTTGCTTCTGACACAGTCACCACCAAACCTAAGGAGCTGTGCAGGGGTTGTGCACTGCTCACAAATTAATTGTGAACTGTACAGTCCAGTCAAGTTTACAAGACATGCGTCTTTTAAAAGGACTTTTAAAATGAAATTTGGGGCAAAATTATCATTAAAGTATGCAAATAAACTACAAATTGTGACAAGATTGAGTCTGTAAACAATTTAAATTAAATGTCAGATTCAGATTCAGCTTTATTTATCCCCGAGGGGCAATTCAGTTTCTACGAGCCCAACCTCACATAAACAGACAGTAAACAACGACATTCGCTCCCACACAACAACATCAGAGCAAGTGACAAACGACCAGAGGGGAAATAAAATACAATACTACACAATACAATATTAAATACAGCTGAAGGAGAAACAGCTGAATAAAGTGCTTGAGAATATTGCACAAGAATGTTGCTCTAAGTAAAGTAAAGTGCAAGTGCAAAATGAAGTTCTAGGGCTTTTTTCACATCAAAAAAATACAAAGGACTGTGCCAGGCCCCAGGAAAAGAAAAAGAAATCTTATTCTGCATTAAGCAGCTTAATGGCAGAGGGAATGAATGAACTGGAGTAGCGGTTTGTCTTTCTATGTGGGGGTAAGTAACGCTGCCCTGACGTCATTAGTGTAAATTCTTTGGATAGAGCGTGCTCGCTGTTAATGATACTTACTGCTTTCTGGAGAACCTGACGCTCCCAGAGAGAGTTTAGATCAGTCAGCTTCACTCCAATCATTTTTGAACAGACTTTCACCACACTGCCAAGACAATTTTTGTCTTTCACAGACAAACCGCCAAACCACCAAACAAAAGAAAAAGTTAACAGGCTCTCAATGTATTACAAGATGGGTTTTGACACATTAAAGAGTTCAACTTCCGCAATAAGTGGGTTCTTTGCTGACCCTTTTTAACAATTACCTCAGCGTTTATATCAAATCTGAGACGGGAGTCAAATATAGTGCTCAGATATTTGTAAGTATCCACTATATCAACATCTTCACCATGAATAACACTAGCCATAGGAGTAGTCTTGTTTTTTCTAAAGTCGATCAAGAGTTCTTTGGTTTTAGAGACATTTAGATCAAGGAAACTGTCATCACACCATTTAATAAAATGGCTGCTCTCTGTTTTGAAAACAGAGAGCAGCCATGGTCCGACTCCCCTCCCTGGAGGAGTGATAAAAGAGCAGTGTCATCTGAGAATTTTACAAGAAAGCTACTATCTTTACAAGACCTACAGCTGTCGGTGTACAGAATAAAAAGCAATGGTGAAAGAACACAACCCTGCGGATAGCCTGTATTTGAGACCAGTATGTTTGACCTGTCACCATTAACTAAAACCTGTTGTGGTATATTTGTTAAAAAGTTTAAGATCAGAGATAGGAGCTGGTGGGGTAAGTTAAAATAAGAAGCCAGCCTCTCGATCAGGGTGTGAGGTTGCAGCTTATTGAAAGTTGAAGAGAAATCGACAAATAACAGTCTGACATGAGCCTTGGGTTTCAAAGCTTTGTCTAGAATAACACGTTTGCCATCTTCTATTCCCTTATTTGCTTGGTAGGCAAACTGAAGCAGGCCAAGTTTGCCCTCCACAAGGGAGAGCACCTCCTCTTTTAAAATTTTCTCAAATTTTTTCATTACAAGGGAAGTGAGGGCTACCGGTCTAAAATCATTCAAATCACTAGGATTCTTAGTCTTGGGAATAGGAATTAAAATAGAAGATTTCCACACAGTGGGCAGCTGACAGCTGTCAACACACATTTCAAAAAGCTTGGTGAAAATCACACATCAAGTTGGTCAGCACAGTGGTGCAGAGTGCGACCACAAATGGTGTCAGGGCCAAAAGCTTTCCTTTTCTTAGTTTTCTTAAATAAAATATTGACCTGGTCCTGAGATATCGATATTTCCCTGTCACGTTGTTTTGTAGGCAGGGTAGGCACTGCCTGTACCTTGACCTCACGTCATTGCTCCCATCTCATCCTGCAGGTATCTGTTCTCAGCCATGATCCAGAGGGCCCTGCTGGCACCGATGGTGTGGATCCTGGTCACTTTGCTGGATGGAAAGATCTTCATCTGTGCCTTCAGTGTGAGTGTTGACCCTGCACTCTTTTCAGGTAACTGCAAACACACAGGACATTCTACATACAGTAGATATATACTGTACATATTCAGTGAGTATTTTCAGTACTACTATTTCAGTAGCACAGTACTAGTCTCTCTAATGTCTGTGGTATCTCTCCTCAGGTTTGCCCAACAACACAGGACTAGATGTGATCAAAATCATGGCAAAAATACCGTGTAAGGAGGACATCATCTTCAGTAATAGCTCTTTCCGTAAAGCAGTCTCTCGTTATGTTCGCTGCTACTCACAAGTAAGCCAGTTCTCTTTCTCTCTGACCTTTTTTATTGTTTTAAATATTGTACAGCATGACATGAATTAAATGAATATTACAGACTGCTCAGTTGAAGAATTAACAAAAAAAATTTAACAATTATTGTATAATAGCATACACACAGTGACATCAGCTCTTCTCAACATGCAAAGAACAAACCTAATCTATTGTAGTTTCTACTACAGTAAGGCAAGGCAAGGCAAGGCAGTTTTATTTATATAGCGCATTTCATATACAATGGAAACTCAATGTGCTTTACATAAAACATAAAACATGTAATTTGAGAAACATTAACCCCCCCCCCCCCCACACACACACACACACACACACACTAATAATAAAAACAAAGTATAGAAAAATAGAAAGAGAGAAATAAAATACTAGAATAGAGCATTAAATATAAGATTGCAGCATAAAATAATAATTAGCTTTAAAATCATTACAAGGACATAGAGTGCAAATGAAAGATTAAAATGTAAAGTGCTTTAAAAGAGCTCAATCATAAGCACAGGAGAAGAGAAATGTTTTTAACCTGGATTTAAAAGTGTTCACAGTTGGGGCTGATTTCAGTTCTGCTGGTAGTTTGTTCCAGTTGTGTGCAGCATAACAGCTACAAGCTGCTTCACCATGTTTAGTTTGAACTCTGGGCTCAACTATCTGACCTGAGTCAGTAGATCTCAGAGCTCTGGGCTCGACTATCTGACCTGAGTCAGTAGATCTCAGAGCTCTGGGCTCAACTATCTGACCTGAGTCAGTAGATCTCAGAGCTCTACTGGGTTTATATTCTACTAACATGTCATTCATGTATTCTGGACCTAAATCATTCAGTGATTTGTAGACCAGTCTATGCACAACACACAACTGATGGTCTCAAATGTGCTCAGAAGACAAGAAATTCCACCAACTAACTTTTGACTAGGTTCACCTGTTTATTAAAAACCATCCACCTGACGTCCTCATGAAGCTGGTTGAGAGAATGCTAAGAGCGTGCAAAGCGGTTTTGAGGAATCTAAAATATGAGACATATTTTGGTGTATTTCACTTGTATGCTTACTACACAATTCAATGTGTGTACTTACATAGTCTTGACATTATCAGAATTGTTCAATGTAGAAATTAGTCAAAATAAAGTGCGGACACACACACACACTCACACACACACACACACACACAGACAAAGAAACAGATCCTTGTACTTTTATCTTAATGATGTATGCATCTGAAGGGGTACTTCTGCATTCCATTTACCTCGGAAGTTGGAGGTTGAAGCTTAGAATGGCGTCATACGAGTTTTATTTGTTCCAGTTAGAAGTCAGAAGACCAGTTCTAGTCAGGTTAGCCATTGATAGCAATACCAGTTGATAAAAACACATGTTGCTCTAGCAGCGTAGCAACATGTACACAGATAGAGGCAGGATCAAAGGTCAGTCATCCCATACAGACATCTACATCTCTGGTGTAGTGGAGACACTGTTTCTTAATGACTTCAAACATATACTGTAATTTCTGATTAACAGCTAAATTACCATAATGAATATTTTCTAGACCGACTGTGGAGTCTTCAGTCTTTACTAAATAAAGCAGAAATTTGTAGCTAATATGGCATGAAATGTATTTATTGTATTTTCTAACAACTGGATATGGTTGAGATATACCTATAAAAATCAAAGTTGACATTAAAACATGTCCAGTTGGGCAACAGACACAGCAGTGAGAGGATCAGTCAGACAGGTCGGAAGCAAACCTCCAGGTTAGTCAAACTTATTTGAAGAAAAAATGAAGTTGAATAGAAAATGAAAATGAAGGTGAATAGTAAAATGATCATCACTTACTGCTTCAGCATTTCACTTTTAGTGAAAACACCAAATGATAAATGGACTGTACCTATAGCGCCTTTCTAGTCTTTGCGACCACTCAAAGCACTTTACATTACCTGTCATTCACCCATTCACACACATACATTGATGGCAGGAGCTACCACGCCAACCTGCTCATCAGGGGGGATTTAACCATTCATTCACATTCATACACCGTTGGCACAGCAATGTGTCTTGCCCAAGGATACATCGACATGTGGACTGGAGGAGCCGGGAATTGAACCTCCAGTCTTCCAATTGGAAGACGACCGCTCTACCTCCTGAGCCACAGTTTGGATAAACTCTTTTGTGTCTTCCTTGTAGTGATGTCACCATGTCCCCAGATTTGGTATCCTAGCATATAGAAATGACTACATTTACAATGTGTCCTTAATAAATGAGGACTATAGGATATTCAAAAATAACTCTACTGATAACTGTAACTGTAAGGAAATGTAGTCATACTAGTCAGATGATGAGACTTTTGTTATTGTGTTTGCCTACACCCACACCTATGTTTAAGAGTATTAGGGACTTGTGGTGCTACTGATTGATGGCCTTTTGTGGTCTCATCACAGTTTCTACACCAAAGGACTCATACCTTTTGTTGACTTTGTGTAGCTAACATTCCTCACCTTTTCTAGGCGGTTGGCTGGTCCATCCTCCTTTTGCTGATTGTACTCGGAGCACTGGGACGCCTCATCAAGCCCTGTTTCGATGACCACTCCACCTTCCTGCAAACGCGCTACTGGAGCAACTACCTCGATGTGGAGCAGAAGGTCTTTGACGAAACCTGCATCCTCCATGCTCGAGACTTTGCCCGAAAATGTGTGGTGCAGTTCTTTGAGGACATGACGGAGGACACCATACTCCATATCCCCCATCCACCCTTTATCAGGCACTCCAAAGAGGAGTGGGAAGAGGAGGAGGAGGAGAGACTTCATGGTATAACAAAGGAAGAGCAGGTGGACCAGCTGTTCACCAAGTGGTACTACAGTAAACCTGAACTGGATGTGACCAGGATCGCCCACAGACCCAGAATGTGTGTTACCTGGGAGAACCATGAGGGGAAGACTTTGTATTCGGATGTCTAGGATACACTTTGTGGTGTGTAGCAGTCGGATCAATGTGTGTGTCATGATAAGGTCAATTAAATTAGTAAAGTTACCTCAGCTTGTTAAATTCAAATAAGTTCAATATTATATTAACCATCCTGCCAAATTTGAATGATTAAAAAAATCGCCAAATATATGAAATTAGGCTTCAAAGTTGTGTAAAACTCAGCCTCTTTCTCTGCTCCCAAACGCTGTGGGAGTGTCCGCCGAGTTCGCTGAAACCCTGCCCCCTGACAAGTGTCACCTGTCAATCAAAGTCACCACCTACCAGAAATATGGATGCTAGGTCTGAGAGCTTTCTGCTGCTAACCCGGCGGCTAGCTCAGCTAACTGGCTAACTGTAGACTGTAGTAATAGTAGTATGTGCTGAATGTATTTATACCTCTACAGCAGCAGGGGCGGGTTTATGCTAACACAGCAGTGATTTTCAGACCCGCCCACTAAATCCTGAACCACTGAATCTTGAAACACAGTTTGTGAAGCCTAGCTCCACAATTCAAATCTAAATGGTTGAAATGCTTTTTACACCTTTTTTAGAAATACATTTATGACCTATTTACTGTGTTTAGAAGAAAATATCTGAATTCACTTTACTCTGTCTTTAAGTCCTAAAATTATGCTATTTTAGTTCACAACTGTCCACTATATTTTTAAACAATAAATCTGGTGATTTATTGTTTAAAAATGTTGTCTCTTGTCAACGAATCCTTTGTGCATACCTATATCAGCAATAAACTGATCCCACTAAGTACTTTGTGTATGTGTATTGCACTGGGTGACATTACCATGAACACACACTCTGTAGTTCATTTTGATTCGATCCCACACACACTGTCCTGCTGTCAGAATAACACCTTAAAGCACCAAATAAGGATTTATCTACCAGTAAAAACAATCCCCATATGCACAATGTTGTCCTATAACCTCTCTCCAGTAACCCACCCTTAAAACCTGCAGTGTCCACCTGTTTTAGGATTACTTATGCAATTTGTGCACAGCTTCTAAGGCCTCTAAAACGTTTGACTGGTACTATATGTCTTCAGCTGGAAGCAATGGGCTTGAGTGTGAGGGCCACAGACATGGTGGGGAAGTTAGGAAGTACTGGGAGACAGACTAACACATTGTGAGTTTTATTTAAAAATATTTTCTGTATATATACTTTCAAGATAATATAGCCCTGATAACACCAGGGGCCTGTTTCAGGAAGCAGGTTTAACTAACTCTGAGTTAAAACCTTAACTCTAGGTTGACCAACTCTGAGCTGTCAAACTCAGAGTTTTGGGTTTCAGAACAAGTGTTAACAGTTAGTTCAATCAACTCTGAGTCAAAGTAACTCTGAGTGAAGCTTCTGCATGAGGAGATACCAAGCCCTCATCAATGGAGCACAGATAACATGATTCACCATGACAACAGGAGAAACAAAGGGCTCAGTCCTCCCACTTCTCCCCAAAGGAGTTAGAAATATTAATGAATACATGCAGATGATGAGTATATTTAAGAAAAGTATGAATGAAAAAAAGAGAAACATTTTGTCTCGAGTGGTCGATTTATTCAACATTTATATTCTGTGTGTGTGTGTGTGGCACATTTAACATTCATGCAGACCCCAACAGGTACAAAACATAGGCCTACTTGGCAGCAACTGAATATGAAATATAAAAATATAGCTCAAACAAGTAAAGTATAATTTCATTACAAGCAGCTGTGATGTTGTTTAACCTGCCCTACCTCATTAAACAGCATTTAAATGCTACATTCAACATGTTATATATATTTCAGTAGTTGATGAAATCTTCTAAGCAAAGAAGAAAGTCAATTTTTCAGCCATCCCAACACTGCCAGTATTTAATGTTGTCTATTTGAAAGCAACACCTACATGCCTTTATACATACAACACTAGAAAAGTAAACGTTTAAGTCAAATTTAGTTTTATATTTGGGCACTTTCACCTTAATTTAACAGTAGCTGGTATATATATAGAGAAAGTTCCTCACTGGTATCGAGCCAGCAACACTGTCACTATGAAGCATGAGCAGTAACCACTTGACTATCAATCACCTTCAAATATTGCCTTTGTGACAGCCCGACAGACGGTTGCCTTGGAAACATGAACTTGAACAGAGAACTTGTTCTGAACTGAGAGCATGTCCATGTGGTGTCGTACAGACGATACGAGGGCTGAGAATATTGTTCAGATAAATTATTGATCTTACAGAAAAATGGAAACACTCAAACAGAACATCACCAGAGAATGATAAAACATCCCAGCAGGGTCCGATCACCCTCTGATGGAGATTTATGCTTGGTATTTGTGCTTCAATATTAACCGACTCTTTAAGAAAAGGACACACCATGTCTGACACCTCCTTCAGTCTGCAGGCTTCAACTAAAAAGCAGGAGAAACTCAGGGTTAGTTGAAGAAAACCTGCTAGCGAGCAGGTTAGGTTCACAGAGTATGTTGCCAGGGTAACTGACTCAGAGTTAAGCTGAACTGGCTTTGTGAAACCGAAAAACCAGAGTTTCCCTCATCTCAGGGTTAACTAACTCAGAGTTCTCACTAAACCTGCTTTCTGAAACGGGCCCCTGGCATCCATTTTACTTATCATAGTTAGAATTTCTCAGCCTGTGAAAACACATCTTTATAGATGTGTTTTCACAGGCTGAGAAATTCTTTGGTGAAAAGCGCCCCATTTCAAAATGCTGGTCAAATTTTCTGGACTGAACACGCATTATGTTTAGTCCATTTTAACAACAATTTCATGCCATGGACATATCCAACTGAAACAACATAAAACATGACATTTTATTCCTATAAATGTTTATAAATGTGTGTGTGTGTGTGTGTGTGCGTGCGTGCGTGTATGCATGTGTTTTATGCAGGTGAAGAAATCAAATGAGAATTCATCTTTTCCACCATGATGGAAACCTTTGACATCATTCGTTTGTGTCTCGGAATATTAAAAATAGTTGGTCCATGTTTTGACAGTCATTTGAATATGTTAGGGTTGGGCTGGCTGATTTTGCATAAAGGTAGGTCACTTTATCTGGAGCTCAGTCACACAGACTGATGGAAACATGCAAATGAACATCTGGAACTTCAATCAGAAACTCTATTTAACTTGCTTTAAAGCTGCACTAATAAATATGCTAGCAGTATGGCAATAACTGTGGGTCCATTTTGGATGGACTGCCATGAAATTATGTTTCCTAGAGGATGTAAACTACTGACTTTGATGACTCCCCGACTTTTCCTTTACCACCGGCCACTTTTGAATATTTGTGGGTTTAAAAAAATGCTTTTTTACTGTGTTTAAACAAACAGAACAACATACAATGCCCCCACCCCAGACAGCCATACAACACATCAAACAGAGGAAAAAGACGAAAATAAATAAGACTTAAATAATAAAAATATTAACAATACTTGAGTAAGGTCAAAGAACAATGATAAGGAAACATTAAATATACAATATATACTTTAATTTAAAAAAAACAAACAAAAACATATTCAACATGAGATGAATATACTCACTTAACAAATGGGGTTAAACAAAACATTGTCTCCGTTCCACTCTACTAACGGCAGTTTCAGTAACCATGTCGCTCGTGTCCCATGACTGGGGCTACGAGAGGTGTCTTCCACTCAGACAGGACCCTTCCCTTTAAAATTAAGTTTTTCAGGTCTGGTGGTCAAGGAAAGGTGACCATACATTCATGAACAACTCATCTTTTCCCCTTAAAAGTACCTGTAACCTTTTGTGGGGGAGGGTGTTAAAAATCTCTCTGTGCCACAAGTAACACTTGGTGGGGAAACTTGTGCAAGATGTGTTTATGAGCAATCAAAAGGAGCTTCTAAAGAAGTTTGTACTGTGATGCCAGGAGATGTAATTTTCTGGAAGGCAGGCCGAGGAGAAAAACAAGAAGATCCTGTCTCACTAATCACTTGAGAAGTAAATGTCCAGAATCTGGAAATGAGTTTGCACTCCCAGAAGCAATGAAAGTATGTCGCCCTATCAGAATGACATCTGATGCATAGAAGAGAAAGCGAACGATCCATTTTACACAAGGTAACAGGAGTGATATGAAGCATATGGAGAATATGGTATGGAGTCTTCCTTAGTCTTATACACTCTTAGTCACTCTGATCAGGTCTCTAGCCATCTGCATCTTAAATATATTTAGTACCTAAATCCCTTTCCCATTTACGAGAGTGCTGTACCTATCACAGGAGCTGAGAGTCGAGTAGAAGCATGATATTAAGTGTTTTCCATGTTGATGTTCCAAAATAAACTTCTCTATGTCACTACAAGAGAAGGTAGCAGGAGAAAGGATAACCTAGGAATATACAAGATGTCTTATCTGCAGGTATCCAAAAAAGTGTTGCCTGGGAATATTAAACATTTCCTGTAGTTGCTGGAAGGACAGTAAAAACATTGTTGGTAAATAAGTTACTACGTAAGCACATGGATAAGCTACCATCTGCATGATTTCAGAAACCCAGTTTTCGGAAACGTAAAGCTCCAGAGAACGTTGCCGACAACCCACCTTGTAGCCGACCTCCATGGGATGCTAATTGGACTGTTTACAGAGGGTTTTGGCCTCTTCTACTGTGGTTTTCTTCGTCTTTTGTCACACTGATCGATTGCAATCTGTGACCCGCCATTGGAGGGCACCTGCTGGCCAACCTCACACTGGTGTTCTGGCAGATGGTTCCTCCGGCCTGTGGGATGTCAGTACCTTACCGTGATGCCATGCCAAAGTCTGCTCATTCGCCATGAAGCTGCTGTAACTTTAACAGACATGTTCCAATCATTTGTGCCATCTAGTGGAGAAAATTTGTATTGATTAAGGATACCTGATAAGGAAAGGTGCCTCAGTTTTCTGTTTCTAGTTCATGTTTATAGACTGTATTATGTTTTTAGACCACACTCCCAACTAACAGCTTACAAAGCCACCACACAAACGCCATCATCATTTACACATCTACACCCACATGTAATTACATCCTTACTTTTTCTCAATCATGCACATTTATGTCTGTCACCATCACATTTATTTACATACAACATCCTTACACAACATAGACATATACATTATTACAAGTTACACTAAGGCCAATTGCCACAATTTTGTGCCACTGTATAAAGCATTAAATTAAAAAAAATATACCCAAAGCATATTCATTCATCCATACTGGTATATTCATGCATGTTATTATTTAATATAAATTACACACCAAGACTATCGTTCTCACACACTTGCCTTTGAAGTAGTTAACGAGCAGTTTCCCTTCTGCTGCAAACTGCTGAGGAACAGTCATTGTGACGGTTAATAACGGTAATTGATGTGTGATCAGATACATTACCATACTGTTCTTGTTGATGTACGTTATGTAGGAAGATGTAACCATGCTGTTTATTGTGTATTACTGTTAATTGGAGTGCAAATATAATATTTTGTACTGCTTTATTTATCAGTGCTGTTCATCTGTGTATAATTGAAATATATACTATTTCCTGATATGTCCCATTGCTTGGCAATCAAACACTTTCCTCCTAAAGATTCTCTGACTGGAATCATTTCCATAGTGTACAGAACCAAACCAGTCTACCGAGGCTTCACTTCTACTGAGAGCAGTTATAATAAAAGATGATGCACAATTTTTATTTAAAATTTTGAAAAAAATGGAAGGATAGACCATTTGCCAAATACATGCACAAGAGATTTAACTAATCAAGAAATTATATCAGTAATCAATGCAAGCCCAACCACATCATGACCTACTACAGGGTTCAGATACATCATTGACCTCGCTCTCTGCAGGTGGATCTAAACTCTAGAGGGAGGGATAACATTTTACAAGTGATCTGACAGGGAGCCATCAGTTATGTACTGTGAGGGGTTTTGAAATCTACAAACAGGTGTACATTTAAGTAACACCTAGGCTCAGAACCTGCGATGTAACCTGACTGTTACACACAGACATCCAAATCCAGACTATGCCTAGGATTTTGGAATTAGAAGCAATTATGTCATTTATATTCTCTGTACAGACAAACATTTCTTTATACATTGATAAATACTGAGACAAAAACTGATACAAGGTTTTCTTGTCTCCATATTAATGTACTGCTCTGGAATTTACTGATTTATAATAAATTACTTGTATTGAGCAGTGCAACCTTTTCACTGAATGTGACTTCCAAAGTTGTAGACCTGGGAAATAACAAACCTATAATAGTAATATCAATCTGACACAAAAATAGGAAAATTCCTCAGAGAACAGAGATTTTGTTTGCAGCTGAGGTCAAGGTCATCTTTATTACCAAAAAGATAAAACACCATTATGAAAGATAAGGATGATAGAATATCAATACACAACAGAAAATATAGACGGAAATGAATACTTAAGGAGTAGTAAAAGTGGTAGTAGTGATAAGAAAAAAATAGACAAAGAAATTAAGCTTTTTGTCAACTAAACTTTGGTTGACTTCTTCTTATGGAGAGGAGACTGCACGTTCCACTGCCTCAGACCAGCCTCTCTGAAAAACAGAGAATACATCTTAAACATGGGATATTATACAGCAGGGGTATTCAATTCAAATTCACTGAGGTCCAAAGTTGTGAAAATTTCCTCAAGTAGCATTGTAGTTACATCAGCATCTGTGTCTAGTGGGTATATTGTAGACTATCAAATAAATACAGTAGCATTCTAGAATAAGGCAACAACACTCAACTTGTGGGATTTAAATAAATAAATAAATAAAGATGGTGTTTTAAAATAAAGTGCAATTCAGAAAGCTTTTCATTGTGCTTCATAAACATAGCTTAGTTTTACAAAAATAAAAAAGAATCCCTTTTTACTTTTACACTTAACTCAAGCCATAAGCTTAATTTCATATCTAATAACTTTATAACAAAACACATGAGATGTGTATCTCACTGACAGTGGAGTCTCTCCACATGTCTGAATGCACAGATTTGATTGGCTGATTAGCATCACATGAGCAGATTGGCTATGCACAGTGGTCTGTGAGTTTCTGAGGGCTGCTCCACTTTTACCGTAATAGCTTGAGAAGCTGCGCCCGTTAAAATAGAAACGCTTGGACAGAATTTAACAATCCTCTATATTTCATCAGTTACAGGTCCAAGTCCAGGTCCAGGTCCAGATAGGACAGCTTCTGGGTCCTGATCCAGACCATGGTCTCTCTATTAGTTTCCTTTGTTATATAGCTTTAAATGCATTACATAAGGAACTTCACAATTCAAATAAATGAAATAGCTAAGAATAATAACATTTCTCCATGAATAAACCAGACTGAAAAAAAGACGACTAAATTCACATCCATTGTACTGGATATGGAGGCAGAAATGTATTTCTATTTCTACGTTTCCTTTTGAGATTTGGAAGAATCAACACTTTGAATTACACACTTCCATTGTATTTTAGCATAATTAATGTTTAATATGACGCAGCTCCCAACCATTATGCTTTTTGATGTGGAGTGGAAACACAAACAAGACCAAACATGATGTGGGTTGTGTGAATTTTTATTCACAAATGCTGGTTTAGAAAAATATGTACTTAGATGCCATTATTGGTAGTGTACACTCCCTTAGCCTACATGAAATGGTGCTTGCAGAAGCAGACCTGTGGAACAATGAAAAAAGTGGAGCCACTTACTGCTCAGGTGACCGCACATGAACGACACTGGTCTCCCTGTCAAGATCTGCAGGTACAAAGAAAACACAGATTCATCTAAACCTAAACTTAAAACCACCAAAGAACACTAACTTCAAACTTATTTTCCTCACACAATTTAGTGTTGATTATTGAATGAAGTTCTTACTTGTTCCTTGGTCACTGAAGATGGCGCTGACTGCCTCATCAAAAGTTAAGTTGACACTGACACCTATGACACAGAGAAAGAACATCTGGGAGTGAGGATGGAGAATGAAGAGCCTATCAATAATGTAACAACAACAAAACAAAGCCGTCGTCACTCTGTCAAGACAAAGATTCAACTGAAATGTCTGTTAAAAGAATGTAATTATTGTAAGCAATTTAAAATGTGAATAAAAGAGGAAACTGCTGCAGATGTTAGTGGGATTAATGTGTGTCGTTTATTATCTCGACATCTTTGTACTGTAGCTGTCAGAGTGGCTGACAGAGTACATATAAAACTATACTATATCTCCTGATTGGTTGGTTCTGAAGTTCTATATCAATGCTCAGCCTGTGTTAGTCATGTGGCAGACAGTTGTACAACATACCAAACACAAACCCAAAGGCTTTGCTGCTATTCTATAGTAAATCACATTTTTACACTGTCTGCCTGTATAGCGTTTGCATGTCCTTGCTGTGCCTGCATGGGTTTCCTGCAATTTTGATGAAACGGGTGAAAAATACCCTACTGTGTTATTTGCGGGTACAGGTTGGGTCGGACACATGTGGACCATGGGGCTAAAGTGCAACGTTTAACCTTATTTTAAAAACTTAATTTTTGCAAATGTGAAGATATACATTTTTAGTGTCACATCCACAACAATATGCCCACAATTCAAGTTGATAAAAGCTTTTTTTAATCATGTAGTTTATTTGTGCATGCACCCTAACCCTACCAGAACTCTCGGCTTTCATTTTTCAAAAATCACATCTGCTTACACTACACTCAACATAGTTGAAATGGATCCTGAGGAATTTAGAAAAAGAACAGGAAGTAGAGAGTTTTTTTGTATCTGATGTAGTGGACGAATTTTAATTAGGGTGCAGGTTGGATTTCAGTTCTATTTAATGCGGTTCGGATCGGGTTTGGAATTTAATTAGTGATGCTGTTGAACAATGGGTCAGGTGCAGGTTTACAAAAGGGAACCGGTGCAGGACTCTGATATAAATGTCTGTCACTATGTGTCAGCCCTGTGATTGAGTGGCAACCTATCCAGGAGTGAAACACGCTTTTTGCCCAATGTCAGGAGGGATAAGTTACCCCCTGCAATCCTCTAGTGCAGTGCAAACCTCTCAGCTAACATACATTTGTGGAGTGATGATGATGATTGCATGTTTAAAATCCTGTTATTTTACATTTCAAGGCAGTTTTAAGCCCATAATGTAAAGCATTTCTTACCAGAGTGTCTTAACTGGGAATCACGGCTCTGCTGCGACTCCCACACTCCAAAATGGTACTTTGGTGGAGCTGAGGCTTGCTTGGCTGCACCTGGGTGTTTAGCGTGGAGGCGCTAACTCAAACTCGACGTACTCCGGTGGTAGTTAAACTCCGTTTGACACAGGTTGCATTTTACTTTTGACTTGTCAACTGAACCGTCTGGAAGTGTTTTTAAGTTAAACAAGCCGTTCAAAAGTCCAGTAGCTCTCTTACTTTCCATCAGCGCGGTAGGTTTACTGCAGGAGGCCACTTCAAAGCATAGCGCTACAGCTAGAGGAGCTGTCTACGGGTGAGTAGAAGGGACAAAAAGGCTTGCAAAATTAAAATGCGATTAAAAAAAATTAACGTGTTATGGATTGCATTAATCTAATCGCGATTAACGTGTTAACGCTGACAGCCCTAATATATATATATATATATATATCACATTTCCCCAAAGGCAATTATGGAGTCATTAAGTAAAAATAAAATGCGCCCAAATGCTTACCTTTGTTGAAGATGAACTACAAAGATAACATTAGTGTGTGTTGTAGTCAATGTTAACATTTAGATAATTGATATCTTATATTTGTGAATCAAATCAGAATCATAGGACATAATAACAATCACGATTCTTAAGAGAATCAGTTTTTTAAACTCTCTTTTAAACAAAGGAGATATTTTGGAAAATAGACTTCTTGCTGAGAGTTAGGTAATGACTAATATGCCCAGTAAATATGAAATGAACACTGAACAGGAACAAATCTCTATCCTGCTATTCAACTAGCCTTTGACTAGTGGTTAAAGGAGCTGCTGTAAAACAGTAGATAACCCCCGTGAAATTACTCATTTTATTATCAGAATTTGATTAATCTGGTCAAATAACAATAACAAAGTGCAGAAGATTTACAGTCTAGTTAGCAGTGGGCTAAACCAGAAGTTAGTTTTCCCCGAATGATGTCACTGCAAACTGAGGAAACGGGTCAGGTGCACTTTGATCCTCCTTCAGGGATGGTCCATCTTAGGCATGTCTCAGTGCATTTAAACAGGTATAAAATGCATTTCAATGCAGCATGGTTTGACTTGGCAGCTAAAAGTGCCAATTGAAAAAGGCCATAGATGCTAGGATGTGGGATGTATGGTAGAAGTACATGTTTTGTCATAAGAATAGCCAATCATAATTAAGTAGCGCCACCGAACCAATCATGCTGGAATAGAGCCAGTCAAGTCAGGTTGAAGCACACAGCACACATGCTATTGTTTGGGCTGCAGCAGTGAGGGACTGTGAACGGAGATCATAGGCGAGAACTTGAGCGACCAACTGACTGAAAATGACGACAGATCAAGGTTCAAATGCTGAAGACATGGTCGAAAGGAAGGGCCCGAGAAAAGACAGCACACACACGTGCACAGTGGCTATCGCACATCCCCCCTCTGATTAACTGGGTTGTAATCATAACAATGACGACTTGGGTGAGTTTGAAGGTGGCCTTCACCAATTGAACAAATAAGCATAATAATAATAATAACAATAATAATAATAATAATAATAATAATTACAATAGGGCCTTCGCACTGTTGAGTGCTTGGGCCCTAATAATAATAACAACTTATATTTATATAGCGTCTTTCATTTCACGTTTGTAGAGGTGAAAGGGAAAAATGTCTAGGTCACTTGCAACCTGTGCAATGGACAAAAGACCCTTTCCACGTCAGTGGCAAGTAATTCAAACCTAATGAAACACCCAACACAAAAAGGTAACGTAATTAATTACTTTGACATTGATGTAACTCAGTTACTTTTTGGTAGAAGTAATGAGTAACTATAAGTAATTGCCCAACACTGCCTGTTTATACAACTGTTTCAGATGTTTTCTTCTGTACATCTGTCATGTTCAACTTCTGACAGAAAATAAATAGTATTTAAATCAAAAATAACCTTCTGATGTCTTCGCAACTCACTTATGAGCAACGGAACATTTAAGCTTGACAAAAAAAGTAATTTGATTTATATCGTGATATATTGATATTGACTGATATGAAAAAAATTATCGTATCAGGATTTTTTCCCATATCGCCCAGCCTAGGTAGAAGTTTAAACACACGTGCTAGGATGTGGGATGTATGGTAGAAGTTTAAACACATGTACTAGGATGTGGGATGTATGGTAGAAGTTTAAACACATGTACTAGGATGTGGGATGTATGGTAGAAGTTTAAACACACGTGCTAGGATGTGGGATGTATGGTAGAAGTTTAAACTTGTACCTTTCGGTGTGCTGATGGCTCTGTCGTTCACAGCTCCTTTAGGCATCACTGGAAACAAAGTCACACAACATAAACACACCACACCAAATTGAAGCTCTCAGTGGAACTCAGTGGAAGTTCAGCTCAGTTTTCTTGAAAATCATAGTAAATGCAGCTTCTTGTAAATAATAGTTTAACCCTTAAGTGTGTCCTACCTGTTCTTTCCAGTATGGTAGACTTTGACTTGGCGTGTTCTCCCTGTCTTGAACTGACGTACACACGCCTGCAACCACATACAGAGTTATGTTTCCATCACTTTGCATTAATTTCCTGACTGTGTAAACAGATTTATGTCCACACAACAGGACAAATACCTGGTAACACAGACACACATGCACAAATGGTGGCCTTTTTTCTCATCAGTTATTGTTATACATTCAACGAAGAAACCCAAAGTGACAGAACTACATAAAAGTAATGTTACACAGATATACTGGTGTCTCCTCCCTCCCTCTGTGTCCTGAAACACCACATAGTGTTAAAGAGAAAATTGGAGTAAAAATGTATACAAATACGTCAAAATCTAAATGGTGAAATGCTTTTTAGAAATACATTTATGACCTATTTAATGTGTTTAGAAGAAAATGTCTGAATTGACTTTACACAGCCTTTAATGACTCTAAATGACAGATTCACTGATTAGAGAAAAGGGTCATCACTGGGACTCATAAAGTCTTTGGACTTGGCGCAACAGATAATCAAAGGTTGTAGATCAAAGAAAAACAATAGTGTGCAGTGTGAGGCACATTTGTTGGACTGTGGCTGTGATGTAAACCTACCTGTCAGTGTGTGCCCGTCTGGCAGACAGGGGGTGTGGACATGGTGGCTGAGGAGTGGCAAAGCTAAATGGAATGAGGGGCCTGGATCTGACAGGGGAGCTTGGGACTGAATCCTGCAGAGAAGAGAATCACCATGATACCTCACTGGGTAATGCGGTAGTCACCTAACCCTCAGACACTACACTTATTTTTAATGGAAGAACATAACTTCATCTGATTTCAATTCTTAAACACTGTGCAATAGTACTTGTATAGTACAAACAAAAAAAAACATCTGAAATTTAACGTTGATATTTTTTACAGTATTTCTTCTTAAATCGATTCAAATTTGAGATAATTTTTACAATTAACAATTGAACAAATAGAATGAAAAGTGCAGTAGACCTGTCAGAAAGTCAGAAACCAGACTACATTTTGAAAAACACAAAATTACACCCCAAGATAATGAAGGCCTTGAATTTAGATACACACTCTTCTTGATTCAAGGTTTTTCCAGGCCTGTTACTACACAACTATTATATTTTAGTACAACTTTTAATTAAATATTGTAATCAAGTCAAACAGTAAAAAAACAATATAGTATTAGCAATGATTTGTTTCAAACATTCATCCATACCATCATTCTAAAATCAACTAAAATATTGTGTAACAACTGAATGCAAACGTATATGGAACTATGGCGTTAAAAGGACCACTATGTAGGATTTAGTGGCATCTAGCAGTGGGGATGCAGGTTGCAAACAACTGAATGCCCCTCCCCCTTCCCTATCATGTGGTCACAAAACTTATCAATCAATCTCAATCAATCAATCAATCAATCTTTATTTGTATAGCGCCAAATCACAACAAAGTTATCTCAAGGCACTTTACACATAGAGCAGGTTCTAAACCAAACTCTTCAGGTTTTAACTTTAAAGAGACCCAACATTCCCACATGAGCAACAGAGGCAAGAAAAAACTCCCTTTTAACAGGAAGAAACCTCAGGCAGAACCAGACTCAGAAGTGGGCGGACATCTGCCTCGACCGGTTGGGGTTGAGAGGAGAAAATGTAAAATGTAAAATGCAAGAGGCCCTCTCTAGAACCAGTGTTTAGTTTGCCCATTCTGAGCTTCTGTAGAAACACTCCCTATGTAGATATACGGATCATTCCACAGTAACGAAAATACAACAATTCTTATTTTCAGGTGATCATACATTAATTATGACATACCTATGAATATTATATTAACTTTCTGCCAAGTCCATTGTAATTGGTGCTGCTATATTCTGCACACTGCACTTTTAAAAGGTTATTGAGTATTGTTGTTAAATAGTGACAATTGCAAAATTGAATACAAACTAAACAATATCATGATTATGAGTGATGAGTAACACTATGAGAGTTGGGTTGTGTGTGTTGTGTGCTTTAACCTGTGCAATGGGAGTTTTGTCTCCTGCCAGGCTACACTTGTCCATCTGCTCCTCCATCTCTCTGTCCTTCTCAGCCGTCTTCAAAGCAAACTCCACCTCGGTTGCCAGCTGCTCGTCTCCAGAGAAAAAATCCTTCACCTCGCTGCTGTAGTCCTGCATTGTCACCTGATGGTAACAGGTAACAGCACCCTTGTGTCACAGAAATGTGGGATGCAGCCTTAAAAGGGCTCTTTAACTCAGCCCATGTAAGCCCAGTTGGTGAAAGGCAGACAGTTTTTTAACAGCATTTAAGCTGTACACTTGTTACTTTCATGGATTAGCAGACATATGAACATAACTCAACCTTTCTTGTTGCTACATTGGATTCTGGTCTTGAGGGGGTGGACCCAATAACATCTAAACTCAGTCAATAAAGTCTGCCTTTGTGGGGCTTATAATATTTGATCAATGTACATCATTTTGTTTTTATGATAGTGCATGTTGTCATGCTGCACACCAGTACAACACAGCATACAATGAATATGCAGAGAGGCTGTGTCACCTGGAGGTAGGCCATGAGGTCTCTGAGGACAGGTGAGTGTTTCTGCTCCAGCAAGCTCTTAAGGCTGATGATGAGAGGAACAGTGTTCTCTATGAAGGCCTTCTTCTGGACCTGTCAATCAAAGCAGGGACTGGATTTTAATAATGTTAATTGATAGCTGGAACTTTCTACCAGGAAACTGATATCACCAAACTTGTATTGTAGCAGCAGTCTGGTGTTGACTCCACCCACCTGTGACACCACCTTCTTCTGTGCAGCCTGCAGGACAGCTTTGGCCATGGTGGCCACGTTTTCCTCCTCTGGTTCCTCCCCAGCTGGAACGGATATGGCCTGCAGCTTCATCTCTTTCAGACTTAAGATGTTAAAGGTCTCTGATAAAATTTCAGCACCATCTGCATCCAGAGGCAGCTCCTTGTCTGCAAAGCATGCTGGAATAGGAAAAGGTGAGAGAGGAGTTATTATTTTCAAGTTAATGCTGCTCTAAGCCCAAAATGGTGCTTGCTGACAGTCCAGAATTCACAGAGAATCATCTCTAGATTTATTATTATTATTATTATTACGTTTGTGACGTCTGCTCACCTAAAACAGTGTGGTTTATCTTGATGGTGATGTTGAAGCGCTGGGCATCAGTGAAGTGCTCCAACAGAAAGCGGTAAATCCGAAAACGCTTCTCGCGGTGCTGGGCTCCCTTTATGGAGAATAGAACCTTTTCTCTGCATAGATTTAGGGAAAAAAAAGCTGATATTAGTCTGCTGATAGTGAGATAAAAGTACATTTATTATTGAAATTGTAGTGGCAAATTTTAGCCTTCAACATTATAAAAATATATTGTGTGCACTATGTAGTTATCATTGAAATGTGTATGAATTTGTATTTATCATACAGTTAGATTATAGACATGGATCATAAGAAACTATCTGTGTAAACCTGTACTACAGAACTTTGTAAATCTTGCATAGAGTCACTTTAGTTGTGCCAGGCGACTCAGGGTCTTATTGATGTTGGGAAGTTTGTCTTTAGCACAATTAAACTTTTTTTGCACCAGTTTCGATGGCTCCTCAGGTGGTATCTGCTTGGCTGTTTGGACTTAAACTTTTGAGATGTGTGCTCGGCTGGCCGAAGGATTTTAAACATTACAAAATTTAGTCTCTGCATTTAACCCATCCTAAGTATTAGAAGTGGGCAGCCACTGTGCAGCGCCCGGGGACTAACTCCAGTTCTATGTCAGTGCCTCAGTCAAGGGCACTGACAGGAGAATTCACCTCTCAGATCTGTATTGGTGTAAATGTTATATACACCTATAATTTTTTCTTCTTCTTCCAAAGCATTTTATGTATATTTGACCCTTTTCATTAATTCAAGTTTAATATATGTACATATGATTTTTTTGTTACATTTTTGATAGCTATTCTTGATCATTAAATTCCTAGTAAAGTTTACTGTTTCAGTGCTTAGAGGTCATTTTATACAATAAAGTTTATTGTCAAACTATAAAATATCATGCCTCCATTACATATCCTTGTCACAAGTGTTTGATAACCACATTTGGATCATTAAAAAAAATAAAACAAAAATGTGTTTCTGTATTTATGAAATACATTGAAATGAATCGATATCATTTATATCATTTTTTAAACTCCCCTATATCCATATTGGCCCAAAAAATCCTGTGTCCGTCGGGCTCTAGTCCTATGTATGAGGTACAGGATACAAACTTTCACTCTCCAATAAGAAAGAATATGTCTGAAGTCGGAGCTCAATCTCCCAATATCCTACCTTTCACTTTGAGGGAACTTGTTGTAGGACTTGTGTTTGCTATAGGAGTTTAAGTGGAAGATACATTCGATGAAGTGCTGGCTGAACATTTCTGGGTTCTTCTTCAGCAGCCGGTGGAGCAGGCAGTATTCACATAGACTGGGGCAAGAAACAGGGTGTGCTTAGGTTTGACATAGTGGTACATGTATTTATGAGGTTTGATTATATTAGATCTAAGCTCTGCATGTTTGTACACTGGGATGCACGATCTTTGTCTTTGACAAAAGAATAATGATTCAAAGAGGTAGGTTTAACCAGTGTCATTGTGTGCTGCTACGTGCTACCTTGACATTCAAACCTATAAACTATATTAGCTGAGTAATAACATCAATATAATTTCACTTGATTTTACCACAAAGTAACAATAAAAATACTCTACATAACAAGCATCAATAGTGCTAAACATCCACAGAACAGAATGTAGCTGCTGATTTTTAAACACTACCATAACTTTGGTGCCTATTGTGTTTTATCCACTGTTTAAATTCAGCTGTCCATTATATTAAAAAATGATCAATTTAGTCATAATGTCTTTCCATGTGTGATTTACCTGGCAATGGCAGGCACTGGATCAACCAATGCCACCATGAAGCGGAAGAAGAGAGAACCCTTCCATTTCACAAATTCCTCCTGGAAGAAAGAACAAAGGCAGTTAGAGTTAGACAATGAAAACATACCCTTCTGTGAAACTCCCACACAACAGCCTAATAGCATGAAGGAGAAAGGCAGGGTTCATCAATTGCTAGAGGAAACTGTTTTGGACTGCTGTAAAGCAGTTGATTTGCCTTTATTGACAGCAATCTGTCCTTCGTTAGGGGACACACACTCAGGGGGCACGCTCCTGTTAAACCCAGTCTGTTCTGAATGGTCAGCTTGAGGAAGCTTCCACTGAAAAACTACAGGCAAAATTCGTCTAAAAATGTAAAGCAGATCAAAAGTACACACACACACACACACACACACACACATATATATACACATACATATGTTCCATCTCTTAATGATAACGTGTAAAGTGTAGAGTAATTTTCACCTGGAGCAGGTTGGTCAGCATGATCAGAGTCTGCTCCCTGACAACACCTTCGGTGTCTCGCAGACAGATGGAGATGTTGGGGACATAGTGATCGACCATGTTGGTGTATCGAACGCACAGATCACACATGATCACTACCACATTGTTGCGCACAGCAACCTCCGTGCCAACCTCGAGCTCCCTGGCAAACACTGGCAGATACTTCTGAACTAGTTCCTCATGCTGCAGACAAAGTTTACCTGACCAAGACAGACACAAAGGCAGATGAAACATGAATACATGATAACTAACCCCAGAGTTGAGGGAAGCCACATGGTTCCTGATACAGAGAAATTTAGACAGACTAAGACAGAAATTTAGTGAGTGGTAACATTATCACAATTATTATCGCACTAGGATTTCACTGAAAACCAAACAAATACCTTACTAAAACAGAAACAGGGGAGCCAGACACAGAATTGTGGGTGGACAGTTTACCTAGAGTGATGACTCCGTGTGCTCTGACTCTGGTAGGCAGAGAGTTTGCTTTGAACTGGGACAGAGGCAGCGAGGCTGGCAGCTCTTCCTGGCAGTCTGTCAGTGAATAGCAGAAAAGACCAATAAACAGTTAACATCAAGTTTTTCTGACATATCTTAGACACCGTTTTTCCTACTACAACTAATATTGGTCAATAAAACAGAGGTGAGTTTAATCTCTATGAAATTATTAATAAAATTCATCAAGTTGGATTAGAATACTGTCTGCATGTACCAGTGTTATTATAGTTTTGAAATTTTAATGAGTTTGTATTTAGTTTTTCCAGCTTGCATTTTAATTTCAGTTAAGTTTTAGTTAGTTTAACAAGTGATTAAGTAGTTTAAGTTTAGTTTTTATTTTGAGGAATTGGCTAGGTTTAGTTTAGTTTTCAGGTATTAGGAGGAAAGCCTTGATTTGCAGAAGCTGAAAAGGATAAAATAATGTCTGACAATGAGATAAGGTTTGCTGTGTTTCGGACTGTGATGTTAGGTTGTGTCTCTTGCTTCTCTGTGAGAGCTTCGAAGGTGGACTTTCAAATTAGTGGGATTTTTCCCTATTAACTGTATCCTTCAAATTTTCTCATCACTCTTCATCACCACACTTTTTGGTTTCTACCTGGAACTACTTTTTCTTTCAAGAAAATCGTAAATTGGACGGCAGGCATCTTCTTCTTGTGCGTTATACAGCAGCTGGCATCCACTATGCTGCCTACTGGAACCAGTTTTCTCAAGAAGTCAAACTGAACACGACACAATAACAATGGATGGAGAAAAGAGTTTGAGTTAGTTTTGCATTGTTCATTGTCGTTTTTTATTTTGGTTAACTAAATTATTTTTTCACGGCAAATGTGAGTTCTATTTCATCAGAGGCGGTGCTTTAAGCCCTGAATGTCTCCATCTTGCACGTACGCAGGTTGCACAAAGTCACCTGTGACCCCTGATGACCCCGGTTAACCTAATCTTCCAGTGACATCAGAGGATGTGTTCCTTTTCATCTTCTCACTTCGCAGGTAGACTGCATGTTAGGACTGGACAATTATGGCAAAAATCATAATCACGATTATTTTGATCGATATTGAAATGGCGATTATAAAACACGATTATTAATAGATGTGTAAACATAAGCATTTATTGAACCACCAGAACTCAACTTGAAATATATTTGAACACCACAACCAGAAATACATTAAAATCAAGAAAAAAATATATAATGATGATTGGAAATAATAATAGCAATATGTAAAAACAATAAATAAAAATAAATAGCCAAAATCTACCAAAACCTTTCTGTCATTTTAAATCTCCCAGATCTGCGCAGAAACACACCGTTCCTCCAGCGGGTCTAACATAAGGGGCGGGACACAGAACTTGCTGGAAAAGACGGGGGCGTTGGATTTATGTCACAGGTGCGCCGCGCTGGGCGGAACAATAATAGTTTTATGTCGATTATTACGTTTTTATAATCGTGGCAGGCCAAAATCGATATCGCGATTAAAATTCAATTAATCGTCCAGCCCTACTGCATGTCTCTGAGCTCGAACTAAACTAAGCGTGAACTTCACTGCTGCTTCGTCGCCGGTAGCCTTGTGACAACTTGTTGGAGCTGCGACAAGAGGTTTGCTGCGTTTTTTTGCCGCGGACACCACTTTGGATCATCATCGGTTGGTCTCTACAGCTGCTTGAGTACCAGGTGTAGTGATAAGTTTCCTTTGAGTATTTGTTATTTTGTTAAATAACAATTGGTCATCTTTGTATAATAAAGAGAGACGATCCTCTCTTAGGAAATCAACTCAGGCTGTCATCCTGCTCCAATTTACAGTGCATCCGTCCGCGGTGAGAAAGGAGCTCTCTCTCTTTCCAAAATTAAATATTTGCAAATTATACTGGAAATATCAGGCTGGATACAGACTTTGCCTTAACTCTCTTATGTTGGATCAGTACTTATGACATTACAAAATGAGACAAGGGATGTATTTTTAAATGGTTATTATAATTGTCTACCTCAGCAGCTCATTCTCTGATCTGAGCTTACACAGAACTCTCTCTAAATGTTTTATTTCTTTCACCTCCTTTACTAGTTTCTTTGCCTCTAATTTGTGCCAATAGTGAAGATTCAATATTAAGTTTGTTTTTACTGTCAGAGTCTCAACATGCAATATATTACAGTAATAATAATGTAATGCCTCCACGTCATGCCAAAAAAGAAAAGAAAAGAAAAGAAAACCTCACTGTGTTACCGGCACGTTGCGCGTGTCATGAACCGAACAAACCGAACAATACACAACATGCCCCAAACCGTGACAAGCATACCGAACGGGACAGATTTATTTAATGAACCGTTCCACCCCTACTTTAAACAAAGATCTGTATCAGATTACATCATAATTCTATTCATTGAATCAAAATCCTACCCAATCGAATTGAAGCGAAACATTCCATTTGAAAATGTATTGTTCCTGAATCGTATCGTACTCCATGTATCGAGATATGTATCGGATCGTCTTATAATGGAGAGATGCACACCCCTAATGTCTACTTTCATGTACCCATAAGCACCTCACCACAGACAATTTCTGTGGTTTGCCTTTCAAGGCCGTCATTTTCAGTTCAGGGGGAGTTCGGCCACTACCTTTTTCCACAGGTATTCACCAGGTGTGTGAGACGGCAGCCCTCTCACACACGGCAGTCGTGGGGCATGAAGATCCTGCTGTATCTGGATCTTTTCGGTCTCAGATGGCCCAGGACATGGCGCTTCTCCTCTTACATGTGGCCCAGCTGGGTCTCAGAACTGCCTAGTTCCCTCACAGAGTACAATCTTTCTGGGGATGACTCTGGACGCTGTCGCCATGAAGGCCTGTCCATCCCCTTTGCGTGTGGACGACATCCTCCGCCTCCTTCTCTTCTTTCGAGAGGGTTAGGGTTAGGGTTCGAGTTTCCACAGTAAGGCGCATACTAAACGCTGAAGGACTCCATGGCAAAATGGATTCAATCAAGTATCAGGAAATCCTGGGAGAAAATGTAATGCCGTTTGTGAGGAAGCTGAAGCTTAAATGTCATTGGACCTTCCAACAGGACAATGATCCCAAGCATACCTCAAAGTCCACTAAGGCTTGGTTTCAGAAGAAGTCCTGGAAGATACTAGAGTGGCCATCACAGTCGTCTGACTTGAACCCCATTGAAAATCTCTGGTGTGATTTGAAAAAAGAAGTTGCAGCACGCAAACCCAAGACTATTAGTGAACTGAAGGCCTTTGCCCATGAGGAAGGGGCCAAGATCCCTCAGGAATGTTGCCAGAGGCTGGTGTGTGGCTATGCATCACGTTTGCAGCAGGTCATAACAGTAAAAAGGTGCTCTACTAAGTACTAAAGATGCTTGTCATGAAGGGGTTGAATAATTTTGAGACTGCAGTAGTCATTAAAAGTGGCATTTTGTGTTGAATTTGGAGAAACCACTTGTAATATTAGTTGTGTTGGGCTATTTAAATTGTTCTTGCTTGATTTGTTTATTGCAAACAGCTGCTAGTTTGTACATTTTGCCAATAAACCTAACTTGCAGTGGGGGTTGAATAATTTTGATTGCAACTGTAGATGTTGCAGGGTACCACTGCATATGTGGAAAGGTGGCAGACATGAATGTTGTTCCAGAGGAAGTTGTGTAGAATCTGATAGATAGTTCCACAGGACTTGCAAAGATCTGCGTCTATGACGCATACATTTTCTGCAGTGAAATTACATTGCTAGGGCTGCAACTAACATTTATTGTCATGATTGAAGAATCTGCAGGCTATTTTCTTAATTAACTGTTGTCTGTATAATGCTCATTATAATTTCTTGGAGTTCATGTCAATGTCTTGTATTATCTGATGAACAGTTCAAAGTCTAAAGCTTTGAAAGATTTAAAATCCTCACATTTGAGAAACTAAAACAAAATAATTGCCAATTCATTTTCTATCGATTGCCTAATCAATTAATGGAGCTCTGAACTATTCTTGATGATTTCCACCATCCCAGAGAGGAATGTAGAATTCTCAGTCAAACAAGCACAATGGACAGCTATTTTGGATCCTGTAGATTTGAATGCCATGTCTGTTCTTAGATGTCTATCCACTTCTATTACCTGTGAATTTGTCAGAATGTGTGGTGAGGACAGATTCCACCAGCAAGACTGTCCTCTTGCCCACCCTGGCAGGACAGTGGAGTGAGGCCACACCCAGAGTATGGAGGTGTTTAACCTGGAAGACAGAACATTTTCAGTTTTATCAAAAGCACAGCCCTCAGATACTGACCTGGGATAGTGCAGTACCCTGGGCTTTGACTTTGATAAATAAAGTAGTGTGACTGCTGTTTCATACTGAGCATTACGCAAATGCGAAACTAGTTACTTACTACTGATTACTGACATACAGGCAGCAGTGTGGTTGGTTATTTGAACATATGTCAAAAACCCACCTGGTTAGTGGTAGTTTAAGAGCATCAACTAACAATGTGACCCAGATTGTATTCTGAAAGCCTGACTTTGATAGTTGCTTTACCACATGCACACATGGTTACGGGAATTGTGTCAAAACCACAACACTAGTCATCAATAACAAATAAATCACAAAGAAAAATCCTAACCATTCTTTGGAAGCATTGTAAAGTACTTTTAAGTAGTTCTCACCATCAGCTCCTCATTGAGGTTCTCAGCTCCGTTTTCACTCAGCATGATGTTGGCTAAATATGCCTCACAAACCGACACCAGCTCACCACAATGCTGGTTCAGAAAAGCCTAAGGAAAACAAAACACATTCTACTATAGCAAGAGAAATCTCTGTGGTACTTAGGGCTCAGTCGTGTTATGTGATTTGAAAATACTGATATTGTTCAGCTCTACTGTTGGTGGAGCCTCACAAGCATATTTTAGTATTTGTTTGTCACTCATGATACAATGTGGTCCATGTGAGACATCAGCTAGTCTTATTCCTCTATTGTAGCCTATTGATGCTCCAAACTTTCCATTTTAGATTGTTCAAGGGCTTAAACAATGATTCTAATCATCAATCAAGCCGTCCCTGACTTAACTCCATTTTTTCAGTTGAATCACTGACAGGGTCTTTCTTCTACAATACGTAAATACATAAATGACAAAAACATGATGGAGGGATGATGGAAACAGAGAACAGCACAATGTAGAGCAGAGCATCTGTCTCCTGCTTCGACTTAGATATTCTCAGCTCTGGTGCTAAGAGTTAGGGAAGTCAGCTAAACTACTTGTGAACCAGGCACAGGTACAACCTCTTTTAAAACTGAAATAATACCAAGGTGCATGAACAAGAATCTAACAGTAAAATGTGAGGGCGCACTCACACAAGGGCCAATTGTTCCGTACCATGCTGAAACACGAATATTTTTTGTACAAAAAAATAAAAAAACAGAACATTGGTGAAATATATTCACTAAAACATAGGCAGACAGTTTACTCTCATAAAACATGCACAGGTGTGTGTTTGCGTGCTGTGCACTGGTAAAAACAACACAGCCGTGGCAAAAGTAGAGTAGTACAGATAGTTAAAAGCAGACGTACTGATTCAACTCGTTACTCCAGTAAAATTATGAAAGTTCGATCACTTCGAGTGATCATTCATGCTTGCAGGTATATGACTTAGTTTAACTGAATGACTTAGAAGTCTCCAAATGACTTACTTTAATGAATGTCATTAGTTTATATAATGCAGATTTGTAAAGTATTACTTTTATGAGGGTCACAGTCACAGACAATAAACAGCAGATGTAATGAAGTCCACGCAGCACACTGGATGCAAACTAATATTAAGCCTATAGCCTATTCATTATAATGTCCATGGACATACATTGAGTTCTTTTGCCTTAATAAAGATAAAATAATACACAAAAAATGGTTGGATAGGGAACCCATATATGCATAATGTCTCCTCGTTGTATTTACTGTTGCTTGAAATGACCAGGGCTCAGCTAATGTTGCCTTTCGTTGATTTCCTGGGATTCCTGAGAAAACTGGCTTCTTTTCTCAAGATTTAAAATGTCTTTTTTTAGGGAAAAATATATAATATCCCTAGTGCGCATGCGTGACCAAGTGTACCGTGCTAGAGCACACCTCTTATATCCGTACTGGGCCAGGGAAGTGTACTGTACCCAAGCATGGTACACTTTCGTTTGCCTCCTTTAGGGCAAGGTACGATTGCCTAGTGTGAGTGCGTCCTGAGACTCATGTAGACTGTTATAGGAGCGTGGGGCAGGTGCTTTGCAGCTATGATGGACTCTACTGTAACTGGGTGCAGCAGGCTGTTAATAGTATTTTTTAATAATAATAGTTGCATTGAAAAAATGAATATTAATAATATTAATGAGAACAAAAAATATGTATAAATAAGAAGCAGCATGAACCACAACATGATAAATCCAAATACCAAAGTCTAAGCCAGCTATTATATAATAATAATAATATAATATTCAGGGACAGTCCTAAATTCTACCTTAACATTTTTAATCATAAACTATACAAGAAAAAGACATAATAATTACATCAGCAGTTGTAAAATGAGAAGGTAAGATCTCTAACCTGAGTCTGTTTGACATCTTCGCTGCTGCCAAATTGATAAAGAGTCTCTACTGCAGCGCTGATCACCTCCAGAGGCAAAGTAAAAGTCTTCAACCAAGACATCAGATCATCTGGGGTCAGAGAGAGGAAGATTCAAGCAGGCGGTTCCAGAGTAATCCTGTGAATTTTTTCATCAAATCCTGTCATTACTCACCAACTATCCTGTACTTGGTATCTTCATTCAGATGAGTAGCAATGTCTCCCATTACACACAGGATATGACAGCAGGTTGTCACATGTATGTCCTTTGAACTAAAAGAGAAAAAAACGCTGTATCTCTGGATCATTAAACAATAAATGCATGAAAGCTGAACGTTAGTGCTGTAAATCAATATTGCCAGTCTCACCTGACCATGCTGTCCCAGGCATCCAAGATCTTGCTGTAAGGCAGTCTAGGGGATGAAGCGACAACCTTGGAGAGCAGCAGCCAGGCCCCTGCAGCATGATCAGCCTCCATGTGTGAGATCAAGTTGTTGATGAACGTTTGTGTAAACTTGTTTTGTTTGGACCAGATGGTGAAGGCCTGGCTGAAATATTGGCTGGAGAACCGGGAAAACAATATCAGCAACAGCAGGTAATGTAAACATAATTACTTTTATATTTATTGCTAACATTCAGATTATGTTCCATATTTCAAGGAAAATGCATAAATAATAGTGTTCAGTTTTGGGAGGTCAATGATTAATCATATCAATTAATTAACATTAATTATTTAACCTATTAAAAATATATGAATGTAGAAGACAAGGGATGTATAGTGCAACTGTCAGAAAATGTAGATTTTCTCTACTCCAAAATGACATACCCAACATGAGTGTAGTATATTTCTGCAACTACAAGGTCTATATGAATAATATTGGTATCATAATAAAGGTAACACTTGTGAGAGACTTGAGAAAAAGCATGAAATGAAGATTGAACACACCATAAATTAAATATTTAATTTTCGCCTGACAAAAATGTACATTTTTAGAGTGAATAACACCTTCTGAATGATGCGGTTGTAGCCAAACTGAAAAACTGTAGCATAACATCTGAACATTATCTGTGCCAAGTCTCATGCTAATAAAGTAAAGCACTGCAAAGTTAGAGATTTTAGTAGAGATATATTTAAGCGCTCAACTCTGCGCACCTCTGCGCGCACATTGCGTATTGATATCAGCTAAACCAAGCAATATTTTCATGAAGAGCATCAATATCTCGGGAACCCATTGGTCAATTTGGACGATTGACCCCTCTAATGAAAGTCCACGCCCTCTAGAAAATAATGCAGTTGGCTAAATCTGTCACAATATCACAGTTCAACCACTAGATGGAGACAATGACCGTGTGTTCGCATTGAGGATGATGAGGCAGGTTATCTGCAGTTCATCCTCCATGCCATGTAAATAAATGAAAACTAGCTTGATATGATCCAGAGACATTGGAGTAGCTGTTACTAGGAGTATTATGCGACCAGACACAACTTTAAACCAGAAAAACAGTGAAGGTATGACAGCATCCCAACTCTACCGGAAGTTCCCTGACGCCCGCAAATGAGATCCAATCTCCTGGAATCTGGAGCAAGCGAGCAAGAGTTCGCACTAGAGAGTGACTGCACGTGTGTGTGTTTGTGTGACTATCAATGCAGTGCATATGAGGGCACAACGTCCTTATAGCTCTGTGATGCAGGTTATTAGACCAATCGCACGGCCTTATGTACCTTATAACTTGTTGATGGTTAACATGGCTAACTAAATTTGCACACAAACTGGACTAAATGTAATTGGTCCAACCTGAGGCCTTGGCACTCGTTGCAGAGCAGGCCAAGCAGGTCCCAGGTCAGCCTCTGACTGGCATCCAGGTGGCGGCTGACAGAGTACAGTTTGATTTGGCTGAGCAAGACCTGGTCTAGAGCCTCCAGGGCCTTCTCCTGAACTGAATTTTCAGTGTCCACCACAGCTGGCAAGACACCCTGCAGCCACGCCTTCTGCACCATACTGCATTCTGGTTTAGCCTGGTAGTAGAAGTCATTAGAAAGAAACTGTTACTTTAGGCAGCAAGAGAAAAAATATAAATAACAAATACAATAAATATAAATGACAATAAACATCAGAAACAGTGTCAGTAAAATTGTATGTGTTTGAGTTTTCTGTATTCTGCTGGTCTCTCTCTCTCTCTCTCTCTCTGAGCTGCTGGCTGAGACCACAGACTATTAAAAAAAACATATGGAAGAAGTGATCTGACTGTCACCATGTTCGATTTGACTACTGGAATCTTGGATGTTTGGAGCTGAACTGACCATATTAGGATGGTCAACTGTGATGATGCTAATGCTAATTTTCTTTAAAACCTTTAAAAACAAAATATACTTGATAGAAATACTGAACAGTCAACTTCTTAGAGGGTGTTTTAGTACAAACAACAACTGAACAAGATTTTTAGCCATGGTTACATTATGTAATCAACATGGTCACTATGGCAACGACTCGCCAATTACAGTGTAGCTACACCCTAAAACATACACTGCTTTATTGTCTATTTTACTCTAAGTAAGACCACAATTTATAGAATGAACATTATGCTGTAATGAAAAAAAAAAAGCAATCAAGACCATAACCTTATAAGCAAACTGTTTACAGCGATAATAAATCAAGTGAGACATAGTGTCATTTTCCTACAATTGGACTTCTTTTTGCAACCAGTGGAGCTGAGCCCTGCTAGCCATGAGAAAGAAGGTTTAAGGCACTTCTGCATTGGCTTCCCTTTTCAGACCGGGAGCTACCCGCCTGGTTAAGACTCACAGTGGTTAAGAGCACATGCCACATATGCAGTGCACCCCGGTTCAAGTCCCGGCCAGCGGACCTTTGCTGCATGTCCCGTCCCTTCTCTCCCATGATTTCCTGTCTCATTACTGTCAATAAAAGTTTTTTTTTTTTCAAAAAAAGACTCACAGCAAGCAGCTCTCCCACACACTGCAGTGCCTTTTTCTTCACAGACACAGCCGGGTCTCTGCAGCGCTCAGAAAGCATAGCCAGGTTCTCCCAGTTCATAGGGATCACTTCATGCTTCAGGAGACCCTTTAGGGCCTGAGGAGGGACAGAAGAGCAAAGAGGTTAAAGGTTAGCTTTTCATCTCTTTGTTCACCACAAGCGCACTGCATAACATACAGTATGTACTGTGAATGTTCACTCATTCCATATGTTATTCTTTGGATTTAAAATATGAAGCTGTCTGGTAGTTTCAAGTACCTGTAGTGACGATCTTCTCACGTTAGTCTTGGAGTCTTGCACACGCCGCAAAAGAAGAGCCAGGTTCTCTTTTGCTGTGTTGAAAATATAAGATAATGACTTAAATCTCCTTAAGTTCATCTCAAACTTTGAGTGCATACATAAAAAGTACAGTGTACTTGAAAGGTATTTTCTTTAATTTACAAAATGCTGCCCAACACCCATCGCATGTGAAAAAAATGATTTGAATGACTCACCGTCACAGCCTGAGCTGTCAGTGCTGCTGATCTCCACAGTCCTGAATGGTAGAGTGCGGTAGGTTTTCTGAGCCTGCTGGGAACTAAGATTTCCTGAAGCACATAGTCACATCTATCAATCACCACCACTTCAAACAATATGAACTACAATGAAACAAGCATGGGTATCAAAGTTCAAAGAGCTACAAAAAAAAAAAAAAAAAGATATTTGCACATTTTGCAGAAGTTTTACTGGAAATGTCAGGCTGGATACAGATTTTGCCTTAACTCTCTTGTGTTGGCTCAGCACTGATGACATTACACAATGAGACAATGGATGTCTTATTAAATGGTGTTATTATACTTTTCTACTTCAGCAGCTGATTCTGTGACCTGAGCTTGCACAGAACTCTCTAAATGTTTTATTTCTTTCACCTCCTTTACTTGTTTCTTTGGCTTTAATTTGTGTTAATAATGAAGATTGAATATTAACTTTGTTTTCACTGTCAGAGGGGCTTTGCAAAGTTCTGAAGAAGCAATTTATTACAGTAATAAACACAGTGACATGGTTCTGAACTCATACCTGTTAAAAAAAAAAAAAAAAAAAACCTTGTTCCCTGGTCTTTGATTAAATATATCTATTTGAAGGTAAGCAATGCCACATTTATAGGATTGACTTATGTTAATTTTTAATGTAAAATGAATGACTACTTAAAAAAAAAAGAATTGTATCAGATTGTTATCAAATCCTACCGAATCGTTCCATTTTAAAATGTATCGTTCCTGACTGGGCTTGAACCCCATGTATCTGGATAGGTATCGGGTCGTCTTATATTGGAGAGATGCACATCCCTACTAGGCAGTACATACTGACTGAGTATGGTTATGGGTATGTTTTGGGGATCTTTGTTTCCCCCTTTTTCTTTCTTCTGAGCTGATTGTAAAGCTGTGCAGCTATGCTTGGTACTATTTGTTCTTGAACGCCATCTACAACAACAGGGCTGGTAGATCACAGGAGCTGACATTGTGCTCTTCAGACCACCGAGAGGAGACGTCTTCGAGGGGGTCCTAGACCAACTCACAGCTGCAGTAACCGTAAGCATAGCTGCCAGTTTACTCACCTCTGCTTTCATATGAGCTCTGTGTTTTCAATGTTATACTGTGCAGTAGAAAGTACCGGTTGTGGACTCGTTTCAGCTGTAGCATAACAGTATGTGGGCAGTACGTAAGAATGCAATTCTGAACTGACCAAGACAGACAGAACGGTTGTGGCAAGTGAGCTAGAGAGCAAATGAAGAGAGGGAGCAGTGGTAGCATGAACAAAGCCAGTGAGACAAAGGACTGTACCTTCTGTGGTTTCACCTTCCAACATGGTCTGGGTTCCAGCTAAACAGAGTGGAAAAATGACTTTAGTGGAATCTAATAAGTACTATAAGAAAGCAGAAATGTATTCATGGAGTGTTGCAGTAAATGTGTTTCTTCTCTAACTGACAAATGCTGTGAGCAGGTTATAAGTAGAGAGAACTTAACTCTAGGGAAGTTCTTAAGTGATTCTCAAACTCAGGTCCAGTGTGTGTATATGTGTGTGTGTTTGTTTTTTTACTGGTGGAGAAGAGGTCGTGGACGGCCCGGGTGGCATTGAAGGAAGGTAGTTCCAGACACTGGGCCAGACAAGCGAGGGCATGGCCTTGGACAGTGGGGGAGTGGTCCATCCGTCGAGCAAACAGCAGACTCTGGATCAGGAACTTGTGTGGCAGGAAGCGGGCGAGCTCCAGGTCCTCACACTCCTCCGTCCTCCTCTCTGGGTGCTCCAGTAAAACCATCACCACATCCACAGAGAACAGCCTGCACACCATCTACAAAACCAGTCCCCCATATTATTGGATTCATTTTTATATTTGCCTTTTAAACAAAAAAGGAAGCTTTACTAATCAACTTTAGCATGCATCGGATTTCTGGTGTAAAATGTGTAAATTGCTATAGTAATAAAATAATGGGAAAATAATCGATAATCGCAAAAATAATCATTAGATGAATCAATTAATCGAAAAAATAATCGCTAGATTAGTCGTTTAAAAAATCATCGTTTTGCCCAGCCCTAGTATCAACACAGACCAATCAGGACACTTTGCTCTCACACACTCAGTCACTCTCTAGCACGCACTCTTGCTCCAGATTCTGGGAGATTGTATCGAATTTGCGGGCGTCAGGGAGCAGCTATCAATATGCGGGAGACTCCGGGAACATCCAGAAAAGTTAGGATGTCTGATGTGTAAACCCATTGCTGTGTTATTACAACATAAATCCCTTGGAATCACTTTAACAAAAACTAGCAAGTATACCATTACTCATGATCCTCCTAACAATGTTTGGTAGATTATACGGTTATGTACTATGGAGAAAGCACAAGTCTTGGTCTTCTATGTTAATCCCTCATAGAACTTTAAATTAAATTCTAAAAGCATTATTTAGGAAAAAAACTAACAAAAGACATTTCACAGCTCTACAATAACCATACAAACATTAACCAAAAGATAAGTGACGACCTTGAAAGGTGGTACTCACTCAATCCCTTCTTTGGCAACCGAATAATGACTACCAATGATTGCTTTTTCAAACTGAAGGAGGAGGGGGAGATGGCCCTAGCATGCCTGATGAATTATTATATAGACCATTAATCTTTGGTTTAATCCTGAATATGAAGCCAATTGGAAAAACATTGAAATATCAATATCAGGTAAAACCATTCCATTTTTGACATGGAGTTCACATGTCTGTCCTTCTAGTTAGGAACTACTTCTACTTTATATATTATAATTATATTTGCTAAAATTGTCATGGTAGCAAACAAAATGGCAATTACAAGACGCTGGCTTCTTAAAGAGCCTCCCACCCTGAATCAATGGGTAGATATTGTAATCAGTATAAACAGTATGGAATGTATGACATTTACTTTTAGATTCGAGGAAGAATAAGAAGCATAAAAGTTAGTGTGACTGTATCATTCTGTAACTGACTGACCTAATGTTTATGTTTATATAAAGTTTAAGAAAACTGTGTTTGAAACACATTTATTAAATAATTTAAGAAATGACATGGATTTTGTCTTGAGAATAAAAGTTATTAAAATACCGTAAATTCCGGACTACAGAGCGCACCTGATTAAAAGCCGCATGCTCTAATTTTAGAAAGAAAATCAATTTTGTACTTGTACAAGCCGCACCGGATTTTAAGCTGCAGGTGTCCCACGTTGTAATATGAGATATTAGCTAGGGTTGGTTGGTTGGATGGGGTGTCCATCGGCGATTGCACGCAAACCCGTGGACTTCATTACATCTGCTGCACCGCTGTTACCACAATTATCAAATGGTAAGTTTATTGTCTGTGACTGTGGCCCTCATAAAAGTAATATTTTACTAATCTGCATTATATAAACTAACAAAATTTGTTAAAGTAAGTCATTTGGCGACTTCTAAGTCATAAAACTAAGTCTGACTTTTACTGGAGTAATCTACCTCGTTCGCACCTGTCATTGTACATCTTGTATTGGAAAGCTTTGAATTAAAATTTACCTACTGAGAGAACTCTCCTGTTCTCTCCTATGAACGAGTCAGACAACAACGTGTATCAAACATGAAGCAAAGTGAAAAAATAATAAAGTAGGCCTACGTAACAACAAAATGTTTTTGGCCCCACTAAAAAAAATAAACATGCATTAGCCGCGCCGTAGTAGAAGCCGCAGTGTTCGAAGTGTGGGAAAAAAGTAGCAGCTTATAGTCCGGAATTTACGGTACTTATTTTTAAACAATGTTACCTTTGAGTGTCTGGAGAAGTTTAACAGCCACTTGACGAAACAGGAGTAGTCTGTACTTTCCATCTGAGATGTCAGCATACCCACAGCCTGAGCTCCGTGAGTTCGAAACTCACTTTTCTCCACCATCTAAACATACACAGCAGACACATATTAGATTATCTTCACAAGGCAATTGCAGAGCAGAGGTGGATCAGTATTTGCTGGAGGATTCACCTGGAAGCAGATATGCTGCAGAAGAATTTGTAAGAAAGGCATTGCTGGCTCTTTCAGCTCATCCACAATATGACTGTAATCACAAACACAGATCATGTTAGAGGTGAACAATTAGTTGACTGAAAGAAAACTGTTTACAATTTTGATAGTTAACAATTAAGCAAAAATGCCTAACATTCTGTTGCATAAAACCTAAACACCTCACCTTGTGCAATGGGCGTTTTTCACTTTTCAAATTTTTAAATATTAAATCAAAACAATGATCAATAGTTGATTCAATAATACATATAATAATATCATTGTTAGTTGCAGCCCTGGATCATGTGAAAAGTGATGTATTGTTCATGATGTGTGCATATAAAGGGTAAGTAATAGATAGGAGATATCCTAATGTGAAAGTTTCTTCCAGTCTTAAGACTCGACTAAAAGAAAAGGAATGATGGATAATTTTGAATACTTCATGTCACCATTTGACTTGACAGCTGGATTTGCAAGATGCAACTGTCCGATTCACTTCAACTAATGTTGAAGTGAATCCTTCTTGTTAATACATTAAACATTGGGACTATTTTGTAAGTTAAAAGGATAATGATGACACCTGATTCAGTTCTATTTACAGATTACGACAATGAGATGCAGTCGAAAGCTCTGTAAAAAAAATAGTAAGTGAGCCTTAGGTTAAGTTTATTTTCCTGAACTAAAATTCACAAGGTCAAGAATGAACACCACTCTCAACTTTTATATTGTTAAAAATCTCTATACACCTTTTTAACATTTAGGGGGAAAAAATCTACTAGTTGTTTTGACATTTGATAAAAACAGTGTTTACAGAACAAAATGGATGGCCTGGTTGCGGATAGCAAGGATGGCTTGGCTGGGTATGAGGAGGGTGGGTTTGCTTCTGTTGCCTTTATTCATCATCAGGATCACGTAGAGGAGCCGGTGGAAAATCCTCCGCAAGGACTAGACAACAGATACATCAGTTTAAATTCAGACATTGCTACTAGCCCGCCATGGACCAGGATTATTCATTACTGCATTGAGCAAGAGGTTTTGGAAGTACCTCTTTCTGGTCTCCATGTTTTGGTGAATAGAGTAGTTGCAGGCCATAGAAAGCCATCTCAGGAACGCTCCTCAGCTTGGTGAAATCCCTGAGCAGAAACAATATAACTGTCAGCTCTTCTACCTCCTGGACACATTTTTCAACAACACAGAGAGAAAAGCATAAACACTTAAACTCACTGTCCAGCAGAAAAGGTTAGTTGTCCAATGGCTGGCTCAAAGTAAAGCAGCTTACTGAAAATCTGCAGCAAAAAACAAACAGGTCAGATATGAAGGCAGAATTGTGCAGTGAGGTATAGAAAGGGTAAAAGGATGGAGTCAGTAAGTACCTGGGTGCAGCTGCTGGCACTCTGTGGTCGTTTGTTAAGTGGAAATGTCTGCAGGAGTCTGAGGATGCTTTGAACCAGGAGAACCACAGCATCTCTCATCCTCATCAGGTCCTGACCAGAGAAATGAAGTTCCTCTTCGTCCTCCTCGTCCTCCTCCACTTCCATCTGAGGGCAACACTCAGGCACCTTCATTTCCAGATACCCTGACTACTATAGCTTTATCAAGAAAGCTTTCAAGCCAAGCAAGTGAAGTTACATTTTGTTACTTAAAAGGAATAAATTGATACTAGTGGTTACAGCAGGTGGGGAGTTCCGGTCCTCTGAAATGAGGCCAACGCGGAAGTAACTTAGAGCTGCATTCTATCAAAAGGCCACCAGGGGGCGACCGTTTTGGTGTCAAAAGGACTTCCGTCCTCATACAAGTCAATGGAGAATTCACCAACTTCTCACTTGATTTCTAACCTCAGTAAACGTTTACAAAATGTGTTTATGGTCTCAATCGCTAGTTTAAAGCCTTCTTCAATGCAGTATGATGTTCATTTGTGAAATTTTGGCCTCCCTGATTTTATATTTGACAATAAAGCAGGGTATGCATTAGGGCGTGGCTACGTCCTGATTGACAGGTTGATTACCCAATGTCCTCGAGATCCAGCCCTCGCAACCATAGCAACCTCCCCGCTCCGCCCATTGCCCCGCCTCATGCCCATATAAGTAGAATCCGTGTTTTTATTTTTCCCAGCATGCACCTTAAATTTTCAAGATAGTGCTGCCCAGATCCGAAACTATTGGCTTCCGAGCAGCAGTCCACAAACCAATGGGTGACGTCACGGATGTTACGTTCATTTCTTTTATACAGTCTATGGGTTACAGTGATAGCTGCTTACCGCTTACTGTTTTTTTTTTTTTTTAATTTGCAACTCAGTTATAATCATATCCTATGATATTGCTATGGTGATTTCTGATACCTGTGTGGCGTCTTTATGGTGTGGTTTGGAGCGTTTGCCCTCTGCCTGAGAACTCTTTAGGTTGTCCTTCTTGCGCTTCTTTCCAGAGTCCTGAGGCCAGCAGTGAGAGGTCATATCCAAACACGTGTCCAACAATATCTCATGTAGAACCTTGTTAGCAATGCTTCCTGGAGGCAACGTACACATATACAGTATTATTGCATTATGTTCTCACACTAAGTCATTTGCTTCCATTTTTTTATTTTGCTGTATCCATGTGTTTTCCCCAGATTTACAAGCACATGCTTACCAGGGATTCCCAGCAGCAGCAGGTAGAGCGAGGCTGCATGCAGGCCGTTCACCCTCTGCTGGATGTTGGCCACTTTGGCTTTCCCCGCCAGGACAAAGAAAGACAGCGTGGCTACCAGAGTCTTGACAGAAGCCCCATTTTCCATCAGCATTGCCCAGATACTCTGCAGTGCAACATAGGAAAGAGTCAGGGGTTACTGGTATTCACATTAAGAATACAACTATTATATGTATAAAAAGACATCCACATGATACACACATGCAGATAAACTTGCAACTACATATGTGTGAATTAAAAATGAAGAAAAGCAGGAGAAATAGGAAGCTGGACTGCTGGATATAAGATGTTTCCTACTTGTAATGGTAATTTCAACTTCTTTGTAAGATACCAAACCTCCCACCGTCTCACCAAGATATCAGACTTTTAAATGTAATTGTAAATTCAATTCCTTTGCATTTCTACTACCTGAGACACCCATTCAAACCCTTGTGTATTTTAAATTAGGTTGTCTAGACCTCTTAATTTCACACTTCAGGGGGTCGGTGCCGATACCTGCGAAAGACAGAAGAGTGTGAAAGCCCACCGTAGGTAAGAGGCCGACCCCACAGCAGACAAAGGACGTTAAACACACCCGAGGTGGGCCTTTTCCTCAGGTATAAATGTTCAAGTTTCCCCATGCTCGGGGTCTTTCTTCATTTTGAAACCACTCGCTTGTTGATTGACCTTTTCTTTGCAAAGAAAATAAAACCTTGTCGGCCGACGGAAGTCTCTATTTCATTCTTCACCAAGAGCACATTTCCACGACATACTTCACTTTGAAGTACATTTCCAGTGTTTGTGTATCACACTTGGCCTGTACTCTGAATTATTATTTGACTTCTAAGAGTTTTTATCAAACCTCTTTTTCTGGTGTAAATGAACCCACTCACTGTCAATGTTACTAGAGTTATCATTAAACCATTACCATTTTACAATTGAAATTATGAGGATAAATTAATCAAAATGACAACAACTACCACTCTTTGGCTACTAGAGCAGTGGAACAAGCTGCAAAACAAAACCAACAGCCAACATGGCTTTTATAAAATAATGGAAAATGTACAGTATGAACTCATGATACATGTATATACCCAGGGCAATTCCTATGACTAATTATATCATAAAGATTATATTTTATTGGCACGAACACACTTTCCTTGAAAGGAATGGAAAATATGAGGTGCAATCAAATAGTTTATGCACAAGTTCTGTTGCCTGGGCAAGAATGGGAACTGCCACTTCATACACCAACAAATCTAAAAAACTAAAGTTCCATAAGGCACTATACAAAACACCACAGACAGCACTGTGCTGACAAGCACAGGGACAGCTGATTGCCAGTGGTGGTGTTGAACAGCCAGGTGCACTTCCTGAGTTTCTCAGTTAAAAAACTATGTACATATCATGAAGGAGAGGAGGATGAGGAGGATGAAGGAGAGGCAGGTTTGCCTTCATGGTGGCAAACCTTCCAATCACTTTGTCCTTGTCAGTATTTATGTCCTGCTCCAGACACAGCAAAGTGAGATAGTCTGGCGTCATCCATGCACAAGTGTAAATATGTCTTAATGAGGTGCAGATGACTGCTAAGTTCAAATGTTACTCTATGATTTAGGTTTGGTCGCTCGATAAAGCCACATGGAATCTCGCTGATTAATTGGTTCACGTTGAAGTTAAATGTGCTTTATAAAATAAAGCTTATTTGGCCCAACAGGATCCCAGGGTTGGCCCTCTGCATACTCACAGCTTCGCTTATAAAAATTCAGGTTGTGATTTCCATATAATCAGTCTCCTATATTAAGATGAGCCACATATTTTTTTAAGTAACCACATAATCATATTCCACAAGTATTAAGTAATTCCCCCTTAAATTCATGGCACATTTTCTCATTCCTTGGCATTCTTTATTTCAGTGAGTTAGAATCAAGAATGCCAATACCAGTATGTATAAAGTATAAACATACTTTAAATTTTATCAGTAACATGTTGACTGCTTGGACTTTGACTGCGTTATAGAATCAAAACATAAAAATAAAATGAACAAAAATCTTGCAGTGCTTTGGCCTCAGTTTTGAAGGGATGCAATAAGTTTAAAACCACTTTGTATGCAAAAGTTCTCATCCATAAAAACAAGCTTAATGGGAGAATGTGCACACCTGTATGTTGACTTTGACCCATGTGTACAAACATTTTAAAGACAGGAAATGGTGATGGTCAATTGGTGAATGGAAGCTGCATTTCACTTTATATCAAACGTTAATATAGATTGTTGTTATCATAAACATTCATATTAGCAATGTTATCTGTACTTGCGCTTACAATGAGCCAAAAATATTCCATAATCATCTTTCAAAAGATATTAGCCCACTCAAATCTTACATCAGAGTCCACTGGGTAACTTAAAAAGTATTGCAGAATGGAGTACTAATAGATGATTAATGTCTTTTAATAATATGCATCACCAGGCATGATTTTAGTTTTCATGTAGTAGTTGTGTATAAAATCGCTGTCTGACTTCTTCAGTCATGACACTGGCACATCTTCAACTGTGGAGTAAATACAAATGAATACAGTGTTTCTTGTATTTCATATGGAGTATGTGGTGTAAAAACTACTTAACTACTAAACTGGGAACTGGACCGGTGCAGGGTGTCCAGTAAGAACTTAACCAGAGATGTCTGACCTTACCATCCACAGGAATGTCAATTGAGTGGTATATGACTGTTTTGGGTTACAGACATAATTTGAAGTCCGAAAACAGGGAAATGTAACATAGGGCTGGGCAATTAATCGAAAAATAATGTAAAAAAAATAATAACCAACATTTAGAAACTCTAATTGACTTAATCTTGCTCATGTCAATTAATGGTGGTGTTCACTGTTGCCATGACAGCATATCTTGCATATCTTTAAGGAATTTGAAAACTTGTCTCCAGTGATCATTTGAACCCAAACCACGATCTTTTTATAGTTCTAATCAATCATCACACCTCAAAACATCTTTATTTTCCACTCCCTAAAGATCCTCATGTGTGAGGGCAGCAGTGTAAAATACAAAACAAAAGAAAGTGTGAAAATACATAATTGTTCATCAAGGGTGGAGATAATTGTTCATTAATCATAATCGAGGTTAAAAGTTCCATTAATCGTGATTTAGATTTTTTCCATAATTGCCCAGCCCTAATATAACAGTAAAAATCGGTTCATGGATGTAGAGCTCCTTCCTCTGCAGCTGCCCGAACACAAGTGACGAGCGAGAAAACCAAAAGCAATACACTGACTCTGCAACACTGATTGGTCAGGCATGTAAAGAAAGACAGACTGATCAGAGTGGTGGAATAACACATGGCCATCAATATTCATGAATACTTTTTTTTGTGGCATTGACCAGTTGTGGTTGAAAGTGGGTGTGTCAAGGGCATGATATGAGACTGATCTACATGCACACATATCCAGGTGGACTGTGAGATGAGACCCCTGATCTCAACATCATGAAGTCAGCCTGGGTCTGGGAATACATGAAGAGAAAGAAGGAGCTGAGACAACTAAACCTACAGAAGAACGGTGTCATCTTATCTAAGATGAAGGAACAACCAACCTGCTAACTATTTGAAAAACTGTGTGCAGGCAAAGCCTGTCCACAGCAAATATTGATTTAATTTAGGTTTTCTTTGGTTCTCAATTTAATTGCTTAATGAAAACTACATTATTCGTAAAGCATCCTCACTTCAGTTTTTGTGCCTAAAACTTTTGCTATATACTCATATTAATTTCAATAATAAATAAAGATATATGAGTTAAAAAGTTATTTGTCTTTAAACTGAACTGAGAAAAAAATGACACCAAGAGCAGTCTAGAAATTTACAGCATGTCCTCAAAAATAGACAGTAATAAAAAAGTATACTCGATTTAAACTTCTTAGATTAGTCCATGTTGAATTAGTACAGCCACTGCAGCAGGAGAGCAGAGCATAGATCAGTTTTACCTGTGAAGCTTTATCTGTGTCTGCAGATTGTTGGTCATTAGCATGAGCCAGTAAACTCTGGTACATGTTACTGAAGACCTGGTCTCCAGTAGCCATGAGTTCATCCTCTATGGGGTCATCCAGTGGCTTGCTCTCTGTGAACTCCAGATCCCACACTGCATCCACCCAGGCTGGAAATCACAACACAGATATTACATCAACTGGAGTGATCTGGAGTCACACAGACCGTTAGATTCCTTATTGCAACGATGTTTTTTTTAGTCAGAGTTGCTCATTGTGCCTGGAGCTGCAGGGAGAGCTCACATTAAACTCACGTTTAAGAGGCTACTATAATAATAATAAAAAAAAAAAAAGTGGTTTAAAACAATACAGAGCCGTGTCAAGTCTGTACCAACTGCCACACTTACGTCAAAGAGTTTTCATAGGATGTAATGATAGCCACTGATAACAACAAATGACTCGTTTCACCTTTGTCTGATAACAGTATCATGTATTATGCTAAAGAAAACACACGAGGCGGGCAGAGCATCTTGGCTGTCATATGGTTAGTTGCTATATTAGCGGGTAACATTAAGTTAGATAAGTTAGCGGCCTAAAATATCAGAATTTATTTGGACCGTACAATTCAATATCACAGGATACACACAAAATGAGCATAAATACACTATTTTACCTGCAGGAATTTCATTTAATTTCAGAGACTGCAGCGCAGAAGTCAACTCCATCTTGTTCATGTTTTGAAACAGCGCGCCCGAAACTACAGACGTTTACACATGCGCAGTAAAGTGTTCCACTGCTTCCTTTTTTTTCAGTTTTCATTACCGCCCCTTCTGGTCTGGACAGGGACCTAACCATAATCCAGGGTCCTGCATCCATGGACCCTGGATGCATAATTCAGGGTCCATGGATGCATAATATACATACTACAGGTTTAGTATCTACCAAATGTCATTTGAAAGAAATTATGACAAAAGATGAATATGTGCAGATAAGTATTGTAGGCTATAATTCACTGCACTGCATGCAGAACCTTTTACATGTAAATTTGGTCAGTATTGAACTAAATTGTGTGTTTCAGAGAGTTTTGCAAATTGATGCTGAAGCAATCCCACATGAATTTATCTTCATAGATGAGGCTGTGAGAAAAGGAACTGGCCACAGAGCTAGTTTGAATGTTCTGTGCCATCATGATGGTAAATTGATGGGGGACGCGGAAGAAGGACTCTGGGCAATTGGACAGGCTAGTGAGGAAGGCTGGCTCTGTTGTTGGCTTTGAGCTGGAGTCCCTGAGTCAGTGGCAGAAAAGAAGACCCTGAGCAAGCTGCTGTCAATAATGGACTGTGACTGCCACCCCCTGCACAGCATTTTAACTGGACAAAGGAATATGTTCAGCTGCAGACTTGTGTCACTGTCATGCTCAACAGACAGGTTGAGGTCCTTTGTCCCCAGGGCCATCCAGCTTTATAGCTCTACACTATAGGAGAGGGATGACTGACTTCTTCTTTTTTGGACTGACTGAGTGTACGACCAGACTTAATATGGGCTACTGAATGCCTTCATTTCTATCTATCTATCTATCTATCTATCTATCTATCTATCTATCTATCTATCTATCTATCTATCTATCTGTCTATCTATCTGTCTATCATGTAGAATGGGGTCTTTCAACACCATGCCAACTTAGACTCTTACAACACGCCCCGCATACTCTATGTGTTTAGACAAACTACACAACATCGTCACAGCAGAAGACCAAATGTATGCAGAGCAGATGAGATACATTGTCATCTGGGACAATGTATCTTTTTATCGGTCTGCTCTGGTCCAAAACTGGTTTATTCAACATCCACAATTTACTCTTCATTAAAGCCATGAATGAGGCATTCAATCAAACTGATACAGGGTCTGTGCAAGGATGGATTAGCATTTCAAGAAAATTCTTCCCTCACTGTCTTGTGAGAGGGCAGTGGGGGAAGAATCTGTTAGTGCTACGGCCAGATCCAGTTAGGTGATATTCTTTTTTGTCTCCATAATTATTCTAAATGATTTTCACTGGAAAATGCAACATTTTGAAATGCATGTATATATTGACAGGTTTTACAATGGGGAGAGAAATAAATGTGTGCAGTGTGCAGTGCTGGTCTTGAATTTAGTCACTTATTCATGTAGTAATACAGATACATAATATCTCTATATAAGAAATGTTAAAAGTGTTTTATATTGAGTGCAGCAGTTTGTAACTGGTTCAAACAGAATCAGTTCAAATGAAGCATGTGTGTGCCATATTGGGTTTTTATAACTTATCGTATAGTTTTGAATGAAGTGTTTAATTTTGCAAAAGATCTGAGGTGTTCTGCTACTGCTGGTTGTGGTTGTGTGAATTGTGTTTGGTGTTTTGACAAATTAACCCTGTTTTCAAATTGTGGTCATGCTGTGGTGATGCTTACAGGAAACTGGAAGATTTGGAGTCAGATGCACTCTGGCCATCTATTACACTATTACACACTCATTTGAACTATTTTCCTTTCATTTGTCTCCATTTTTCTTCTTTTTCATTCTTTTTCTCTTCTCCCTTGCACATTCATACTCAACACATAAACACACAAACATGAGCACTACTTAACTGTCTCAACAGTATGACAGTATGTATGGATTCAGGTGCAATAATTGAGTCAGCCTTGAGTCATGCATCTGATGACTTAAGACTTGACTTCACGAAATGAAAAAAAACAAAACATTGGGATTTTGACACCAATGGCTTATGACAACACCTGGACATTGGCCTTCTGACTTGGAATGACTTGCTATCCCCCTCAAGTTATGAAAAAGTCAGGTATACTTTGAATCACAGAGGCAGCCATGTTGCAGAGCAGGAGGCTAAGGTGTGTTTTTCATTGTAGACCGGCACAGACAGACATCAGATGATACCTCAGATTATATATTTGGATATAAAGACTCTACTGTGGCTGACAACAAAACATTCGGCTCAGGTGTATCATTCTTGTGACTCTGTTACAATAATTTATCAAATGATTCTACTTGGAAATGTTAATCTAGTTTCTATTATTCTGTTTACAAAAATTACAAAAATAAACTGCATGCATTAAATTTGGTGAAGGGTGCATAATGACTTATTTAGGACTCCAAATGCAAAGTTTAGGACTTAACCTGGGACTTAACTGTCTACTGTCTTGACAAGCCTAGCCTATGTTAGTTACGATTAACTTGTAAAACAATTACTTTATCCCACCTCTACTATATTTCCCTCTTCCTGTAAACATATACATTTCATTCCATTTTACAAACCGCTTATCCTACATAGGATCCACATACATACCTCAGTATTGGCTTAGGGAGTGGACTTGATGGGAGCCTCAGTGTCTTGTCATATGCTACTAGGTCTATATCTAAGATAATTTATTCTTTACTTATCAACTTATAACCTATCACTAAGTTGTTGCTGCCAGGCTGTTCACTGAGTCTGGCTCACGAAGGCCCTTGAGAAAACTTCTCCACATGAAGAAGCTTTGGAGCACTTTTCAACTGAAAAAAAAACAAAACAAAAAAAACAACAACAACAGAGAAACAAAAACTTGCTCACATCTTTGGCACAATTTTTTGTTATCTACCAACGATTTAGGTATTATTGAAAAAATAATTTGCTCCAAAAAATAAAGAAAGTAACCCCAGCCCACCTAAGTAGTGGCAGGTGTGTAGAAGGAAAGTGCAATAAAAAAAAGGAAAAAAAGTGACGTTCATCAGACATTATTATATTGTGACTCAAAACAAATGGCAGTGTGTGGGATGTTTGTTCAAAAACAACCTACCGTTGATCAGACTGACCCATGACTCATGATATTTGTAGGCTACCTGTTTACATGTGCTGACTTCAGCTACCAGCGTTCCTCCTCACCAGTGTATGTGTTTTGGTGTGCACACTCTGTGCAGCCCTTATCAGAATTTCCTTAGAGTAGGCCTACTGGTGACAAGAACATGATTCATGACATGAACTCAGGACAGAAGTTTCTGGATGTATTGCCCACTTGTTTGGAGTGTTATTCGATTATATTATCTCTAATGAAGTATTTGATTTACACTAATATCTGTTGTTAGGGATTACGGACCAATGTATTGTCACTTAGGGGCTCATCAGTGACAGTGAAGCTGGGTTGGTGAACTACCCTACTCAGCAAATGTTTCATGCATACAACATGACCGGAAAATGTGCTCATGTCTTAAAAATAAAAGCGTCGCTTGTAAGCATACGTGGATTTCTTAGAACACAACACATGTCTGGTTTATATTGAAGTATTTCACCAGAAGCTGTGGGTTGTGTGTAACTTGACATAGGGCGCCCGCTGACTCCGATCTGCCACGTTTCACTAAATGACGTAATCCCTGTGAGGGTTTGACAGGTCGCTGTCTGCAGTAACGACACACTTGGCGAGAGGGAAACGTCCAGTGACATCCCTGGTTATCCGCTGACGGGTTACGGCTAGAGCGACTCTACGGTCTCTTCTGAAAGACTAGGCGTCTGTTAAATATAGCCGCGTATTTTGTGTTATTCCTGTTTCGGCTAACCAGCTAGCTAATGGTAGCTGTTTCCTGGTTGGAGTTGCAGCCATTTTGGATTTTAACTGAGCAGCAACGAACCGGCGGCCGTGTTTGTGGTTCAGGTTCTGTTTCTGGGAGCAGTGTTAGCTAGGCAGCGCTGTTTATCTGCAGACACAGGAAAAGAGACATTCCACGAGACGGGATCCACTATACAACGAATCAACAATGAATCCTGAATAGTAAGTATCGCTATAAAGAACACGGATAGATTTGGACTAGCTAGTTGAGGTTTGCTATGTGCTAACAGGTAAGTTAGCTATTGGCAAACAACTTAATATTAGCAGTTGAGCTAAGTCAACTGCTAGCATCAGCTGACATTAGCCTCATGCCTGCTTGAGATAACTTGCTGTGAACGAATATCACTTGTATGTTGGTTTTGAACAGTAATCAGCCGGTAGCTGGGTTTTAATAAACTAACGTTTCGAAGTGTACCTCCATTCCTCTTGAGGAACATTGTTAGCCAGCTGTTAGGCAGCTGTTGGGCAGCGGCTTAAATGTAAATACAAGACAAAGACTCTTTGCTCACTGCTAATGCTGTCTGTATCTGTTATTACGAGTCTCTCTGTCTTTGTGCTCAGCCTTTGATTTATGTATATAATCAGCTGGACGTTAGAAGGTAGACTTGGCTGATTGAGTTCATAATATTATAATGAATATGACCGAGCCATCACGGACCCCTTCATCAGAAATGTTGAATGATGACATCTTAATCATTTGGTTGGTGGTGATGGTTTATTATGTGGGGGTTCATTCGATAGTTCCCTGATATCCTTCGTAGTGTTAGCAAACAGATACTGGAGCGGCAGCGGCCCGTTGTTTGCGACCAGGTAACCGGATTTATGCATTACCTGAAGTTGAGCATGACTCAGTTTTTAGTCATATTGTTGTCCTGTAGAGCTAAAGCAGCCCTCCAGTCTTAGTCATGGGTAGGTCACATGCCACAGGACAAGCCCACGATTTCACCATAGCAGTGTTGAGTAATCACTTACTTAGCTTTTTATCTTTTTGTGGCTTTCCAAGAATACATTGATGAGTGGACTGTAGTTTTGGAGTACAATTTTTTTCTGATTTGGGAAGTTGTTTCACAGTGCTATTGTTTAAGCTACAAATGTTACATATTAATCATTCATTGGTACTCATGGCAAGGTCCAAGACCGTTTTGCTCCATGAGAGTCAGTGTTAAAATTAAATGTTGGCTTTCTTTATCCCACATTATAGTTTGGAGCAGAGTTCTGTATGCTAAATAATATACTTATATTTGACAATATGAGCAATTAATTGTGTGTCTATATGAATTTCTAAATTGCTTGGACTTTTTTGGACTGCTGGCAAATCAGATATGATTCTCAAATCAGATCTTTAAGACAGACATCATTTGCAAGTGATCAGATCAGATGTGTGTCTCATCATCTATCTACCAACATGGAAGCATTAGAAATTGTTGTCCTCCTTATCAATCTGAAAGCAGCATTGCTCAGACACAGAAGACACTTTGAAATCCAATGCATCCAGATTGACATTTATCTGTATCTGATTGGAATAGCATTTGAAACCACCTCCAAATGTAACTTGGATTTGATTTACAAACATTGCACTTCATGTTATTTTTTTCTTGCTGTCCAGAATCTCTAAACTCAATCCGGATATGAAAAAAAAAGGATTTGGGCTGGCAGTCTGAACAAGGCCTTAGAGGTCAGAGAAACACATGGCATCACATCACATTTAAGTTATAACAAAGACTTGACTCTTTGACTATGCTGAATCCCAGATTTTTAAAATATTCTTATTTTTGGTCAACTTGATATTGTTGTCAGAGTTCTGTTGAGCAGTGAGCTGTCAGCCTGCACAGGGACAACCATTGTCCACAGTCATAGGCTTAACGAATGGGGCATGACTGGAATTTGTTACAGTGAGAAGAAGAGGAACTGGGGACAGTTTAGGGAGGCAGGATAAGGCTTCCCGGCTCAGCTGATGCATGAGAATAAAGTTGCAAATTGCTGCTGTTCCTCTGCTGGTGATGCACATTAGTTATTACAGATGGAAAGACATGGGTCATTGTCAGGCTGTGTGTAAATGAAGTAGAATATTGAGTTTCCTTTCTGGGATCTGTTAAGCAGGATGCCAGCAGTCTATGTAAACAAGTAACTACCTGTTCACATAGAATGCTGTACAATATTTTTCCATTATCACACAGTGTCCATGTCCTTGCTCAGGGTTTCACTCCAGGATACCATAACTTGCAGGAGACTTGCTTAGGATTCTTTTATCAGAGTGTAGAACTGCAGTGAATCAGTAGGAACAGTTAGATACAGAAGAAGGCTGAACACTTGACAAACTAGATATTAAACAGGAGCTGTAGCCTCTGTATGTTTTTGGGAGGTTAAAGTCAGTGTAAAGTAAGAATAAATATGTGTTCTGAGTTTGACATACCACAGAAAAGTGTGTTGTTAACCACCCTGCCAAATTTGAATGATTAAAGAATCGCCAAATATATGAAATTAGGCTTCAAACTTTTTCTCTGCTACCAAACGCTGTGGGAGTGCCCTCCGAGTCTGCTGAAACCCCGCCCCCTACCAAGTGTCACCTGTCAATCAAAGTCACCACCTCTACCAGAAACATGGACGCTACGTCTGAGAGCTTTCTGCTGCTAACTCAGCTGCTAGCTCAGCGGCTAACTCGGCAGCTAACTCAGCTAACTGGCTAACTGTAGACTGTAGTAGTAGTAGTAGTGTGTGAATGTATTTATACCTCTACAGCAGCAGGGGCGGGTTTATGCTAACTCAGTGGGGATTTTCAGACCCGCCCACTAAATCCTGAACACAGAAATCTTAAAACACAGTTTGTGAAGCCTAGCTCCACAATTCAAATCTAAATAGTTGAAATGCTTTTTTTCACCTTTTTTAGAAATACATTTATGACCTATTTAATGTGTTTAGAAGAAAATGTCTGAATTCACTTTACATGGTCTTTAAGTGTTATCATTATATTGCCTATTTTTATGTGGGTATAATTGCAAGTGGAGCAGGATGTAGTTTAAAGCTGTTTTGCAGGCTGTAGGCTGCTTATGCTTTCCTTTCTGCAGGATGTGTTAAAGTGGGTGGTTGGAGTGATTAATCTGAATGTAATTCAGAATGCCCTGACTTTATGCTAGTTGTATGCTTGGTGTATGCTAGCTGTTTGTTAGTTGTCCTATACCTGAACAGTGCTCTTACAGAAGCATTTCTCATAGTAGAATACAATGTCAGACTGTGAAATCCCAAAGTTTCAGTTCCCAGCATCCCAACAACTGTGGATATGAAGCATATTTTAGACTGGTAAACGCTCAAAAGTGAGCGTCCTGCTGCAAATTGCCAGAATCCACCGCGACTGGACAAAAAGAACCAATCAGAGCCAGGATTGTGTCTGATGGAGTGTCTGACAGCTGTCGATCACTGCTCATGCACACAGGCCCCTCCCCCTTCCCCCCCAGCTCGGTCAAGCTCATATCTCTGAGTTTCTAGGTAAGGTATAGCCATGTGAAAGTCACTGTAAAGCGTTTTACATCTAGCTGTGTGGAGTGTAGCTCATGTATTACCGATTGCGTGCACGTGGTCGCGTCCCGTCGTGAGCACGTCAGCCTCCTCTGGGGGGGGGACTTTGGAGACAGGGCAGGACTGCAGCGGAGAGGGAGGGGGAGGGATCTGAAAGTTGTACTTCTTCAAATTTGATGCTAAGTTCTCTCTCTCCTCAGAGTTACCAACTGCAGCTTTAAATGTAGATAGAAAAAAATCCATTTTGCAGCATAATCTAGGTTAAAAAACCAGATTGAGTGCAAATCCAGTTGAATATCTCCCTTATTCCTCAATCACATGCACATAGCACATTACTTACTGCAGGGCCACACCCCCTACATGCCCTGTGCATTCCTCCATCACGGCACACATGATTTCGACAAGGAAATATGTTTATTTTACTCAACATTCTTTTTTTGTTGTTCAATGAAAGAATTGATTGAAGCTCTAATCAGTCAAAATTATCTTTTTTAATTGTTTTAGTTTTCATGCATGTCTGCTGCATCTCTCCAATATAAGACCATCTGGTACGTATCTAGATACATGGAGTACAATGCCATTCAGGAACGATACATTTTTAAATTGAATGATTCGATTGAGATATGATGTAATCTGACACAGTTCTTTGTTTAAAGTAGACATTTAATTAACATAAGTCAATCCTATAAATGTGGCATTGCTTACCTTCAAATAGATATATTTTATCAAAGACCAGAGAACAAGTTTTTTTTTTTAACATGAGTTCAGTGTGTTTATGACTGTAATACATTGCATTTTGAAGACTTTGCAAAGCCCCTCTGACAGTGAAAACAAAGTTAATATTCAATCTTCATTATTAACACAAATTAAAGCCAAAGAAACAAGTAAAGGAGGTGAAAGAAATAAAACATTTAGAGAGAGTTCTGTGCAAGCTCAGGTCACAGAATCAGCTGCTGAAGTAGAAAAGTATAATAACACCATTTAATAAGACATCCATTGTCTCATTGTGTAATGTCATCAGTGCTGAGCCAACACAAGAGAGTTAAGGCAAAATCTGTATCCAGCCTGACATTTCCAGTAAAACTTCTGCAAAATGTGCAAATATAATTTTCATTTTAGAAACAGACGGGAAACTATTTATTTTTAATGCTCTTTCACCATGGACTGACATGCTGTAAATTGGAGCAGGATGACAGCCAGAGGTGATTTCTTTAGATAGGTTTGTCAGTCTTTATATACAAAGATGCTGAAACTTTGTTTTCTATTATAATGTAAGAAAACCAAAGTTAGCGGATTGTCCAGGCTTCAAATATATGTATACTTGATGACTCATCACAAAAAGACTAGTCAGGTAGTGGGACACACAACAGATGGACAAAGTTTCCATTTTGGATCATAATATTGATATTAGAAATGATCAGCCCTTGTGTTGGGTTGCTGGAAAGTACCACATGAGGAGCATACAGAACCCACTGCAAGCCTCTGTGATTAAAATCCAGTTGAAGTTCCTACTTAATAACAGCCTGTTATTCAGTAAACATGGATCAGACTAAACTCAGAACTAGGGTAGAGGAGCACCATATGTGGCTAAGAAAAGAAAACCTCTGTATTCTTCCAACTCCGCCTCATGTGTCCAATCACATGACCTGCCAGCTTCCTGCACGTCCTTCTGAAAATGTGGCTGACTCAGCAGTGTTTGTTGTCCTGACTGTTTTCTTTTTCTTGTAAAATGCAGACAAATGATGTACTGAGCAACTGTATGTGTGTCTAACTGAAGCAGACATTATATCTAAGAAGTAGAAGGTTTTAGACTCCAGTGGCCTGAAGTGTGAAGTGTGTGTGTGTGTGTGTGTGTGTGTGTGTGTGTGTGTGTGTGTGTGTGTGTGTGTGTGTGTGTGTGTGTGTGTGTGTGTGTGTGTGTGTGTGTGTGTGTGTGTGTGTGTGTGTGTGTGTGTGTGTGTTCTCAGCTCGTCACTATGGCAGCTATTTATGAAGTCAAATGGGTAATTTGTAACTTTGCTAACTCGTGCCATTCCCTTGCAGTGACTATTTATTCAAGCTGCTCCTGATTGGTGACTCTGGTGTTGGAAAGTCTTGCCTCCTTCTCCGATTTGCAGTAAGTTTCCCCTAAATGATCTGTGTTGTGTAATGGGCTTCAATGTGTAATTCTTTTAAAAAACACGTATGTCTCTATCTTCCACCCCAAGCAGACAGCACTCAGTAGTCACCAATATATTTTCACTATCTTAACCAGGCTTTTTACTATCTGACTAACAAATGATTCAGTTTATTGTTCAGATGATATATTGCTCACATGTGTAAACTCAAGCTGTTAACTTGCCTGTAACAACATCATTCACCTGTTAGGTATACTATTAAAACCTCCAGTCTACCAACAATGTTAGTAATGACTGATGGTACTGTTCATGTGTGTGTATAGTGATCTAACTCTGACTGTGTTTCTCTCTCCAGGATGACACATACACAGAAAGTTACATTAGCACTATTGGTGTGGACTTCAAAATACGAACTATAGAACTAGATGGAAAGACCATTAAACTTCAGATTGTAAGTAACATATGATTTCAATTTTGTCCCTCAGTAACATTGGCTGTAGATTTCCTGTCATTTACGTAACTTTTACTTGTTTTGAAGAAACAACTTTAGGATTACAGTATTATCTACAGATCACTGTTGCACTGTAACTGTTTCAAAACTGTATTTAAAATAAATGGTGCATATTTTGCACTTATGTTTAAAAAAGTTAATCAGTGTCCTTGTTCATGCCCTTAAGTCAATGGTTAGGATACTAATCAAATCTTTTTCTAGTTTGGAGCACTATTGCCACGGTACTCTGCCAATTCGTGTGTGTGTGTGTGTGTGTGTGTGTGTGTGTGTGTGTGTGTGTGTGTGTGTGTGTGTGTGTGTGTGTGTGTGTGTGTGTGTGTGTGTGTGTGTGTGTGTGTGTGTGTGTGTGTGTGTGTGTGTGTGTCTCAATGCAGTGCGTGTGAGAGCACAACGTCCTTATAGCTCTGTGTTGCAGCTCATTGCACCCCTAATTGCCACCTACTGACCTTTCTTTGTATTGCTGTAGTATAATATGTAGAGTATGCTAAGAGCAATATGACAATATGGCAGATAAGTGGCAAGATAGTTAAAAGGGTCATTTTCAAATAATGTTATATATGTTGTGTTAAAATGGTGCCGCATACATAGCACCCCCTCTCTCTCCCCACCTCCTGGAGCACGGAAAAAAATTCAGGCTCAGGATTGTTTTCCACTTTCAGCCCTGCATTAGGAAGCACTAAAAACTTGAATTTCCTTTTTTAACTATATTTTTTAACTACTATTGTTTTTTCTTATTGCTTGTGTACTTATTATTTAATGTTCTTTATTGTTTCTACTGATGCTCTTTCTATTTTTGCTATCCACTTGCTGCTGCAATTATGCAAATTTCACCGTTGGACTAATAAAGGAATATCTCATCTTATGTTAATCGATGCATGTCCAGTGAAATGGTCAAATTAAAATTTGTGTAATATCAAGGGATATTTATTTTGTCTTCCTCAATGTAAGCAGACAGCAAGTCATAAACTGTGCTCCCTCTTTTTCCTTTGACAGTGGGATACAGCAGGTCAAGAGAGGTTTCGCACAATCACATCCAGCTACTACAGAGGTGCTCATGGTATCATTGTAGTGTATGACGTCACAGACCAGGTCAGTGTAACAACACACCACCTCCTGCTCATTCAAACTCTGTGTTTAATACAGTCCTACACTAGCACATGAGATTTTGCTCCAGGAACCCCCATATGGGAAGACATGTTCATTTCTGTGAAACAAACCATTCCTAAGTTTGTTTGAGGCTTACTGGATCCCTCCCTCAGAGAAGAGGATTCTACTTGTTTTTTTCAGTCATGGCTGGATGCAGAGGTATACCGTTGGGTAGGGATGTTAGTTTGGGTTCTTTTTGCTTTCTATAGACCAACACCCATCAACTGGTACCTAACCGGTTAATTTGCAAGAAAGGTTGTGATGTAGCCTTCATTTGTGAGCACTATCCAACTGTTGGTAGTCAAACCTAGCTTGTCTGCCCTGGTTAGCTTGACCTTTAGCTCATCCTTCCTCACCTCAATGTGTTCTGGACTTAAAGTGATGGTTTGGCGTAATTTCAACTAGGGATCGACCGATATGGTTTTTTCAGGGCCGATACCGATTATTAGTAATCAGGGAAACCAATAACCGATATTTAGAACCGATATTAATTTGCAGTAAAAATTTAAATTTTGGTGTCAAAATTTAGAATAACACACTTGGGATTAGACTGAATACAGTAAACTGTTTGTTTGTTTTTGTACACTGAAAATCTGTGATAAAAAGACCGTAAACTTCAAGCAATAGTTTTATTATATAAAAACAAAAAGTGTTCAACAGGTTCAGCTCTCTTAATCTGTAGCTACTTGCTGTACCCATATGTTGCTATGTCTTCTTTTTATTAAATAAAGGAGCTCCAGGTCATGTTCACTTGATCGATTTATTTTTAGAAGCGTAATCATTTAAGCTATTTGCAAAATCGTGTCGCACTTGATGTGGATATAGGCAGGCAGGTAGGTCCAAATTTTTTCATTGAAACTGATCATAATAAGGTAATGTAAGGTAAGGTAATAAATAAACTTCACCATAGAGTATTTTTATTGCAACTTCAACATTATCTGTTGTCTTGCCTTCAAACAGCACACTGCTGCTTCACAGAGCAGTCCTCTGCTCTCTTCTCTGTGGCGCTGCATCTAGAAGCTTCAGTGTTGATTGGCTGTCACTTGTGCCGTGCAGCCAATCAGTGGGCGTTGTAGGCGGGACATTGTTACACAGCCAAGAGTGGTGACTTCAGGCAGAGAGAGATGGCTGCATAAGAGCCAAAGGAGAGCGTTTCAAAATAAACTTATTTTATCGGTTATCGTTGGAGTTAGAGCTATCAGCCGAATGGCTTACTTCAGGTGCTAACAGGACTACCAGCGTATCTAGTAAATGACCCCACTAATAATGCCTGGATTATTATCAAACTTCTACAGTAGTACAAATAGGGTCTTTATTCATAAATCGATGCATTGGAAAGTTTGTAAGTACACCAGGAGTTTATTAAAATGACACTTAACTGATGGCTTTTACTCTGCTGATCCTGCTAATGCTGTAAACATCATCGAAATCTCACGTGATCACTGAAATACCGCGTGGTCGTGCGAGATCCTGCACAGAGCACATCTATTGCTGGAAGAGACTAGTAGTAGTAGTAGTAGTAGTAGTAGTAGTAGTAGTAGTAGTGAAGAAGGCCCCATAAAATGACCCTGAAGTTCCTGCAGTGGAAACAGGCTTATCACAATAACTGGCAACATATTGGTCTCAATCATTCGGCACACCAGCTGGGTGAAGGCCTGATGATAATAAAGTAACACCTGCATTGTTAGTACAGGTAGACTGTAGGATTAGCATGCTAGGTTAACAGTCTGTCAGTTGTGTGACTTTATATCCATGCTGAGAGTACACCAACACTGTAAACATACCTGTCACTTACCCAGCAAGGTACTGTGAAACCAGAGACATCGCAACAGCACTTTATTTTTATACAGTCAAAGGGCTACATATACCATGGCACAACTATGCTAACAATGCTAGCCATGCTAACTAGCTGCTAACTAGTTTGGGCAAATGTAACATTCAGTGTTTCCTCTAGGATTTCTTTCAAGGTGCGGGGGTAGTACAGCTTTTAAAATGAAGTTCATGGTTGCAAATATTTGATTATTATCCAACTCTAAAAGTGAATGAAATTGGCCAAATTTAAGGTCAACTGGAAGTTATTTCCCTCGATTGGAACTTTCGCATTTATCTCAGTGGTGTTATTGATGATCATCAGCTGATGAAAGAGAGGGTAGTGAAAACACCAGTCGAAGCACGTGCCACCCTGATTGAAAGAGTTTAGGGGAGTGGAAAAATTATTTACAATGTAAATGTAATGTACATAGCGGAAACCATGAACATCTGTCACATCTCTTTGTATCTGTGGGTTGGTGCTCCTGTCAGTGTTGGAGCTTCCATGTGAAATACTCCAGAAGGTAAATGTGTGTTTTACCTATTGTCAGACATGCAAAACCAGTCAAAAATACTCTTCTTGGTTTACTGTTGACATCCCCAACTGCAATAATAAGTATTTAAGATCAAGCAAGTTCTCTTCAGGTGAGAAATAAGTGAGTATGCATCTTACTCAAGTCACTGCTGTCTGGTCTGTGATGAGGAAATAAATAGTCTGTCTTCCATAGCTGGAGAAATTGAATGCTGGTCAAACATACAGCTTTACATGAGAACTGTTTGATTCAGAGGCAAACATCAAACATTGTTGGCTAGGAATCTGTTTGGTTTTTTTTCTAGCTTCCATGTTTTAGGTTTTCACAAAAATAAAAGTTGCTTCAGTTGGCACTAGGGCTGGGTAAAGATGTCAGGATTATAAATGTCATGGTAGGATAACCGTAAGAATTTGATAAATTACGGTATCTTTGCACGGTTGGACAGTCGCAAGGGAGACGCATCCTGTGCGTGTATGTGTGCGTGTGTGCCGTGGAGTCATATTGTATGTAGGGCTGAAACGATTACTTGAATAATTCGATTACAAACAATGATCGAAGCAGTTTTTCATGAATCGAAGCTTCGTTTAATTCATTTAACTTGTTTATATGACCTGTTTGCTTGTGTTTTACACGGATGGTTACACATCACGTCACTCGCTATGTTGCAGAGCAGTTGACTAGAGTGAAAACTACAAAGTGTGGGCGACACACACACACACACACACACACACACACACGTCACGTCTTCTTTTTCTAACGTCACTGTGTGGATCATTAAGCTTGTTGTTCTAGTTATTGAACTAACTAACTACTCCTCAACTAGGAGATGAGGAGAGGAGCAGGGAGATTGATCTCAGGTCTCTACACTGAAAGCCTGAGGTAGGGGGAGCAGGGCAATTTAGTGCACTTAATTTGTATGGTAGCCTAATGATGCAAAAAATCTGTCACACTTAAAGTAAGTTCATGTATTTGTTTCAGATGGAACTGAAGTTAAATGCAGTAAATGGGTTTAGTTTTGATTTTAAAAAGGAATATCCATGTCATTTTTACTTTTGCTATTTAATAAGGCAAAATAATTTATTCGATTACTTGATTAATCGATGAAATAATCAATAGAATATTTGATTACAAAAATAATCGATAGCTGCAGCCCTAATTGTATGCTCAGACTGTCAGGCTTTCAGTTTACCTGGAGTGATACTCAATTATATCCATCAAACAAATGCACCAAGTTGGTAGTGTGGGACCCTTTCGAAATTTAGAAAAATGTCGCCCGTATGTTGTAGACTTTTGCAGTGTGTGAATAAAACATTTAATTAAAAATGCTCAGTGTTTCCTTCCTTGGTGTAGATAATTGTGATAATTGTATAACTGGGATTTTTCCTCTCACAATTTTTGTCACACTAAACTCTGCCATGGTGACATCCCTAGGGCTGGGTATTGTTTAAAAAATAATGATACCACTACCAATCCAAGAACCTTTAAGTGATACCAATACCAATTGAGTACTTCATTTGATACCCATCATGTGAATAGAAGCATTAAATTGCACAAAATGCCGCCACTCCTCCACATCTGAATGATTTGATTATTACACAAATGCATTTTGAAATTTGTCAAATTATTAATAATATTGTTAATAAGCTCAGAATCAGCAAGTGGCTCACAGCACACGTCACACACGTTGCACACACTTATAAATCCATGTATGTGTGTATGGGTATGTGCATACACACACACACACACACACACATACACTTAACAACAACCACACACACATTCTGCTGGAAGTTGCTAGTTACAGGGAAAAGTTAGCAAACTAGCACATGAGCCCTGAAGTCTACTAGCAGAAAAAGGTTGGCACACTGCAGCTCCCAATGCAGGGTTCATTTAGTAGGATATCACAAGTGACGTTTGGAGCCTCCTGCTCTTCTTCAGAGATTTGAGTATACCTGGGAAGCACATTGGGAGCAGCAGTGCGCAGACTTTTTTCTGCTGTTACAGATTTAGTTATTTGGTCCAGCACCTGCTTTTTTAATCCAGATGTGCACGTCGTTGACTACACATCTTTATAATTAAGTCTACTAACCATATATCTTTCCTGAAGAGTAACGCTGTGTGGCGTGTCACTTTGTGAAAACAGTGCACATGGAGAAAACTTATGCGTGGAGGAACACTTGACCCACTGTCAGTTGATACTTGATTTGTACCTGTAATGTGGTCTAGTTGTTATTGTAAAGCGGGTATTCTCATCCCCTTTGCACTGCATTTTGATAGTTTATGTAAACAGTGATTTTCTGCAGTAAAATTGTTCCTGTATCCTGACATGAGGGCATTTACAGGTCCTCATGTAGGTTTAATGGCTCCACTTCACTTCATATTGAAAGTTTGACCACACTGTAAAATGCTTTGGCATCCATTCATCTGACTTCTTCACCTGTGTATGGATCCAGCTTTTTCCTTTCTCACAAACCAGAACCAAACATCAGTGTCTTGTGTAGTGCTGTTTGTTGTACTGTAAGTACAGGAAGTTGTGACACTGCTCCTTAGTGTTTTCTTATCTGTTCTGTTTTTTATCCTGCTGTGTCCTTGCTGCAGTTCAAAAAGTGCTAAAATGTTTAAAAATGTTAACGTTGCTCACTGGCACTGTCAGGTAGTCCTAAGGTTGTTTCACAATGAAGGCCTAACACGGCTTTAAATGAAGGCATTAGTTGTGTTCAGCTGGTATCAACAGTAGCTTACTGCAACAAACAGAACAGAAAATAATGGGGCACGGCACCACAGCTGTGACTCAATTGAGTGGCAGAATGATTTTTTAAAAAGAGTGTCGAGCTGATAAACAATGCCTTAACATAAATATACAGCTGCCTTAAATAGATGCCTGCCTTTAGTAGATCTTTAACCTCTTGTGCTAATGTTTGTCTGTTTCCTGTAACAGGAGTCCTTCAACAATGTCAAACAGTGGCTACAGGAGATTGACCGCTACGCCAGTGAAAATGTCAACAAGCTATTGGTTGGGAACAAGTGTGACCTGACAACAAAGAAGGTGGTGGATTACACAACAGCGAAGGTAAGGCCCCTGGCCCTTTGGTCCTACAAATATATAGTGTGGTATATAGGCTTTTTATGCTTCTCACAGTTTTTATATTTCAATTCTTTCCTTATTTTAGTTGTAGAGCCTTTTCAGGGAAGCCTTGAGCAAAGAGAGTGAAAACCATGCCTACTCTGACAACTGGCCTGCCACATTTTTCTGCTTAACTTTTTCAGAATTTAGTTTTTTTAACAACAGGCTACAGGTAGTGGACTGTGCCTTGCTGAAATAGCCATGCTATGTGTGTGTACTATGAAGAAAAAAAGGAAGACCGCACCTGGTTCTGAAATGGCCAGCATGCTGTGTGTAGTGAAGAGAGAAACCAAAAACCAAAAACACTGCAATAAATCATTGTGTGGGCCATTCAAGGTGGGAATGCTGTGTCTTTATTCTGCCTTGTTGTTCTGTATAAAAGGTACAGTCACAGAGCCAGATCAATGCTAGCATGGTAGCACAGGGAGCTGATACTGTTATGTTATCAGCTATGGTTGAGCGAGCTAGAGAATGAATGAAGAGAGGGAGTGCCAGCACAGAGAGAACTGGTGAACTAGACCAGTAAAACATGTAATTTTCTGATTGTTTCACAGCAGTTCTGTTCAACAGGACAAATAAACATGCTCACACCCCCCATACACATCTGCTCAACTCTGCAGTTGCTGCAAAATCACTTTCATTTTTTGAAAAACATTAACATCTGCACAAAAAAGCAGAATCGCTTGATCGTGACATATGACTTGAGGTCACTGCTGCCAAAGGAATAATTTTGAGAGTAAACGTATGTCAAAAAATGATTAGAAGAAGTCAGGCCCTACTAGAGGTGGTGATGTGTTGTAAAAATAGATTAGATTAAAAAAACCAGAGGGGAAACTCATTTGACCCCAAACAGCTGATACAAACAACAATAAGGACAATACAATCAAGTAAATCAATAAATGAAACACATTAGAAACAGGATCTACAGCATTGTGTCAGAATAACTAAAAGTGTTGGATTTCCAGTTGCTGCTGGAACAAAAGACCTTCTAAAACACTGAGGCATCACAAATTGTTCACTGAAGGAGCTTTTTATGCTATTAAAGACACTGAGTGAAGTATGGCCTTCAAGGGGTAAAACTGTTCTTATTTTGGACCTCATTCTCTTTTCAAGAATGACTTTCCTACGTTCAGTTTTAAAAAGTTTGTATCACACCAGCTGATGAATGATTCAACCTTTTTTGGAGGCGAGGTCATTGCCTTGAGATAAAACTGTGCCCTGTGGAGCTATGCAGTTTAGAATTAATTAATTACTTAACTAAAATATGTGGCTGAATACTATTAAAAGCACTAAAAAAAATAAAATTCACAATCATAACAGAACTAGCTGTAGTTTCGGGGTGGCTGTAAATATTATGCAGCAGGTACAGTAATGCATCATCCACAGAAATCAACTTCGTCAAACCCGACAGAATTGCTTAGCCTCATTTACATTTATTGCTAAACCAGGGCCAGTAAAATGACTGATCCCATAGCCACAAATAGTTTTCATTCCTTTCCAAAGACCCTTAGTGTTCCTATTGGACATCTGTCCTTCATCCTTCTCCTTATATATGATTGCTTTCAGCTCCTTTTGAGCAGCTTTCATTTTCTCTTTGTCCCAGCTGAAGAATGCAGCTGTTTTCCTATTAATAGCAGCTTTAACCTTCCCTGTCATGCAGGGTTTATTTTTATGGTACGTTTTTAAATGTTTGCAGGGAAAGACAGACTCGACAAAATAATGTATATAACAAGTGACTTTTTCAGAGATGCTCTCTATATCATTGCCATCATCTAAAAACACAGCCCAGTCGGTACAGTCAAAGTTTCACAAGTGTTCTCTGACCACACACGGACAGATTTGGTCATGCTCGCCTGCTTCCGAACAGCAGGCGAATATCTGGACTTAAGAGATATCAAATTATGACCCGATTGACCAACAAAGCTCTCCTCAATGTTTGTATAGAACAAGTCAATAGTTTTGTCACCCCTCGTAGGACATGTCGCCATTTGTTTGAAGATGGTAGCAGAGAGAGTAGTGATTAAAATCCCTCTTAATAATAAACAGCGCATCTGGAGATGAGTGCTGCAAATCATGTGTGACTCTGGATATTGTCTCTGTGGTCCACTTCCATATGAAGCAGGAGGACACTCCTAACTTGCATTGTTTGAGCGGCTCTCCAAACGATTATTACCCAAAGCCACAGGATGCAGACTAATGAGCCATTATTAAACACAGCCATCGTCAGGATGTCAACTTTTGATCACGCTGATAATGATGAATCAAAGAGGTGTAAAAGGACATTAAAACACACAAAACAAAAGTCAGCAAACAGTTGTTATTATTAGGGCCCGAGCGCTGACCAGCGCAAAGCCCTATTGTATCTGTAAGGATTATTATTTCTTCTCTTTATTATTTTTCTTCTGACAAAGTAACGGCCTTTATGACCCCCTAAACGTGCCCCAAAACTCACCAAAGTTTGCATGCAAGCCAGACCCGGCGAAAAATGTGATATTTTATGGTTTGCATTAATGGCCGTGGCAAAATGGCTCTGTAGCGCCCCCTTGAAATTGTTGATTTATTTGAGCGAACTAGTGCTAGGGATTTTATCTGACCAACTTCAAATTCGCACACAATCATCTTGAGACATTAGAGATGAAAAGTTGTCAAAATCTTTTTTATGACTTCTTCCTGTTGGGCGTGGCTGTGCGGACAATTTCGATGCTTTGCCATAAAGCAGGAAGTCCTTATAACTCCTACAGACATTGTCCCGTCTACACCAAATTCATAATGCATGTAGAGGGTCCCGCCCTGAACACATCTATGCATCAATACTGTCAAATACACAGCGCCACCTACTGGACACAGGAAGTCAGCCTCATATGACAAACATTATCCGATTTTATATGAAATTTACAGGATGTGTTCTCCACATCATACACTACAACATGACTTATGATTAGTGGCTGTGTGTGTTACTTTGTTGCTGTAGCTCCACATAGTGAAAACAGGAAGTGATATTTCATCACTTCATGCAACGTCAAATAAAAGCCTGCGTATGAAGACTACATGCCGAGGGCCCGTTCATCGCTGCTTGCAGCTTTAATTTTAATTTGATCCATTCTCTGTATCTTGTTTTATGCTTTATGTCTCCAGTATGTACTGACACACAGACTCCCACATGAGCTCACAGTGCTCTGGTTCCACTCTCAACTTATCATTTGACTTCTCTACGTCTTCAGATTTACACTACAGTATGAAGTATATGTCTGAAAGTATTTTTCATCTGTTGTCCCCATTGATGTCATGTTATGTTTAGAGTTTCTAACACAGCCATCTCTCTTCTATTGTGTCAAGGAGTTTGCAGACTCTCTGGGTATCCCATTCTTGGAAACCAGTGCCAAGAATGCCACCAATGTGGAGCAGGCCTTCATGACCATGGCTGCTGAAATAAAGAAGAGGATGGGCCCTGGGGCCACAGCTGGTGGAGGGGAGAAGCCCAATGTGAAGCTGACCCCCGGCACTACTGTCAAGCCTTCATCAGGAGGGTGCTGCTGAGAGAAAAGCCACTTCCACTTTGAACCTCCCTCCCTCCCTGCCTCCCCCTCTGCAGGCCTGTCAACCTGGCCACCACCCTCCTCTAAACTCCACTGTGTCCCAGGAAAGGCCCATCACAACTAGACAGGACAGGGAATACATGAGTCACAACATGTGTATGTGAGATGTGTTTGTGTGTAAGATGAAGTTGCCTGTATTTGTACTGTACATAATGTAGCCGCACTACCAAAAATAAATGAAGCATCCTTGTTGTCATGCTGTCCTGTTATTGATGACAAGTTCTACAGATCATTTGATCCAGTCCTTATTCCCCATCATCCATCTCAGAGACTATTCTTTTATTTGGCCCTCTGAATGCAGATTCATGAGAACTGTGTGTGTGTGTGTGTGTGTGTGTGTGTGTGTGTGTGTGTGTGCGTGCGCGTGTGTGTCTCTGTGCATTCCTACAGCAGGGTTGGTAATTGAATCTGTTTCATTAAGGTTTATGTTTGTATGGATCTTTTCTGTTGTTTCTCTTCCTTCAATCATTTTGTTGCTGTTTGTATCAGCATACTGTATGTGTCTCGCTCTGTCCTTATTTCAAAGTGTGTTTTATTTTCTGCACCGCCGTGTGTCTCACTGTCCGGCATCTAGTGCAACAATATATGTACATAAACGTTATGTATATATATATAAGTAAAATCTGATTTGCCAGTTCTGTAGTCCTCAATACATTCTTGGGATAGTCTTGACTCTTTATCTCTGCATTAAATTTGTGGCTGAAGACAACTGTAAGTTTGTTGCTCAACATGTAACACTTCAACTGAAAATAAATATTGTACTACCAGACTGTATGAAATGAAAAGACCTGTCTGCAATTCTTGGAGAGATGTATAGAAAACCTGTTTTAATTATTTATTCTACTTTTATTTGGCAAAACTACTGCCAGTTACATTGGGTCTGTTTACAAATTGCTGTGTAATCTCAGTACAGTTTTGCTGATATAAAATACAATGTTCTCTTGTTTTCATAATAAAGGCAACTGAATTCATTTTGAAAGGAACTCTGGGACCAGTGTTTGCTGTATGGATAAGCATTGTACAGCTCAACTATGTGAAGGTTAGGTCACTACCACAGTGGCTATATAGTGTGCTTACATTAGCTAGTTGAAGTCTGTGTAAAGTAAGAATAAATATGTGTTCTGAGTTTGACATACCACAGAAAAGTGTGTTGTTAACCACCCTGCCAAATATGAATGATTAAAAAAAATCTAATAATCTATAATATATGAAATTAGGCTTCAAAGTTGTGTAAAAATCAACCTCTTTCTCTGCTCCCAAATGCTGTGGGAATGCCTGCTGAGTCTACTGAAACCCCGCCCCCTACCAAGTGTCACCTGTCAATCAAAGTCACCACCTCTACCAGAAACATGGACGCTACGTCTGAGAGCTTTCTGCTGCTAACTCAGCTGCTAGCTTGGCTGCTAACTCAGCTAACTGGCTAACTGTACACTGTAGTAGCAGTAGTAGTGTGTGCCTGAATGTATTTATACCTCTACAGCAGCAGATTTTCAGACCCGCCCACTAAATCCTGAACACAGAAATCTTGAAACACAGTTTGTGAAGCCTAGCTCCACAATTCAAATCTAAATGGTTGAAATGCTTTTTACACCTTTTTAGAAATACATGTATGACCTATTTAATGTGTTTAGAAGAAAATGTCTGAATTCACTTTACACAGTCTTTTACCTCAATCCTAAATTGCCAGTGTGTGACCTAGTTTCTACTGGACAGAAGTGCTGCATTACTCTGGAAATCCCTCATAGTTTCAGGTGGTCTACACAATTTGCTGGTAGACTTCAGGAGAGAAGAAGCATTTGAGTCAGCGCTTCTCTAAAGGAGAATGTCTTAATTGTTGCATGAGAGTGTCCGTAAATAAAACACTTTGATCTCATCAGACTTCCCAGAAACGTTCACAACAAGTTTGGCTCCTCCTTCCACAGCGGAAGTTTCAGTCAGTAAAACCTGAGACCTGTACTACGAAGCAAGTTCAACATACCCAGGGTCTCTTTCAGTTACCTGGCTTCACTAAACTAAACATTGGACATCTGGATTATCTGTACTACCAAGCGAGTTATCAACCCTCTCAGTCAACCCTGGCTTTTCCTATCCAGCTACCAAAAATTGTCATCACCTCCATTTTATCAATTAATTTTTGTTACTTCCACCCCTCATAGAGAAAAGGCTCTCTTAAAATGAACAACTACCTGGTTTCCTTTTTACAAATCAGTGTATACACCTTTTAATAAACTTTGCTGGTGATATGTGGCTGCTACTAATACAAAAAGTAAATAAAAACAATCAATGTCTTCGGCTTTCAGTCTATAATATAGTAAAAAATGTCAAAGAAGACATCCTCCATGTCTTGTTTTGTACAAACCAACAGTCCACAACCCAAAGATCTTCACTTTACTGTCATTGACTAGAAAAAACAGAAAATATTCATATTTAAGAAGCTGGAATCAGAGAATTGTTTTTCTTCTAAAAAAAGACTCAAAACGATGAGTCAATTATCAAAATAGTTCAATAGTTGATTAGTCATCGATTAATTGTTGCAGCCCTACTGTAAAGCAAATGTAGTTTACCTCAGTTCTGTATTGCCTGAATATATGTTTGTAGTTCCCATGTAATTGTGTGTTTTACACACATCATCTTGTCTAATTTAACAGATGTAGAAACACTAGAAATGATTTCCAAATATTAAAAGTAGTTTAGGGCACAAGGAACAGGAATTAGTGTGACTTAAAATATTCATCAGAGTGAGTATTTTTAGCTATTTGGTTGAATGAATGAATCATTGTGAATATCTCACATAAGAATAAAATATAGCCTACATAATGTGAGACTGTATCTGCCGCTGAAGCAAAGAGATGAAAATGATCCAAATGTTGCATTTATAAAGAAAATTAATAGTGTGGATTTTTATAAATAATAATAAAAGAGGATCTTTCATTATTTCCAGTGATCATCAAACAGATGTTTCATGTTATTCTGAGCTGCAGTGATAAATCTGAGTCTATAATCATCCACAATCAGCTTCACTCTGGGGATAAACTATACTTTGCACAACTAAAATGCAGCTAAAATCATCATTATGGGTTTAGTGTAGCTACAGTAATAATGATCTCTGTTTGTTAGAAGCTCTGCTTTAAAACCAGAGTGGAAATAAAAAACCTAGATGTTTCTGATGATGTAAAAATGTTGCTAGCCTATATTTATTTATTTTTTTAACTTGTTGCTTTATTGTAAACTCAGGACTTTTGTCCATGTTGGGATCCTGTAGGAATGATGACTTTTTTTTGGTGATGTGATTGGTCAGGGGACAAGGTTTTGACAGGTTTGGATCTTAATCTGGAATTTAACCTGCTCCGAAGCAGATTAGCCCTTCAGCATCAGTTACCATGGTGATTTACCTCGGTAAGAAGTGAACCATCGTCGTAGTACTGAAAACCCAGAGTTGACACTGCTCTATTTTTCACTGTAGTATGCATTTGTAGATTCTGCCATACCAAATGTATCTTGTGTTCTGTTCAACTTGATCCAAATTTGATGTTCTTTCTGGCACCACAACCAACACCACCAGCATGCTTCCACACCAAAAGAGAAGCAGATGTTTGCCCTGATCATTTATGAATTGTCAAAAACATTTTTCTAAGCTTAAACCGTTGACATATAGAATTAATCTGACCTAACATTTCTGTAGGAGCCAGATATGAATTTGAGTATGCTCCTCCCAAACAGCAGGGGGTGCATGGTTATGCCGGCAGCGCACTGATTTATTTTTAAAGGGTCATGCCAATCACCACAGGTGCGCTGATGGTGAGGCAAAATTTGTTTTGACTGCGTTCAGGTCGCAGCTATTTTCTGTTGTTTTGGTTTATTATTTTATTTTTGTATTAAGAGCAAACAAACTTTTATACTAAATTAAGCGTTGTGTTTAAACGACGAATAAATAATTTATCAACAAGTTAAGTAGTCTGCGTATTGAGTGCACGTCGGAACATCCAACCATTAGCAGCCAGTAGTGGCGTTCAGTTTAGGACTAGTCACTACAATTTCTTTTCAATCTGTAGACCATACAGTAGAGAATACAGCAAAACAATGACACACTAATACCAACAGTTTAAACAACCAGGTTTATTTAGTGATTGATTGAGTGACAGGACATTGAAAAGCATGAGTTGTTTTGGGTTGTAAAAGACTTTTTTAAAAGGGTCAGTTCACCCAAATCGAGTGACACAAATGGCTTTTGCTTTATTTGTTCAGTTTCTTTTTGTTCATTTTTTTTCCAACCGGGATTTTATCTTTGGTAGTAAATAGTTCAAATATCAATTGCCCACAGTAGATTATCCACAGTAAAACTTATACATGACATATGATAAACTATAAATGAATGCTGTGAGCACCACAAATTAAATATAATATTGTATTGGGATGGAAATCTGTCTGAACTCAAATTAAGATTTCCCAAACATGGACAAATAAAACTAAAAGCTATCTTTGGAGATAGACATGACTAGACGGACATAGGAAAACATTTACATACATGTTAATGTTTTAACATACAACACGGATGTCTGTGAGAACAGATTAAACGTGTTTTAAGGCTGTGTGTGTTATGTATAGAACAAATTGTTTCCTTTGAGATAATCCAATGTCATTAAAAGGATCATAGTACAGGCTGGTGATCACATTCTGCAGCAGCTGCCAATTGAACAGAGATCAGAGTCAGAGAAATAGATCCTCGCTTCTGATGTGCACACTCTGTTCTTATTATTCAGCTTCGGTAAGCCTGCTGAGAGGCAGCATGCATCAGTCGTGTAAGGTCACTGCTGATGAAAATGCAATATTTCCTGCTTCAAATCAAAAGCTTATAAATGACTAATGGGAGACTTTTATTGTTAAGAATCTATAGGAAATTTTATCATAAATAATTATGGATTTCTTAAAAGCTATTGGAAACTGATTCATTAAAATTGCAAGAGATTTATCCCAAATCAAAGCAAAAATAAATAAATAACCATAAAAAGAAATGACCACGGTAGACTGAAATGACACAGGTTTTCTAAATACTATGGGGTTCCCATCAGCTGGGGCAGACTTTAACTGTGTTCTTCAGAATACTTTGGACTGCTCTGCTGCCCCCTCTAGGCCACTGTCAAACCCTTTGCAGGTTGTGAACTCCTTTATTGAGGACTATGGGGTCCAACATAGTGGGGTCCAACAACAAAAAAATGTTGGACCCCATGTTTTGTGATTTTCAGTGTGATGCAGTGTAAGAAAACTGTATTGTGGATTGGAATGTTTTTTGTTTTGTTTCTTTAACTTTTTTTTACAGTGCGGACTCCATAATTACCAAAATATCAGCAAAGACCATGCAGTGATGACTCCAATTCATTCTTACTACTGCACTGTGTGTGTTTATAACATGAGAATATACAATGTACATTAAAAATAATTAAAATTGGTCAGGGTCAACACTGACAGTGAAGTGTGACTAAGACAAACAGTGCATTATATCACTAACAATATCAAGACATTATAGGAAAAAACGTAATCCCTCACACAGCATTTCAGCACTTTAAGGTCCTGCAGTATTCTAAGTGATTAGTTTATTTTATATAATAAACTGGTCGTGAATCTTTTCTCATGAAACTTTTAAGGACTCTGGATATTTTCTTCTACATCCTTAGTGTGTATAAAACAGACTTTTGCGATATTATTTGCGAAATTAAAGTTTCAAAATCAATCTTTGGGAGCAAGTAGGAAAATACAGATATAAATAAGTGAATTGAATCATATCCCTGCACACAGACACAGGGTTCACAGGGTTCACAGGGTTCACAGGGTTGACCTCTGCAGCCACACAGGGTCGAGGTCCTTCACCTTGCTGGGCTGACTAGGCTGGGCCAGACTGTCCATGGCAGCCAGGATGGAGGAGAAGAAGTGTTCACTGTGGCTCTCCAGAGCTCTAGACTGCTTCTCAATCAACACAAGTGTATCTCTTAAAACTGGAGAGAGGACAAAAAACACAAAACCTGAGATTCATTTATCTGTTTTCTATTTGCTGATACATGGCAGTGTGAAAACAGAGACACTTACCTGGAGAGGTGGTGTTGACACATGTGAGGAGCAGCTGTCCACTGTGCAGGACACAGGCAGTCAGTGGCTGATGTTTGCTCACCTCTTTCTGAAAACTCTGACAAGCAGAGCGTCACACAAAACTGTCAGCAGTGTACCATGTGAGTCTTAACTTAGATAATAGGGTTGAGTTGCTGAGGAAACACTTGGAATATGTAAAGTAATAGCTTTAGATAGATAGATGCTTTTATTTAAATTCAGTTTTAAATCACAATGACTAGTAGAAGCAGAACAACTTAAGTGTGGAACTGATTGGTCAATCAGTTCATAGACAATTTCACCATTTTGATAATCAACTGGACATTTAGCTCATTCAGCAAGCAACAATTACATTCTCAGTTTGCAACTTCAATTCAAAAACTTCAATTTCTCTGTTTTATATGATGGTGATGCTGTGTCTGTGACTCTATGTCCATACATCTGCCTCTCAAACTATCTGCAAGTGAAAATGTTCTTGGCTCAATTTTTTTCTTATTTAAAATTTAAAATGAAATAAGGTTAATTTATTGGAATGATTTTGGAAAATACATTATATAGATATTATAGCTAACATATTATAGGTGTTAGATATCAAGTTATAAGGAACAGCTATCTTCAGGGATTTAAATATTCATTTACTGATCTTTAACAGATCACAGAGAGATTGTTACTGAGATTGTTGAGATTAAGAAAGAAAAGGGTTAAAGGCCAGGTTCACAACTGATCAAGTCCTTCTTAAACCACAGTCAAGTTTTTCTTGCTATAATCATTCCTCCTGTTCATACTGACTATTGTTCAGAAGACCTCCGAAAAGCATCAGACAAAGGATTTCTCTCTGTGCTCTGTTAGATCTCAGATCTGCATTTGACACCATTGACCATCACATCCTATTACAGAGACTTGAACATTTCATTGGCATTAAAGGAGCTGTATTAAGATGGTTTAAGTCCGATTTATCAGACTGATTTCAGTTTGTATATGTTAACGATGTATCTTTCATGCACACAAAAGTTACATACAGTGTTCCTAAAGGTTCAGTGCTTGGACCAATTCTATTAGCTTTTTATATGCTTCCTTTAGATAATATTATTTGGAAACACTCCATAAAATGTCCTTGTTGTGTGGACGATACCCAATAATATTTATAAATGAAGCCAGATGAAACCAAACTACAAACATGCCTAAAGGGCATAAAGGACTGGATGACCTGAAATTTTCTGCTGTTAAACTCAGAGTTTATTGTGCTTGGTCCCAAACACCTTAGAAACACATTATCTAATGACATAACTACTCTGGATTACTTTGGCCTCCAGGACCACTGTAAGGAACCTAGGAGTTATATTTGATCAGGATTTGTCCTTCAATTCCCACATGAAACAAATTTCAAGGACTGCCTTTTTCATCTGCGTAATATTACAAAAATCAGACATATCCTGTCAAAAAATATTTGTTACTTCTAGACTGGATTATTGTAATTCATTACTATCAGGCTGCCTTAACAAGTCTCTAAAGACTCTCCAGCTGCTCCAGAATGCAGCTGCACACATACTGACAAAAACTAGAAAGAGAGATCATCTTTTTACATTACAAACATTTTAGGCTTTCTGTAAAATCCAGAATAGAATTTAAAATCATTCTCATCACCTGCAAAATCATAATGATCCAGCACCATTATATTTTAAAGAGCTCATTGGACCCTATTAGAGAAAAGTAACATAAAGGTGAGTAGTAAGCAGCATATGTGGCAGTAGATGTACAGCACAGGCTACAGTGTGTCACTTAATAAATCCTGCAGTTTTTCAAGACCAAGAAAAATCTTGTTTGTTGTTTTACCAACAACTAGAAAAGTGAAGGGGGTTATCTCCAAAGTTAACGAGTTAGGAATCAACCCTCCATCCCCCACTCAGGGTGTTGAGGCTTGTTTCCCCACCTGATATTCAGCCAGCGATGACTTCAAACTGTCTATATCCATGGTGGACGGGTCCAGCAGGTTCATCTTCTCTGACACAGTGTGGAGCCACTGGATGAGCTGTCCCAGGTGTGAACAGAAGATCTGAAACATACATAGTTCACATTCACGGCTGCTTTTAGAGTATTATGGTCACGCTACAATAACTTCGAGTAGGGCTGTGCCATATCACACTGTCCAGCTGATAAAACTGGCATACATTTCTATTGGTATAAACCAGGCGGGGAGTTCCAGTCCTCTGAAATGAGGCCAACGTGGAAGTAACTTAGAACTGCATTCTATCAAAAGGCCACCAGGGGGCGACCGTTTTGTTGTCAAAAGGACTTCCGTCTCAATACAAGTCAATGGAGAATTCACCAACTTCTCACTTGATTTCTAACCTCAGTAAATGTTTTCAAAATGTGTTCATGGTCTCAATCGCTAGTTTAAAGCCTTCTTCAATGCAGTATGATGTTCATTTGTGAAATTTTGGCCTCCCTGATTTTATTTTTGATGATAAAGCAGGGTATGCATTAGGGCGTGGCTACGTCCTGATTGACAGGTTGATTGCCCTTTGTCCTGGAGATCCGCCCATGGCCCCGCCTCATGCCCATATAAGTAGAATCCGTGTTTTTATTTTTCCCAGCATGCACCTTAAATTTTCAAGATGGCACTCCGAGCAGCAGTCCACAAACCAATCGGTGACGTCATGGATGTTACATCCATTTCTTTTATACAGTCTGTGGTATAAACGCATTTACGAACACTTGCGTGCAAAACACGCTGTTGAGTACAAAGAGGGTATGAAGGCATGCAAGGAGGAGATACCAGCAGCTGATGATGTGCGACCCAAAAGTAAAAAAATAACTCAACTGAGCATTGTTGGAGCACTTGCTAGTTGCACTCCATATTACAGGAAGAACAAACGGTGGATGGAAGGTGAAGCATCGGACACGACCCTAACAAACATGGAGGAACCTGACAGTCCACCAGTTTTACCATTGAGTGTCCAGTGTTTTCCAAGTAAGACCAATGCAGTTTTATCAACCATATTTGATCCACACGCTCACCTTGAACAGACAGAAAGACAGAAAGCAGAGATCTTTACAACAAACACTGTTTGCATAGGTTTGCAGTTGCTGCACAGACCTCCTCTCCTCTCCTTGCCTCCTCTCCTCTCTGATTGTCATCATTTTGATCTATAATTGCAGTAATATCTTCTGTGTTGTCCTCCTCACTAACTTTGCACTCAAGTTCAAATTGAACAGAACCTGAAAAAAAAAGGGTTCCCTTTCATCTCTGTTTCAGCGCTTTTCTGCAGCACTGAGGACAGCGACTCAGTAGCTACCAGTGTGGCTCTTGTGTTGCTGTCCTCAGCTCAGACAAAGACATATACCTTGGCAGTAAGCCTAACTTCATTTATCTCTCTTGAACGTTCAATACAGAAAAAGACTGGAACGGAATTATATCTTTTCCATTTATCTACCCAGCACAGCGGCAGGGAAGTGTTATTTAACTGTTTCTTATACATTCAGAATGACAGAAGAACTGTATCAACATGAAATAACAGCAGCACTGAATCCAATACAGCTGCTAAACACAAACAGCAGGAAAACAATCCAAAATTATTTCTTCAGAATAATTAAATGAGTAACATATCTAACCATAGAAACAATAGCATGACAATCCAAGATAGCTGATAAATAATCATCAGTGTTGGGAAGATTACTTTGGAAATGTAGTTGGTTACAATTACAAGTTACCCTGTTGAAAATGTAATAGTAGTGTAACTATTTCAATTACTTTCTCAAAGTAATGTAACTAATTACATTTTATTACATTTTGATTACTTTTCTTAATTTTGAATGAATGCTCTCGACTGTTAACCATTTTCACATTTTAAGACCTGATAGTGTTAACCTTTTAGCAGTAGCCTACTGCTTTCTGTATGAAGTGGTGTTTGCAGACATCCCAACCTGCAAAAACTAATTTAAGGTAGTTTCGTTCCGGGGGGGTGGGTTACATTTGGTGTAGGTCCGGGGGAGGGGTGCTATCAGTGTCGGTATAAGGACGCTTTGCTCTCACGCACGCTGCATTTATAGTCACACAAATACACACACGGGCAGACACTCTCTAGTGTGCACTCTGCTCACTCACTCCAGATTCCAGGAGATTGTGTTTTATTTGCGGCCATCAGGGAGCCGCTATCAATATGTGAGAGATGGGATGTCTGTGTTTGTATTTCCAACACAGGAACGTATTCTTCTGTGCCTCCGAAATGTTGCTGAGTCTGACTGAATGGCCCATGACAAGAGACAGCATCAGGATCTAACTTGCGGCTTTGAAAGGAGGAGGTTGATATGAAAAAAACTATTTGATAAATCCGAGCTTTTGCGGCGATTTTTCAAATGTAACTAAAATTGTAATCATGGAAATTTCCAAAAGCAACTGTAATTTAATTACGCATTTTCTTACAGTAATGTAACGGATTACAATTATGTACATTTTGTAATTAAATTACGTAACGTCGTTACATGTAATTCGTTACTCCCCAACACTGATAATCACACATACACACAATTAAATTCAAATTTGCTTGTGGGACAAAATTATGCTGTGGGAGAACAGTGCCAAATTTGAAACTGTGAAAATGTGTGGTTGAAACACTGTAAAAACAGTGTTGTAGTTGTGAAGAAGGAAAAGAAAAAACAAAGAAAAGTTGCAAGAGATTTGAAATGAAAATTCAAATACAAAATAATGTTTTCAGAGATTTGAATTTTTTTTCAGCCTATCAAAACACTATATACACCTTCAAAACTTAGTTCCAAAGTTTCAAATCTTTTGTCCGCTTTCAAACACGGAATTTCAAACTTTCAACGTTTTTTCTTTCCGTTTGCCGTCATGGCAGTGTCTTGGCTCCATACAGGCTTAACCCTAACCCTAACCCTAACCCTAACCCTGGGCCCAATAGTAGTGCCACGGGTGCTTACAAGTGATTTTTTATATCACATTTATATAGTTGATGACAATTTTGAGGCTATATCGACCGCCCCTAACTGCCAGCAGAATTTAGATGTGAAGTGCAGAAAAAGTCTATGTCAGTGTGAAAACATTCAGTTTACGTCAGACAATGGAATGGTGGTTCAGATTGTGTTTTTACCTGAATGCGTTGCATGAGGGAAACACTTTGGTCCTCTTGGCTGCTCCTCTGAGTGTCAGGCAGGGTGAGGCCACACAACTGTTCCACCAAAGCCTCCATTTCCTTGAGACTGGCCTGACTCAGTCCTCCTCCAACAGACTCCAACCAGGCTTTGGGACTCTTCCTCACTGCCTCAGAGTCTCCATAATCAGCTGCTGACAAATGGTAAATATGGTAAATGGAATGCATTTTTCAAAAGGACCCCTTATGATGAGTTCGATAAATGGATTTCCGTGTCCCTCGCCCGGACGCAGGTCCCCCCCCCCACTGGTGGTGGGTTTCCCGGGGGGGGGGGGGGGCCAAAGGGGTCAGGTGCGTAGAGGGCTGGGTGGCAGCCAGGGACGGGGACCTAGGCGGTCCGACCCTCGGCTGCAGAAGCTAGCTCTAGGGACGTGGAACGTCCACGGGAAGGAGCCTGAGCTGGTGCGCGAGGTTGAGAAGTTCCGGCTAGATATGGTCGGCCTCACCTCGACGCACAGCAAAGGCTCTGGAACCAGTCTTCTCGAGAGGGGTTGGACTCTCTTCCACTCTGGAGTTGCCACTGGTGAGAGGCGCCAGGCAGGGATGGCAATACTTATTGCCCTCTGGCTTGGTGCCTGTATGTTGGGGTTTACCCCGATGGACGAGAGGGTAGCCTCCCTCCACCTTCGGGTGGGGAGACGGATCCTGACTGTTGTCTGTGCCTATGGTCCAAACAGCAGTTCAGAGTATCCACCCTTCTTGGACTCCTTGGAGGGGATGCTGAAAAGTACTCCCTTATGCTTGAACATGGTGTTCGTTATGGACAATCTATGACGAGCACAGAAGTCCAATAACCGAACACCACTCAGGTTCAGATCGGGGGGGGGCTGTCCATATGTGCACTTGGCACCAGGACACCCTAGGCCGCAGTTCGATGATTGACTTTGTAGTTATATCATCGGACTTGCGGCCGCATGTCTTGGACACTCGGGAGAAGAGAGGGGCGGAGCTGTCAACTGATCACCACCTGGTGGTGAGTTGGCTACGATGGTGGGGGAGGATGCCGGTCAGACCTGGCAGACCCAAACGTATTGTGAGGGTCTGCTGGGAACGTCTGGACATTGAGTCCTAGTGGGCCATGTTCCGTGCCTCCATTATTGAGGTGGCTGACCGGAGCTGTGGCCGCAAGGTGGTCGGTGCCTGTCGTGGCGGCAATCCCCGAACCCGCTGGTGGATGCCAACGGTGAGGGATGCCGTTAAGCTGAAGACGGCATCCCTCACCGAGGGGCAGAGCGGAGTGCAGCTGCGGCAGGCACTGAGGCAAAAATCCGGATATGGGAGGAGTTCGGTGAGGCCATGGAAAACGACTTCCGGACGACTTCGAAGAGATTCTGGACCACCATCCAGCGTCTCAGGAGGGGGAAGCAGTGCATCGTCAACACTGTATATGGTGGGGATGGTGCGCTGCTGACCTCCACTCGGGACATTGTGGATCGTGGAAGGAATACTTCGAAGACCTCCTCAATCCCACCAACAGGCCTTCGGGTAAGGAAGCAGGGCCTGGGGACTCGGTGTGGGCTCCCCTATCTCCGGGGCGGAGGTCGCTGAGGTGGTCAAAAAGCTTGTCGGTGGGAGGGCCCCGGGGGTGGATGAGATCCGCCCCGAGTTCCTCAAGGCCATGGATGTTGTGGGGCTGTCATGGTTGACACGACTCTGCAGCATCGCGTGGACATCAGGGGCAATGCCTCTGGATTGGCAGACTGGGGTGGTGGTAAGGTCTATTCGGAGGTGCTGGAGAGGAGGGTCCGTCGGATAGTCGCATCTCGGAGTCAGGAGGAGCAGTGTGGTTTTCGTCTAGGTCGTGGAACTGTGGACCAGCTCTACACCCTCTACAGGATCCTTGAGGGTGCATGGGAGTTTGCCCAACCAGTCCACATGTGTTTTGTGGACTTGGACAAGGCATTCGACCGTGTCCCTCGGGGAGTCCTGCAGATGATGTGGTCCTGTTGGCCTCATCAGACCGTGACCTCCAACTCTCACTGGATCGGTTCGCCGCCAAGTGTGAAGCGGCCGGGATGAGAATCAGCACCTCCAAATCCGAGTGCATGGTTCTCAACAGGAAAAGGGTGGAATGCACTCTCCGGGTTGGGGATGAGATCCTGCCCCAAGTGGAGGAGTTCAAGTACCTCGGGGTCTTGTTCACGAGTGAGGGAAGGATGGAGCGTGAGATCGACAGGCGGATCGGTGCAGCGTCTGCAATAATGCGGACTCTGCACAGATCCGTCGTGGTGAAGAGAGAGCTGAGCCGAAAGGCAAAGCTCTCGATTTACCAGTCGATCTTCGTTCCTACCCTCACCTATGGTCATGAGCTTTGGGTAGTGACCGAAAGAATAAGATCGCGGGTACAAGAGGCTGAAATGGGCTTCCTCCGTAGGGTGGCTGGGCTCTCCCTTAGAGATAGGGTGAGAAGCTCAGTCATCCGGAGGGAGCTCGGAGTAGACCCGCTGCTCCTCCGCATCGAGAGGAGCCAGATGAGGTGGTTCGGGCATCTAGTTAGGATACCTCCCAGACGCCTCCCTGGTGAGGTGTTCAGGGCACGTTCCACCGGTAGGAGACCCCGGGGAAGACCCAGGACACACTGGAGAGACTATGTCTTTCAGCTGGCCTGGGAACGCCTCGGGATCCCCCGGGAAGAGCTAGATGAAGTGGCTGGGGAGAGGGAAGTCTGGGCTTCTCAACTTAGGCTGCTGCCCCCACAACTCGACCCCGGATAAAGCAGAAGAAGACGGTACAGAATGCATTTTTGTAGTGCCTTTCTAATCTTCTGACCACTCAAAGCTACATTCACCCATTCATACACACATTCATACACTGATGGCACAGATTTCAGGAGCAATTTGGGGTTTGGTATCTTGCCCAAGTAAAAGTCAACATATGGACTGAAGGAGCTGGGAATCAAACTGCTGATTTTCCGATTCATGCATGACCCGCTCTGCCACTTCGTTTCTTCATGATTAATGTATACCTGTCTCAGCAGCAGTCCTCTCCTCTCTGTTTCTTTCATCTATGACTTGACTGCCCTCCTGCTCTTTAGCCTCCTGTTTCTCAGGCAGGGTGATGGAGGAGAGGATGGAGGTGGTGCCTGGCTCCAGAGACTCCCAGCTAGCTGTGACAGGCCGGCCCAGCTGGGCTGTCACCTCCCTCACCTGTACACATGGACCAAACACTTACAATCATTGATCATTACAGCTCAAAAGCACACTGATCCAGTCTGTCTGTCCCTGTATGGTTATATTCATGGTTCAATGGAAAGTGTAGTTTTGTTTTAAAAGCCTATGATTTGTGTAGGAACAGATGTTGACATAAAACGGAGACAGAAAGGAAAGTAAACATGTCTTTATATGAGAAGAAATTACTTTTGTTTCTATACCATGCTTTACGGCTCATCTCATTAAGGCCAATTCATGCTTACAGTGTCTGTGGTGGCATACATTTCATCATCTCCTTATTTCTGCAGGGGTCTGTATGGACTCTGTGTGGATGTTAGCCTGCAGCTCACAATTTAAGATTGCACAGACTGTTTGCATTTGCAAGCATGTCAACTGCATATGAGCTTGAAAAGCAAACTGGAATGCCTGTATCATGTACTGTATGTATGTAATGTATTCCTATTCTCATTAAGCTCCTAAGAAACTCATCAGCTGCATTCAAACTGGAAACAGCCCTGTGTAAAGCAATACATGGGGCTGCGTATGTTGTTTTACTTAATCTGTTTACCTGTGGACTCACAACATCTGTTTGCTAACATGTGTCAACCGTGCTAACAGTGACTATGGGCAGGTAAGGGTCTCGCCTCAGCAGAGGTGAGAACTATAGCCATAGCAACAGTCAGTTAGTGAGTTACCCAACATGTAATATGTCCCATTATTGTTACTATCCACATCACCTTCACACACTGTGGAAGTCTGATGGCAGACAGAGAAAACACAGAAAAATGATGTAAAAATGTAATCACATCACACACAATTACAATTTACATAATCATTTTCACACTTGCCAACATTTCCTTCTTACCTTTTTAGATTTTCCAACATTATAGTTCATCAGTGTATTGCTTTTTGGTAACTGACTATACTCAGATGTTGAGGTATCCTTAAATGGACAACTGGAAAATTGTCCCAGCTCACAATTGCAGTATCATACAACAATGACGGAACTGAGAAAAACATAGAAGCAATGAACTGCTCACTGTGAAGAAATGGCTTTCATAACCAGTTTCAAGTGTGTGCATTTGGATTTTCAGACCATGATGAAAGTAACACAATGTAAAATTGTGTGAAAAATGAATGCAATAATGAAATGTATGGCTGAGAAAGGTCCATGCGTCTACACAGTACTGACCTGTCTGGACAGAAGCTGCATCTGCTCCAGCTGCTCTGGGAGAGGATGGAACTCCTCGTCTACCTCAATACCTACACAACTGGACTGAGGAAGCACACTAGTGGAGTGGATGAAGGCAGTGGAGGTGAAGGAGGACGGCGTGTGGAGCTGATGATGGCGACTACCACTGCTGTAATGATTCATCTCATCTCTGTCTGTACTGTAGACCAAACTCTCCGAGGACAAACCAGCTAGGTGTGTTAGCAAGAGCGGGCCACCAGAGGGCAGACCATCCAAGGATTTGGAGAATTCCCACAGTTCAGGTGACCTCTGACACACACTAAGGGTGCCCCCTTCTCTGGCCCGCCATGTGGGGCTCAGGGAATAGTTAAACCCCAACAGGTTAGTCGAGCTACAAAGGGGGTCCAGTTCAATCCCTGAGTCCTGCAGGTTTGGGTCTGTTTGGAGGGGACAGTCTCCCCCGACCTCAGAGTGCTCCCACTCACTGACCTGCTGTTCTGGTCTCAGAGGATAGGTGTAGTCCAGCAGGGACTGGTACTCCTTGTTTGGATCCCAGCCTACAGAGTCCCTGTCTGGGCATGGGGGCAAAGTTTTAGGGATGGCACAGGCCCAGTAGTTCGCCTGACAGGAAGACATAGTGCGTCCCCTTGACTGCCTTACAGAAGAGCACGTATTTAGCTTGGTCTCCCCTGCCCCTACCTGTTCCCCCCTCCCCAACCTGAGCTCAGTCTGGCCCCACCTAGAGTAACCTGAGCAAGGGGTGTAGGTAGGATTAAGGACAGTGGAGGTTAGTTGCGGTCTCAGTGGAGGGTTTAGTCTCTGAGTCTCCAGGATGGAGCTAGAGAGGCTCCGCTGAGCTGACCTGCGTCCAGGGAAAGATGATACAGTAGGTTCTTCATGGGACAGCCTGCCTCTGAAGTGTGCAACACCCAGGGGTGAGCCAAGTTCTTCTGTGGAGGCTGAGGGTGGTGATAGGTCACAGTGAGAGAGGCTGAAGCTTTCTGGGGTCAGCTGTTCTCTTCTCTTCTCAGCTCTGCTCAACAAGCTGATGTTAGCATAGTGCTGATCTTCTTCTGTCCTGCAGACACTCAAATGTTTCTCCTTTGGGAAGGAAAATGGATTTTAAAGTAATTTAAAGTCATTTTCACATATGGATCTGTTACATCAGTGGCTTCATTTGTCTGCTGAAGCAATTGCTTTTCAATTTCCTCATACATATCTCTGTGACATAAATGATTTGTAATTACTCTGTTCAAACATGACAGAAACACAATGGATAGAGCTGCAATAAACTTAGAAGTGAGTTGGAAAATACAGTACCAGTCAAAAGTTTGGCCCCACCCACTTCTTCATTTTTTTATATAAAAAAATTGAAATTGAATGATGTTTGAAAGGTACTGTCTGAAAAAACTGCAACATTTCCTCTAGAAGAATAATTCTAGTAACAATTAAGTATGTTTTACTCTTCCTCACCTTCTGCAGGTGCTTCTGTGGTTGAGTCTTCTTTAAGATAGATATACGTTGTTCTGAGGAGAAGAGAGGCTTCCTCATTATATAATGCCTGCCGCTCAGATACTGAGAGGTGGGAGCCATAGTAACACTTTTCTGTTGCCCTCCCCCATCCCTCTCATTCTCCGTCTTGCTGGCAAACTCTGGCAGGTGCATCTTCCATTGCTGGCTCCATCCTTTGGTTTCCATTGGACAAAATAGAGAATATAGGAAGGTCCTGTCAACTGCAAGAATGTAACAATTTAGTAACTTTCAGATTTATATAATTAGAAATGTTGTTTTTTCTTATTGAAATTAAATTCAATATTATATTCTTTAGTTTTAAGTTTTATTTACGCACCTTGAAGGAGCTGCAAGGTTGTGGCACAGCTTTTTGTCCAATGTTTCCTCAACAAAAAACATGTTGATGGGGTGAGGCACACAGGAACACTGTAATGACACAGGCCAGACACATATTCAAAAGGCCACACTCATCTGTGAGGGCAGCGCAGCCCCCCTTCAGCTATTTTGTAGTGCATCTATAAAAACAGCAGCGGCTGACCAATATCATTTGGAGACTGTTTTTTTTTTTAATCAAATTTTATTGATCGGATTGGTACCTAATCAGCTAGACATTGCATCTCTAATTTCATCACATTAATGTAAAACTCCTGTCAGTTGATTGCTACCATTAAGAAGTACCGCTTGATTTGGAACATCTCCCCCAATACATACAGACAGATGGTATTAATGGCAGGGCCAGATGTCAGACCATGGACAATCTATACTGTCTCACAGAAAATATGGCCACATTGATCATCAATACTACAGTTCGCCAATAAATGGCCAAAATCTTACCTGATAAGACTTTAGTATACTCTAAGATTAGAGTAGGGTATGATGTGTACATATATCTATCTATTGAAGTTCAGTACCGTCTGGATTTATTTATAACAGTCTTTTCTACTACGAATCATGTCGGCGGCTGTGGCTCAGGAGGTAGAGCGGTCGTCCACCAATAGGAAGATTGAGGTTCGATTGCTGGCTCCTCCATTCCACAAGATGGCAAGATACTGAACCCCAAAATGATCCCGTTGCTGTGCCAACGTGTTAATGAGACATATAGTGTAGAAGTGCTTTAAGTGGTCATAATGATTAGAAAAGTACAATCCATTTACCATGCTTGCAGACCAAATGTTGGTGTTACTGGTCCTTAAAAGTAGCTAGATAATGAGTGAAAGGAGAAGGCTTATTCTTTAAGCACACACACACTGTAGTTGATTTTGACTCAGGACAGTCATGTGTTACAAATGTCAGCAATAGGATACATATACATATAAAATTGTGTATGAGCCAATCAGTACAGCACTCGCATGGTACACAGAATATTCATTCAAAATGTGTTTGTCTCTCTTAACTTCTACAGCTGAATGTTTGAGCTTTTCACTGTGCAGAACGATGTCGTTTGTTTTCACATTCATCTGCTGACAATAGAGTTTCTCTGAGTGTATTGAAAATCCAATTTTAATGGGCGACGCCTGAGAGCATCATTTGTGATAATAAGGTGTTCAACATTAAATAGCCTATATGTCAAATACAGGGGACAGTGGTCAGTGTTGTAATAAAAGCCAGTTGTCAGCGACGGTAACCACAGCAACAGACAGCGACAGCAAACACTAGACCGACATAAAGCCAACATCCTTGTACCCTGCATCAAAGCCCAAACTCGCTTCATTTTTTGCGTTGCAAAAAGTTAAATCCTGCAGCTGGACGCATCCTTCTTTATCGTCAAGCATGATGGATTCTATGGGCTTTGCTGATTAATTATTTATCTCGTACGGGGAGAAACTGTCATTCCTAACGTACAACACTTTTTCTGTAGCCCAGCATTGTATATTTAGATGGCGGAAGAAAGATAAAGTTCGTCAGTTATCGATAAAGTATGCAAGATGCAGTCTAAGGAACTAACTCCTCGAGCAGGCTTTACGGCCCTGTCTGTTACAAATAATACAAAAGACACAATCTTACCATATGAGCAGGGACGGTTAGCCATTAGCAGTACAGTAGCATTGTTCTCGGTACTACATCCTTCCTCTATCCGTGCTGCTTTCACGTGCTTCTCCTCGATTCCTCTTCCGCCTCCGGATTTTTACCAATTCCTTTAGTCGAAGTCTTTCCAAACATGTAGCAAACAGTCCCTGTCCAAACTAACTGCAAACACACACATTGTCTAGTACTGGTCCTTCTAAAGTGTTAAAGTCTTGCAGTAAATTTGAACAAGTATGTAGTATCCAGTAAATGTGGAATGTGAGATGGATACAATTTAAGAATACTATGGTAATAATTAACATATGCCAAAACATAGCAGATAGAGGCATACAAGACTCTTTCATTTATTTTATGTTACGAGGTGAAAATTCATGATGACAATAATGCTGCCGGAATTTGAAGGCAACAAAACATACAGCAACATACAGTTGAGTTCAGTTTTTACCAGGAGGAAGCTGGTATACGTGGCTTTACTTCCCTCTAGCAGACTCATTAAATGTGCTTAGACACCTATTGAAATTGCATCACCACATTATGGATCATGTAGCAAATATTTCAACTAATACCAGTAATATCAATATTGCTACTGCTACTACAATGTAGTATAATAGTAAATTGTACTAGTTACCATAAATCTACTGAAAGGTGTAAGTTTTTTTGTTTCCTTTGGAGCCACTTAAGCACACATCAGTAGAAACCACAGCAGTCTGCAGACCCCATATGGAATGAATGAAAACCTCATGGTGCTGGATTTCCTGTCAAGACTTGTGAAAAAAGACAGCCATTGAAAAACTGTGCTATGAGTGTGTTCTCCAAACTCTTGTGTTTGTCAGATTGATCACATTACACTTGAATGTTGAGTGCTAAAGGAATGCAATTATTAGTATGAAAATAATAAAATATTGGTTATTTTGGAAAGAAGTCAGATGCTATTTCTTTTGAGGTATAATCTATCTGACCAATTCCTACAGTTGTAAAGTGAACTGAAATACATCTTCAAAATAAATCAACATACAGAATTTGTACACTGAGTCTCTTATGTTTATATTAATATTCATATCTGTGGCAAAGCGTACAGGACTAACTCTCGGAACCATGACTCACTGTCACTTCAAAAAAAAAAAAAAAAAAAAAATCAGCAATGTGCAAAATATCAGTGGTTTGTTGATCTTTCGTTTTTGAGCATGACATGAAATCAGTATTCCTATGTGGTGTCAAAAAAATGGTTTACAGTCCAGTTTGGATGGAGGTGGATGCCGAGTCCTGAGACAGCCGGGAAGAGTGAATGGCTGAAATATTGAATATTCTAATTCTTATTGTCACAAAAACAATCCTTTTCCCTCATTCTCACTTCCACCCAGTTAACAGCAAAAACAATAAAGGCTTTAACATGTATAGGTAGTCAACTAGAAGTCCACACAGCGGCCCTTTCTCTCCCAGTCTCCGTAGCGTGTTGGCTCTGGACCCCGGGGCCCCCCTTTCTCCTTTGTTACAGGGTTCACATCATCAGGGAACTCTGGAGGACAACAAACAAATGATGAGTCTGATAGATATTGAACTTAGAATGATTTTCCTTCCAACAGCTGCTTTATCTTCTTCAAAATGGGCTTTCAGTATATGATTTTTTTCTGATCTCATCATCTTTCATCACTATAGAATAAATCTGTAAATGAACCAAAATCCCCTCTGAATGTGTGAGACTAGCAGACAGCTAACTTAAGGTGTTATGACTTCTTCTTCTCTGTGTGACAGAACAGGTGTATGGTCAGTATGTGGGTGGAGATGGGTTGGCCAGGAGTGTGGGAGAATCACTATAAAACATCAGAAAATAGCGAAAAATGCCTGTTAAAAGTTCCCAGAGTCAAATGTTACATCATTAAACATAAGAACCGCATTCTATCATCCGATTTGAAAACCAGCAGAGTTTTGGCCCATTTCTTACAAAATTACTAAAATAATTATTTGATGAAGAAAATAGTTGCAAATTAATTGTCTGCCAATTGAATGATTGATTAATTGACTAATGGTTGTGGCTCTACAGCTGTCGGTGATAAGAGCATACTCCTCACAGAGTGAACATCTGCTTTATGTTGCACCCTTTCCCCCGAGACAGGAATGTAACATGAAGGTTTTGTGGGTGATTGGCTCTTAATCTGTTCTGGCTGGTGGTAACAATATCATTTAAGATATTCCAACAATTCCTCCATCACCATTACTGAGCTGTGAACATCAGTTCCCTCTCCTGTTCACTAGCTGACACTGAATAATTAATAATGCTCAGCTTTAATAATACTCCCATCAGTCCCATGAAGGATATACATATACTGATCAGCTTTTTCTTATCTGTTGATTTATTTTATTCCTTTAGGAGGCTGCAGTCTTTGGTGCTGTTGATGTTGATGTTGCCGTATTGGGATATGATGTTACTGCAGGGTGCAAACGCTGTAAAATCTTGGCATAAACACTGAAAACATCACATCATTGTATTTAAATTGTCATATATAAACAGATCGCTTGCATGGATTTCATTTTATCTCAATGTTCAACAGATAGGAGTGTTGGTAGTTAGATTCATTGGGGCAGTGGTACATATAACTAACTCATCTATTACACTTAATATTACACTCTCTTTGCAATTCTCATGTTGTAATCTCCTTCGGACGGGTCTGTAATCTTACTCTCTAGAACATCTTTGCTCTTCTCCTCAGTGTTGTCGAATCGACCCTGCGGGGTTTTAGCTTTCTTCAGTGGCTGTCTGTCCTCCGCTGCTCCGCTGGCTGCTCGGAAAACTCCTGAACACACACCAAAGAAAGGTGAAGCAAAACTGGATTAATTCAGAGCAGGCTTACATATCATCATATAGCAGACACTCACCTGTGAGCACAGATTCAGTCACACTCTTTGAAACTACATGTTTGTTGGCTGAGGCGAAGGACCGCAGCACAGACATGTCTGCTGGTTTGAAGAGAACACTTACACAATGTTATTGATTGCTTGTCGAGCTAAAATTACGTAAAGATTATCATCACTGTGCGACGGAAGTTGGCCACAAGGCAGCGCAATGTTTCGCCAGTAGGGGGCGACAGACAGCTGGGTATCATATTAGCTGGCTTTTTCTTTTCTTTTTTCCAAAATTCTCTATTCTTTGTTGGACAGAACACACAACAGAACAAACAGAGAATATACAAACAACCAGATATTCCTGTTCACAAATAAAATATTAAAGAAGGAAGTGTAAATAGAAAAATAAAAATATTGCAATATAAAACAATATAAATAAAGAATAAAAAAGTAAATTAATAAAAATGGTATGAGTGACAGACATCTTCAATTAAAACATTTTGAATAGCATTCAATGATAGATATACTTTTCTTATTTGTTATATATTTTAGAGACTCAATAATATTTTATTTCAATTAAAAATAACTTAAATGATGGGGTTGTTTTTGATATTTTGGCCTTGTGGATATGAAATGATCCTAACAAAATAAACACACATACAATGTAACAAATATTGTTATTTTGAAACACAAAACTGGAAATAATGTTTTTCCTTCAATACAAATCTTATTTAAAGTATTGTTTAAAATAGAACTTTCCAAATCCTTCCAAAATGTAACACAAAATGAGCAATTACAAAATAAATGAACATTCCCCCTTATTAGTTTTATTTTTTTATTGTAAAAGCCTTAGTGGTGGATTGCAATTAAGTTACATGTTTGTACAAAACATATGATGCACTATTATAAATTAAAATACCCCAAAGTAGTTTCAAGTAGATCAAACCTGATGTACCTCGACAAATTAAAACAGTAAAAGAACAACTTACTTGTAAGGTCCTATGCACAAAAGATTTTGCACTAATGATGCTGGCACAAACACACACATAAAGTTCTGCAGCTGAGTGCAGTTTGCCCTTGTTTTGTACCTAGTTTGTGTTTAAGTGTAACGGTTTCCAGTGTTTTTTTCCTCCATTTTAAACACACCGATCGGTCCTTAATGAAAACCAAAAAGCCTCAAATAGCCCGTCTTTAATTAGCATAGATGCGAGCACACTGAGCTCAATCACAAACCAACTTTCATTTCGCTTCTTGTAGCCTACAATAACATAATTTACTGAAATGTCAGAATACATATTAATGAATAAATATTCACATCCTAATTGGAGGAAGGGTTTAGGAATTACAGCTCTTTAATATGTACTTTTTTAAAAGGTAGCAAAAATAATTGGACAATTGATTCAAAAGCTGTTTAATTCCTTAATTAATTCATCTTCAATTAAGCAAGTTAAAAGGTCTGGAGTTGATTCCATGTGTGGTGTTGGCATTTGGAAGCTGCTGCTGTGAGCCTACAGTATGCGATCAAATGAGCTCTCAATGCAGGTGAAAAAGATCATCCAAAGGCTGCAAAAGCAGAGAAAATCTATCAGAGAGCCCGCAAGAACATTAGGAGTGGCCAAATCAACAGTTTGGTATATTCAGCAACACAAAAAGGAACGTCTACAGAAGACAACAGCAGTGGATGATGAATAAAAAAGTATGGAGAAGACATGGAATGGCTCATCATCCAAAGCATACCACATCATCTGTAAAATTAAAGCTGCAAGCAGTGTTGGGCGGGAACTCGTCCCCTTGCGCACATCGGGCCGTGGCGAAGCGGAAAGGTTTCCATCAGGGGCATTTAGATGTCTTCAGACCCTGGTTTACAGAAGCATGAGTGTGAGCCCCCGCTCTTCTCGCTGTATTTGCTGCCACTGGGCTCCATCCTGACAAAGCATGGCATCTCTTTTCACTTTTATGCTGACGACAATCAGATATATGTGCTGCTGAAAAAGAAAAACGCTTTCTCCCTAACACCACTTCTGGCATGTCTTGAAGACATCAAAGCCTGGATGGCCTTGAACTTCCTTAACTTCAACGAGAAAAAAACAGAAGTGATGGTGATTGGTCCCAGTGGCCTTTGTGAACCCCCTCCATTTGACTTGGGTCCTTTGGCAGATTATTTTAAGCCAACAGTCTCAAACTTTGGTTTTAAGATGGACAGTGATTTCAAATAGGATCGGCAAATTAGTGCTGTGGTGAAGTCCAGCTTTTTTCACATTAGGCAGCTGGCAAAAGTAAAGCCCTTCCTCACACTACAGCACTTTTGTAGCACACAGTAATCCATGCCTTCATCACATCCCGGCTGGATTACTGCAATGCACTTTATTTTGGAGTCAGTCAGTCCTCCCTCGCACGTCTCCAGTTGGTGCAAAATGCAGCCGCTCGCCTCTTAACTGGAGTACGTAAGAGGGAGCACATAACTCCCATCCTGGCCTCCCTCCACTGGCTACCTGAGCACTTTAGAGTCCATTTTAAGATTCTTTTATTTGTTTTTAAATCTTTAAATGGTCTGGCCCCGCTCTACCTCTCTGAGCTCTTTCACCCCCACGCTCCTGCTCGGTGCCTCAGATCAGCTGATCTGCTGCTCCTGGAGGTACCGAGGTCAAAGCGGAAGCTCAGACGGGATAGGGCATTTTCTGTTGCTGCTCCTAAATTATGGAACAAGCTTCCTTTAAATATTCGACAAGCCTCCTCACTGTCCATTTTTAAAACTTGTCTTAAAACCCATTTTTATTCCTTGGCTTTCAACCCAGCTTGAGACTCTGCTCCTGTTTTAGTGTTTTATGGTTTGTTTGTTTTTTAATTATTGTTTTATTGTTTTTAATTTGTTTTAAAAACAATAAACAATTATCTTAGTATTTATTTCCTGTTAATTGTTTTATGTTCCTGTGTTGTTTTATCTATTTATGTACAGCACTCTGTTTCAGCTGTGGTTGTTTTAAAGTGCTTTATAAATAAAGTTGAGTTGAGTTGAGAGTATTTATCGGACACTGCAATAAGTATATATACATTACACACACACACACACACACACACACACACACACACACACACATTCTCTCTCTCTCTCTCTCTCACACACACACACACACACACTCCCTCTCTCTCTCTCTCCCTCTCTCTCTCTCTCTCTCTGTAGACATTTAGACTGAGTAACTGAAATTAACTGCCAACACTTTGATGAGTCAAACAGAAGAGGAACTTATTTCCAGTGAAACCTGTAGATATGTTCGTAGGTCATGCTCTTGTAATTCGTGTTTGATCTAGACTTTGACAGCATTGTCAGTGAAGTAGTTGACAGACTGCACAGATATCTAAAAACATAATAATACAGTCAATAAACTAGAACTACAAACCTTTTCCTCATCAGGTATCATGAGTCATTACAAGTTTTCTCCACTGGGTGGCACACTAAGACCAGATGAAATGAATCAGGATGACTGCAGAGCACAAATGAGTCAGCTGCATACACACACACAGTTGTTGTAGTTAACGACTGGGTAGCATGAGGACAGGGCATGCACAGACACCATGGAGATTTAGGATTGAATGGGAGAGGAACAAGGTGCACATGTGGGTCCGCAGATCAAGAAGTATAAAACATAGCCAGACCAAATTACACACATCTATAGATGAGACTGATGGCTACATTTTGACGTTTGAATGTAGTCTATAGCTGCATGCAGTATGCGGTATGCATGAATAATGTAAATATATTTTGAAAAGCCTGAAAAATCGTCGAAAATCACACATTTAGGACAAAATGTGCACTTCCTGTTGGATTTAGGTCAGGGGTGTCAGTGTGTGATTTGTAGGTCTTGATAAGACAAAAAAAATGAGTTTTGGTTTGATCTCTCTACGACATTCCTATCATGCATAGTGGCCCATATAGTGTTTCTAGGTGGCGCTAGAGAGCTTGACGTTGTTTGTTTTTCCATTTTATCAAATTTTTCACCAGACCTGATGTGCGTCCCAAATTTGGTGATTTTTCAAGCAGGTTTAGGGGGTCAAATTAAGGCTCAAAGAGGCGGTAGAATAATAATAAATTAGTGCTTCTGTCACAAACTAGCCCACATTCTGATATTCTATGAATTTTTACTGACCAGTCATCTGAAATTCATCGAATCAAATGAAAAAATTAAATAGCCTACTGACTACTAATCCGTGTATCATTCGTTCTTTCCATTTTTAATTGGCAATCAAAAATAAAATATTGAAAAATTGACTGGTTATTTAGTTTTTTTCTTTTATATTATAACATCAAAAACGAAAAAAAAATCAATTTTTTTCATATTTCAATTTTAGGCTCAGATTAAAAATACGAAATGGAAAAACAGGCACCAGGACTGAATTTGATTTTAATATTTAATTGGTCATCCGTCACTTCTTCTCACGCCGTCACCCCTCCCTTTCTTGCCCACACATTCATAAACACCTTTACCTGCCTCAGCCCCCCCACACACACACATTCATAAACACCAGCTGCCCCCTCCAGTCTCCTGCTCCAGCCTGCACGTCAAGCTGCACGCTGCGTAACAAGCTACACGTCCACTTCCGCTTTCAATGCAAGAACATTCTAATATAGTTTTTCTTCTTTCAAAGTAACCTAATATTCATGTCGATTGAGATTTTTTTAATCAAATTTAAATATTTTCAATAACATTTGCATTCATATGCGTGTCAGGTCCTCCTTTAGAGTCCCACACTTTGATCCTCGAAACAATACCATGACTGACCAATTAAATATTAGAATCACATTCAGTCCTGTTGCCTGTTTTTCCATTTCGTATTTTTGATCTGAGATTAAAATTGAAATATGAAAAAACAGGAATTTTTTTAATAATAAAAAACTAAATAACCAGTCAATTTTTCATTATTTGATTTTTGACTGCCAATTAAAAATGGAAAGAACGAATGATACACGGATTACTACTGATTATTTTGTTATTTGTTTTGAATCTAACACAAAAAACGAAAAAAAAAAGACTTTTCATATTTTAATTTTAGGTTCAGATAAATAATACGAAATGGCAAAAACGGACCACTGGACTGTATTTGATTTTAGGCAATCATACAGCACATTTGTGCCAGCCAACCCCTGTCTATATATATGTGAAACAATTCCACATTGAAGTTTTTTGTTTAACATACAAGACCCTTAATTAATTAACCCTATATTTTGAGAATTTATCATATATTCTGTATATTTGTGGTAATTTGGGCAATAGTTCTTTTTATTCAGAATTAATGCTCAAGGAACATTCTAAGGTTATAGTTTATCTTGTGTTTTAAATGTAAAAGTAAAGTTGCACATTTGCACAACAATAATACAATATAAATGACAGTTACTGCAGGGCTCCAGCAGAGGGAGTGTAGAGCTGTCAAATGCCGAAAAAACCTTGCCAAAAAGTGTGTGCGCAGCTGGCACTAGTTGAAGCACTGAATTCTTTTGCCACTAGTTGTAACCCATAGAATATATCTGAGTTTCTAATTTTGACCATGTTTACTCTTATACCTATTTCTGTTGCAACTTAGCCACGTGTTAGCCTGCTAGCCGTTAGCTGTAGCATGATTGATGCCATTATGCTAATTATATTTTAAGGCTGTATCTTTGTTTCTCTGTGTGTTACATAGCTTATATTTACCCTAGCCCTTTTTTTGTTCAGTAAGATGCCAGTTAGGATATATATTAAGAGGAATGACTCGTGTTTGTCGAGCTTGTGAAGCCAACTACAGCTGCTTTTAATGTGATACAATTGAATCTTAAGACACCAGTGGTTGACTTAAATAAATATTATCACATGTAAAAGGAAGTAAAAAGGTTGTGAGATGGATTTTAAAAACATATTGGTGGTTTTTTGTCAATTAGCATGATTAGCGGATATGCTAATGTATTGCAACTTAGCTACATATTAGCCCGCTAGCTGAAGTATGATTTGTACCTGTAAGCTAATCGTATGCTAATGCTGTTCAATTTTAATGCATGTTATTTTAGCGCGAGCTAGGCAGCTGTTTGATGTGATTTAAAAGAGATGGTGTGCTTGTTTGTTTTTATGTTTTTGTTCCTCCGTCTGTTATTTATTTAGCTTCGTTTTGGTGTGTAAGTCAATATGTGTGAAGTAATAGAGCAAATATTTAATAAGGATGCATGTAAGACAATCATGTTTTTGAGAGGAAAGACTCCTTGTTAATGTCAGAAAAAAAATCTTTTGCTACAGTTGGGGATTAGTTTATCCAGGATAGTTAAAGACATTCTTTTGTTTAAAGTGTTTTATCTTGTTGTGTCTATCAGACATGTGAGTGTACAGATTTTCTATATCACAGCAATATTTAAATTTAATTATGTGTATTATTTTTGAATGTACAGGTATCCTACTCTGGCCTGCTGTGATCTGGTTCTCTGCTAGTTTGACAACTGTGTGATCTTCAGCTGCTGTTCATCTGTGATCCTCTGATCCAGAACACATTTACACTCTATAGCCTACATTTATTCAGTCTCTAAACACACAATCAACCGTTGACCTACACATATTGACTGACAAACTCCTGTCAAGGTAAGATTATGTTTTTGAGGTCCAACTCTGGCTGAAGCATAGGTTTTGAGTGTGATTGGAAGAGGGTCACTCTGGGAGTAGTGAATAAAAGATTTTGTATTGTTTTTCATTTTTAGATGCCCCGTGCAAAGTCCCACCGTCATGCCCTGACTTTTGCGGTGGAGGATAGTGGAGCCGCAGTCGTGGACCCCCGTGTCGCCCGTCCCCAAGTTTGTTCCTCATACGTATTAAATTGTTTTTTTTAATGTTTCATTGATGTTGTTTAAATGTAATGTGAAGATGTGAAAATCTTTTATTGAAATCCTTTGCTTTGATCTCAACATAAACAGGGCGTGGTATTGGTTACCGCCATCGTGTGCGGAGATGGCGAACCTCTGAGCTGACTCACCGCAGCATCAAGTTTGTCGCTCCAGCCCAGCGTCCGGACCAGCAGGTATTATTTTTGTTTTTCATAAAGACAGTCATAGTTGTATGGAGTAATAGTTGATGTCTCTTTTCTAAAGCAATCTCTCTGTTGTTTCAGCTTGTGTTCGTCGTCGGAGCCTCTCACCTGTAGTCCATGGTGGACCGTTTCGTGGACATCCCGGCGGAACCCCTGTCTTTTTGTTTTCTGTCTGTTCCAGATGCGTCGGCCGCGGAGCTGTGGGCCGAGGTGTTGCACGCTGCCCTCCCGTGGACCCCGGACGTGGTGTGCATGGTTGCCCTGAGCAACAACCTCACTGCCAGCAGGACTGTGGATGAGGCGGCGTTGGACTTCCGGGTGTACCTGACCGCTGTCTGCATCCGCTGGCCCAAGGTGTGTTAAAATTTTACTTTTAGCAGTTACCGTTAGTATATATTTGGTTGCGAGCAGCTTTCTCATGTGTTTCCTATTTTACAAACATAGATGTAATTCAGTTACCAAATGTTTTTCTGTAGGTGTTCGTGCTGGACTTCCCTCCATGCCTGAACATCGCGCCGGGCCTGCAGCAGGTGTTTCGTCAGGAGCTCCACCGTGTCGCAGCGAGCATGGGTATGTTAAAGTTGTGGTCATTTGCACAATTCATTCAATGTGTAATTCAACACAAACTGATAATACAGTTTTACATTTTTTAAATATTGATGATGTTCCTCACATGTCTGCGTCATGTCAAGTCTCCCGTGGGTGCCTGTGGCCGAGGAATTCCCGCTGCATTGGTTGGAGCTGTGGTGTCATGATGGCTTAAGTACAGCATACTTTGTTGTGACATGATATAGATGGAAGGATTTTGTGTTTTCCTTCACATTCGATACACATATGGAGTGACATGTTGGCTGTGTATGTTGGCTGTCTTTGAATGTTTTTCAGGTGCACCTCAACACCGTTGGCGTGCCCATCCTGGTGGATCTGCTGTGTAAGGCTGCGGTCTGCCTGCTGGTACCTCCTCTGCCCGAGCCCGTGGTGTATCCCCCAGTGTCCCCCCCGACAACACAGGGTGCCAAGGTCGCCATGTCGCACCAACCCCTGGGAGTGGACCCTGATCGGACGGCAGGACAAGGTAATGTTGCTCTGAGTCATTGTGTAAAGTTTTGTTTTGGTGTACAATAAAATCTAAGCAAGTCTTTTCTTTTTTTGTTTAAAGGCTGGAGCGTCTGAGGTGCGACAGTCCGTCATCCCGTCCAACCCTGTGTGGTTCAGCAGTACCATGTTGGATGCTATGGAGAAGGTTTCGCCTTCTTCTGACTCTGACGGGCCTGCTGATCCACCAGCTGGCCAGGTAAGCTCACAAATTATATGTAAATACTGTTGAAAACCAAACAGGAAGATGGCTGTTTATAAATGGGTTTTTTTCAGTCCTTTAGACTTCCTCTGTGAAGTGTCAGTGCAGGGTTGTTGCCCCAAGGCGCAGAGGAGGAGAGCGGCAGGTTGGTTTATATATTATTGTTTTAGGATGTTACTGATGTGGATTTTTTGTATGAGTGCATTGTTTAAATTAGGTTTATGTATTTTTTTTTGGTTTTGTTTTCTTTAAAGGTTCTGGCAACTCCTTCACCTGTCCGTGTGACCGAGTCTGCCTCCAGGTCCGGCCCAGCAGTGCAGCAGGTTTGTTTTCGATTACGAAGTAGTGACGACATTTCTTCCATTTTGTTACCTAGTGAAACTTGCATTTCATTTTTGTGTCAGGTGGAGGTGGCAGCCCAGGAGTCCGTGGAGGTGTCTGTGGTGCCACTGTCTGCCGGCGTGGTGGGGGAGGAGGTTGCTGCCGCGTACCCTGCTGTGCCGATGGAGTCCACCATCCAGAAGGGAAATTAGACTTGGTTAATTTTGTTTTCTTTTGCAGAATAACCATTTTTAAGGTTTGTGATGTAGGATATGTATGGGGATATAATTAAATGGTCAAATGTATAAAGATGTTTGTTCATCACTGTTCTTGGGTAATAAGCTGTAGCTCAAAGTTCAGGTGTTCCAGTTCGTCTCAAAGGTGTTGGACAGAAAGGTCAGGGCTCTGTGCAGGCCATGCAAGTTCTTCCACAGCAAACTAGGAAAAGCACTTCTTCATGGAACTCTGTGTACAGAGACACAGGAAAGGACTGAACACAAATTGACCTGAAAGGGGAAAGCACACTGTTATTTGAAATATCATTGTCAAATATCATATCATTGTCATTGCTTCAGCATTAACATTTCTCCTAAAGAACCAAACCAGGGGAAACAGACTCAGCCCAAAAGTACACTGAACTATGTGGGCTGTCCATACTTTTGGCCATGGTGTATCCAACTCAACATTTGGAATAAAATCATAAACCAGGGCAAGGAATGTGAAATCATGATTTGAAAAAAAAAAGATACTTGAAATCCCTTGAGGATTTAAATTTATTTTGGAAAGTACATGGAATTTAGAAATATGGAGGAAAAATAATAATCAAATGTCTTTTATTAAAAAAAACACATTCTTTGTTTGTGAACAGTTGGTGACAAATATAAAACGGAACTTCCTTTGCTGTGCATAGTGGTGTATTTCTCTCAACTTGCTTTATCAGCTGTTGTAAATACTTTTCCTCCCCTGAGTGGAAAAACCCTCTGTGAAAGGAATTCCAGGAGGTTTCAGTGCAGCTCAGTGCTGACATTTCAGAGTGGATGATGAAGAAGAAAGCAGTCCTGCAGAACGTCACATAAGACATGCACACACACTTCCAAACAGCTGGCTCAGCAGGCACTGCTGACATCAATACACACCCCAAAATTCTGAGACAAAAAGTACTTTTGTATCAATTAATTTACACCTATTGCCTAAGAATGTGTTGTCATGCAGATATAGCAATGTGAAGTTAACTGTGCCTGAGATGCATGCTTGTAGATTTTTCTTTCCCTATGTTGTGAACAATATTCTTTGGAAAATGAAAAAAGGCACATTACAATTAATTCCAATCCTGCTTCAGATGATCCTAAGATTTTCTTGAAGCCTTCATGCTTTGTGTATAAACACCCTGCTTATATTTGTGAGCTGACTCTTTGTTGCTATCTGTCCCACATGCCATTGTAATTTCATTCCAAAGTGTCACTTTTTCAGCCATCTGTATTCTGGAAAACAGACTACATGGACTGACTGATGTTTTTGATAGACCTCACAGTTAAGGAGTTACTAGCTGAAATGTAAAACATGTTACTGACCACATGGTGGCGCAGTTGGAACTGTTTTTAATATGTTAAGCTTTTCCACATTGGACATAAGTCCATGAAGAGTGCACAGTTTTAGTTTTTGACACATGAACTTTCAAACATTCTGTAATATACTTGCCATTATTCTTTTCAATATTTAAAAAACACTGGAATATGTTAAAGAACAAAAGTAATAATAAATGTCCTTGAAGAGCTGAACATTTTGATGTTTGAATGGTTTCTATTGCTTGTAGGATTAGATAGCCTCTTTCAGATTTATTTCAATTTATTTGGTCATTTATTAATTTCATGCATTTTTCATTTTCATCATGTACGCTTTGTGGTTTAGTCTGACTCTCATATTGCTTTGCTTTCCTGGCTGATGTCCTCAAATGTGTAGTTGCATTGTTTGTTTTCAACGTTTTGATGTACAGAATAAAATGTTATGTTTGTAACAATGCCTTGTGTCAGGTCAAGCTCCATGATGACTGATTGAAACATTATTGCAACACTGAATCAAAAATAATTGTAGAAACAAGAAAGACTGTTTATACAATACTCATAGCCTATAGATTGCATGTGGGCTATACTGTATGTAGCTACGGTACCAAAATGAACATGAGTTAAGAATGTAAGCAAAGCAAAATAAAAAGAATAGATTTGTAATTGACTTGCAACTATCACCGCACTACACCTATACTCATTTGTCTTAGCATGTGCACATTGATTCACAGACACACACACACACACACACACACACACACACACACCTCTGCACAGCTGAATTAATCATCTAATTTATCACAACAGCCCTAAGTGTGAGTCACTTATTAGAAAGCCTGTGATATTGACCAGTCATGTGCCACATGTCTCGCTCTCATTGTTTTTGCTTCTGATGAAACATTCTTCCAGAAGTATTTAAATACATTAGAACCCGATCACTGTTCCTTTTTCACTCTCTTTCTGAAATGCACACTCACACAAAATGCGCTGGCAGACTATGAGTACACACAAAGAAACAAATATTATATGTCATCTAAACACATGACTGGTGTTTCTTAGAGATTGGTGGTTAGAGAAAAATATGAAAAGGTTTACACAAAAAATAGAATCTAAGGAAATGTAAATGTAAATGTAAACAAAATGCCATTGAATACTTTTTTATTTTAATCAGATGCTTGTTAGCCTTTTGGCCCATGTATAAAATGGTAAAATGCACAGTTATTTTCAGGTGTAAATTATCACATGGAGTCCGTTTCATTCTGTCAGGTGATGTGCCTGATTACATGTTTGAATTCATAAAAAGGTGCTAAAACAAGTGCTCTCTTATTTTGCATTAGAGTCCATTAACATGACAGATAAATACTGACTGACTCTGTCGGCAGACATGTACACATTTTTTGTCAGGCATTAAATATGAAAATATGCTGTTTATGAAACATCAAATCCCTCACAGGTTAACCTTTACAACAACTCACTGAAGCCAGTCTGTGCGTGGTCCTCTGATGTATTTCCAAAAAACTAGTCAGGTCTCTGCAGGGCTGAAGGAGGGACTCAGTCTAGAACCTCTGAAGGGATCCAGATCAGACTTAACCCCCATTAGGTGAGAGTTAGTGCTGAGGGACCCCATCTCAGAGCATGTCAGTTAGCAGCAGTGGAGGTGTCTGTCTGATAGTAGGTGGGAGATAATAAGAGCAGGGAGAGGACCCTGGATCTGAGATCTATCAAACAGTGTCCTGCACCTCCCCTCCATAGAGCCCCTCAGTGGGCCCTCCAGCAGTCACTCAGAGCTGGCACAGACCCGCAGTTGGAGGCCGTGTATTTGCCTCTATTCGCATGCTGACACACTGCTGATCTTGCCGGTACTCTCGGTCCAGGGCTGCAGGTTCTGCAGGGCGAACAGAGAGCTGTTCTGCAGGCACAGCGGGTCCGGGGTCACCGGCTGGTTAATGGTCTTCTGGAAGGCCTCCTGCTGCAGCTGCATGAGAATCCGATTGGCCTGCTGTCTCTCCGCCTCCCGCTCTTCCGCTGTCTGCCGTCTGTAAACAACCGGAGAGTCGGTCACACACACGCGAAACATGGCTACCAGACCTCAGTGTGCAGGCCACAATACTGCCCATCTGTCAATAATAGTGTGGGCCTGCCATATCTAAGATTTTATTTTTGTAATGTTACACAATGTATCTTCTTCCAGATTTCCCCGCACTGAGCTTCACTAGATATGTCATTTAAGAAAAGATGACTGCTCAGGGAAAGTGCATAACAGTAGGACAGTTCATCACGGTGCTGCGAGCGAGTATGAGCGCTTACAATATACATGCTCTTTATTCTTTTTTACGAACTCATAGCTAAGTTTGATGATTAATAAAAAATATAGGCCTATGCAATTTTCCGTTCAAAATCATTACTGTGAAAATTCTAATATTAGGCCGTGGTTAATATTTGTATAGGCGTTCAATAGGGTTTTCTGCTGATTTTTTAAAAACACTGAAAAATATTTTAATATAATTTTCTTCTCCTTCCTTATATAATTAACTATGGCTATTATATAAGGATTAAGCATACAATCACTAGTACAATAAATACAGCACAGTGTGCACACCATTTGTAGTGTAAGCCACATAAAAACACAGTAATAATTTAAAAAATCATTTAAATCAAAAATCATAACAATATAAAATAAATACACAAAACTGCAGCATTGTTAACGCTACACTTATCTTTTATCCATGCAGACTGCGTCTAATAATATAGCTACAGACAGATCTATATTACAACTTAAACTTTATTTATGGCATATAAGTCATCTATTCATAGTTATAATGACTTAGTTTGCATATTCAAACAAGTCTGCGTATTAAGTGTATTTTATTTCCTTTATGGGAGATTTTACCTTTAATCTTTTTTTTAATGATTTCTTACTCTTTTTTAAAATTAACAATGATTTTGCACAAATAAATAAATCTATTTGCACTGTATTCAAATACATTCACACGGTTTATCGTGATCGAGATCTTTGTATTATGTACACATGCTGTTTTTTGTCAGCTTTGATTGAGTGCATCTTTACAACTATATGTTGGTGCAACATGTAGCCTATTAGGTGTGTTTAAGGCAGGATTAGTGTAAAAACACTACGGCCTTCAAAACTCTGGTTGGTTTATGTCTTTTGGCAATACAGGATGTGAAACACTGTTGCACCCAGTAGAATATAAATCTAAAACTAACATGTCCGCACCATGTGTTCTGGAAAAACGGTAAAAATACTTCATGACAGAAGCTTTACCTCCATTTGGTGCGTCTGTTTTGGAACCAGGTTTTGACCTGAGCGTCAGTCATCTTCAGGGCTTTGGCGAGGGCGGCCCGCTCTGCAGACGCCAGGTATTTCTGTCGGTGGAAGCGCTTCTCCAGCTCACAGATCTGCAGCCGTGTGAAGGACGTCCGAGGCTTCTTCTTCTTAGGTGGCGTCCGGTTCTGATAGGGATGACCTACACGACGTGTTACAGTGAGGGGTGAGAGAGACACTGGACAGGAAAGGAAAGGACAGTACAAGTGAGGACAACGCAGGACAGGACAGATCAAAGCAGGTACGCAGCGCAAAGAGACTGACAGAGCAGCAGCAGCTCAGCATCATGCAAGGCCTAGACCTGAGACAATCATTCCATTTATCAAGTAGTCTATAGATAGAAAATTCATTTAAAAATGATCTGATAATCGATTAATTGTTTCATTTCATTTAGCTAAAATGTTAAATAGTGTATTCCCCTCTGTGATAATCTGATGCCTTTCTTGGGTGATGGTAAAGTGAATATATTTTGGTTTTGGACTCATGGTCAGATAATAACGACAGGGCAGTTGGAATGTGCATTTTCAGTATATTCTGTCATTTTATTCACAAAATGAGTAATTCATTGATTGAAAAAAAAAGTATATTATCTGACAATGAAAATAAGTTAGTTGCACCCACAACCTTTATTGTATATAAAAACACACACACACACACACACACACACACACATACATATATATAGGCTATACATATATCAAATATTTAAAATTTTGGTGAAATTTTGTCCCGCAAACAGCCCAGCACAATACAGCATACAAAGAAGCAATACCAATGTGACTTGTCAAACCTTCAAAAGTATCCCCCCCCCCCCCCCCCCCCCCCGCCACACACACACGCGTGTATATGTAAACATAAACACTATAATTAATGTTTGGTCAGGTTTAGGTTAAAATGATTAGGGTCCTCGTTTCGCTGTATTTACACACAGCTTTATACACTGGACCCTGCCGTATAACTACCAGTAACAATTACATAGAGACTACAACAAGCAGCTCCTGGTCTATTGGAGTTCTTGTTGTTTTTTTCATTAGCAATGAAAATTTATGATAATTATTTCCTAAATGTTTTTTAATAGGGTAGGAGAGGTTTCAACCATGGCTAGGGAGTTTAAATCAGTAGGCCTACCCATTGAAATGAGTCGTTTTTATTATTAGTCTGATGGAGATCAGGTGATCAAGTTCGAGTTCAAGTTAGACACGCTAAAAATAGGTATTCGAAAATATATTCATTGTAGGTAGGCTTCTTATTGTTGAGCTACCTTTAACAATCACTGACTAAATAACAGTTATATCTTGTAAGTACATCATTCTGCTCTGCGGACAAATGATGAGGATACACACGGGGAAGTTTTATCATTTGATGAGTAGAGGTTCATTTTAATGCACTTCTTTTTCAGCTTTTTTTCTTAAGGCCATGATGATATGACATGATATGCTATGCTATGATATTATCATATATAATATGATAGCTTACCGGTGAACCTGTCTTTGGTGTATCGTCTGTTACTCTCCATCCATGGGAAGGTGAGCGCGCTCAAGTTGTTAATGGTTCCGCTCCCCGGCGGCATGGAGGAATTTCCGCCGCTCATGGGCCGGTGAGCGGGGACACGAATGACCCCGGCGGCATTCATATTAGTCCCGTTCATATTCACACCCATGTTCATGTGATAAGCCCCGCCAAGGGAAGCGACCCCGCACGAACTGCTGGTGCCGTTATATCCAGTGTTACCGCAAGTGAAGCCGCCGCCATTCAGGCCGCTGTTGGCACCGTTGTTGTACACTGGGTGTCCGTAGTCCGGCTCGTGCATCCTCGCGCCCAGCATGCAGCTCTGCTCCACGTTGTTGAGGATCTGATCGATGCCGAAACTGATGGGCTCCACGTGAGTATGCTGCTGCAGATGCGCTCCTAGTATTCCAATGTGATCCATGGCCTCCGCGAGCCCCCCGCTCGGCGCGAGGAACACAGGTTGCTCCACGCGCCGCTCCCTGGACTTTTCAGTCTGTAATTCTCCTGCACGAGGTCAGGTCGTTATCTAGTGAGTGCGGGAGCGCTTGTGTGAGAGCATGCAGGAGAGCGAGGCTGGAGTGTTTGTCCCCACCTCTGCTGCGGGAGGACATCCATCAAACTGCCAAATAGACAGCGCAAGATTAAGACCCAATTTTGGGCCTGGAAACTCAATTGGCTAAAGACTCTGCTCGCTCTGTGGAGGCTTTATGGTACACTTCATAAAACCCTGATTAACAGCTGGACAAGATCAATAACACAACTCTGCAAGATTAATCTGCTTCACGCTCTCCCTGCTAGAGCGCGCGCGCGCACGCACGCGCACACACACACACACACACACACACACACACACACACACACACAAAAACAACAGTTTCTTGCCGATATTTCACCGGTCATCACTCAGCTGATATGGCTCTCCTAATGCATGAATATATATATATATATACATATATATATATATGCATGTTTTTCCCGTATGTGTAATGACACGCTGTGAATAGCCTGTGTATTTTATATTTTGGCAACCACATTTGTCCCATGAAGATGAGGGTTTTAAAACACTGGATCCGTAGGCAGACACACAGTGCCGCTGCAACAAGACTATAATGAGCCTAATCATGCTTCTAATGATTGCTACAAGCAATTACCTACAGCCAATTAGTTCTACTGTCATAAGGTAGGCCTATTACTATCGAACAATATGGATAAGAAGTCATTAAAACATAGAAGAATTGCCCGTCAAGTTGTCTTTTTCTTTCGTTTAGGCCCCGAACCTTTAAAATCGATACGAACTAATATATAATTTAATTCATTTTTTCATTAGTTTTCCTACAGTTTTCTAGCACATATATAGGGTACAGTAAAATGAATAGTCCATAGCAAAATAGGCCTTTGGCATGCATTGGGAATACAGGTCCATTCACGACTTCTTATAATATGTTGTACAGTACTCGATAGTATTTTGTGTCAGATTCGTGGAGAGAAATGACAGCAGAGATCTGACAGCACAGAGGGTTTGAAAATAATTTAGACACTTCATGACGTTCAGCATAATATTTTGCCAACAACATAACTGCAGAGGTGTGGTTAAACTGCACAATAACTGAAAAAGATGCTGACTGATCAGTGAGGGAATTCTGTCTCACAACCCGTTCATGATAGCTCATCCTAAAGTTTCGTCACAGACACATTATTGACATAATGACATGATTCGGCTGAAACAAATAAATTCGCCAATTCAATAAAACGCGCACATCACTCTCCGTTTACAATGACCTGGGCAACTCCATACGTCTGTTTTGATTAATGTGGTGCAGATATAAAGTTGAGCCCTAATAAATTGGCCTAATGTGTTCAAATGATACAATATAAATCACTGCAAAATTATTGATAGCGTATTTAATGTGTTGTTGAGCTCGGCCATTATTAATTCATTTTCGGAGTGACACTGCTGCAAACACTGATGCGTTTTCATTTGTTACTGAGGAATCAGTACAGAGCAGCATATGAAATATTTTGCAGTACTAAAACCAGCCGAAACCCCAGAGTTCAAGTGAAACTTTAATAGCCTGCATTATAACTCATAATTTGGCATTAGGCTACATTCATTAAAAATATAAATGAATCCGAGAAAGTGATCAATGACTATGCAACGATTTAAATTAGACGGATATTCATTGTTCCATTACACATGGATATAGGTTTGTTTAGCCGTATATCATAAATAATGAGAGGCACATCGCACCGCGCGTTTCCAATTAAAGACGTGCTGGTGGTGCCAGGATACACACATAATAACTGCACAACAATTATATAAAAAAAATAAACCGTGTGGCTCATTGATTTTGTCTCTCTCTAAAAGCCACTGGGACTTAATTACTTAACATGAGGCATTCAACTATTAATATTTGATGTGCGTTGAACTGTTCTCATTGGCCAATTGACCAGCATCAAATTTTAATGCACCACGGCAGCCTATCCGCACACTGCGGTAGAAATATTCCTTTAAACGTGGACCAATAATGATGATCAGGGGCTGGGAAAAGCGGATAAATCACTAAGTTGAAATGCAATAAGTGCACTAATGCAAACCCTCAGCTGTGTTTAAACACAGGCCGTGCGCTATATTATTAGCTGATACATATTAGGTAACCAAAAAATAAGCACCTATGTGTATTTATGGTTACAAGACAAAGGAGTTGTGTTCAAACGAAGTGAAAAGAGGAAGTAAAAAACAAAGCAAAACGGTTTTCATGGTTGTCATGGTCTATCATGGTTGTTTTAGAGGCTGTAAACAACCTCTTTCAAACATGAGCCTTACAGTATATCACTGTGCTCACATTTCTTCAGGAGATCCTTACAGTGCTTACAACTCAATTTAAAGGGACAATTCACCCTGAAAATATCCCAAAAATTCAACATTAAATCCAAATGTTGAAGGTGAAACCAATTTTGCTTCAAAGTCAAAGTCTTAAAAGTTGCATCAACTCATTTTTTGGCACTTAGGGAGCAGCGATAAAAACTGAACCCACAACAATGTCATATCATCAGGTTTAACTTGGTATGTTAAACTTGTCAGCAAAGCGTTGTTCATTTCCACATCCAGCAGCTACAGAGCAACATTATCATGCATTTGGAGTTTTGTGTCTGTCCATCTGGTGAATGTTAGTCCAATTCCCTTTTAGCTCTGTTTTTGCTTTCTACCAACTGCTGAGGGAAATATCTGGCTCTTTAGCTGCTTAATGCTCCACTATAGCCAACTGTGCCATTTGTAGCTGAGCAGGTAGTGTACAGTGGCTTTTTACAGCTTTTTCTCTAAAATGAGCTGTGTGCTGCAGTCCAAAATGATAGGAGAGCACTGAGAGTGAACCAAAACAGTGAAGTTGCAGCTAGACAGCTAAAATATGAGCTGAAACTTGTTATAAAGTCGTATAAAGCCAAGGAGAGCGGCAGAGCTGCTGATAATTCTCTGTAGGTTTGTCACTAAAAACACCTCATATACACTCACATCCGAGAAACATCAATTATATTTATATTCATGTTGAGTTGAACATTGTTTGGGCATTTTTTTGGTTCAACTTACTGAATGACAGGATGGTTTGCACTTCTAGTCAAGCTGGTGTGCTTTTGTTGCTTATTTCTGTGTAAAAAAGAGGGCATCTGTTCTCCAAAAAACCCAAACCCCATCAGTGCCACCAGTGACTTGGGTGGTTGGCTATAAGCTTAGCTGTGTGTCAAAGCTGCAGAGAGTACTGGCCGAAACCACCTTGGGATCACTGCCTGCTTCTCTTATTAACTGACAAAACTGGGTGTTTTTATAATATAAAATATTATTATTTAACTGATAACAGCCAACACTGAAACATATCTATAGTTATAGTATCAGAATACTGGAAGGAGTTTTGACAAGCTCTGGTTTATTCTTCATTCTGCAGACTACCAGCTGCTATGTGTTGCAGCATGTAGGTCCTGTTTTGTCTTTCTTCCCCTTTTTGAAGGAGTGTGTTTGTGTTTGTGATGGTGGTAGTGGGGGTGTGTGTTACCTGCTGAGTCCTTGACCCTTGACCTTAACTTCTCTGGCGCCAGCTCCATCAGCTCTCAATGCAAAAAGATCCTTCCCAAACCACTGGCTGCCACACGAGTCTGTGAAGTTCAATATTACTCATTAGACATTAATATGACACAATGTGTTAGGATGGCAGAGATCATAGATTTTACACTTGCCTGTAGTTAATTCTGAACTGGAGTAAGTAATAGACCAACACAGTCTTGTACTGAAACCATAAAGTTAAAAAAGTGACAAATGTGAGTCTAAGGATTTTGTGCATTTCTACATGATTTGCATTAGTTAATTGTGGATTTGTTTTCAATCTGTGTGATCATCTGACTGTTACTGTGATGTCAGCAGATCTGGCATGACGATGCATGAATTGTTATTATCATATCATGAATCAAATTGGGGATCAAATTATCTTATACTTTAAAAAAAATGTGTACTTTTAAGAGCAAAAATAAATAAAATATAAAAAAATATAAAAAAATAATAAGATTTTCACACTAAGTGCATGTGAGCATTTTTCATATGGTTACAGTAGCTCAATTTAAAATGCTTTACAGATAACTGAGGTGCTGATAATAAAACAGAAGAGATGTAAAAATGTAAAGCTGCACCAGGAATAAAAATGATAGAAATGTAAAAAATAAAACAAATAAAATAGATTAAATAATAAACTATTAGATAAAAGACAATGACAAAATCAATATGTGGGAATAGAGTGTATGTTTTTGAACATTTTCAGTCATCCACGTCATGGTATAATACAAAAGCACTGAGACAAGAACCACTGGATTTACATCCTTGGAGACTTCTGGCCTCTCATCCAAAAGACTTCTTCATTTCTGACTGATGGGTGGGTCTTTTATTAAACCTCTGTCAGATCATTAAGGTCACACGTGGTTTGTTTCCTCCTGGCTGTCATGTGGCAGTTAGAGTCCCATGATCCATGTGTGAATGGGTGTTAAACTGCCTGGTAGGAATAGAACATTTTAAAATGTGAATACAGTCAAATAAATGAATGATATAAAACATTTGAAACTACAAAGTGATGATGGAACATGCAGTAATACTGTAGATGGAGGGTTGCTCTATTTAATGTGAGATACATGTATTTCTCTTTAGTTCATGTTTTGACACAGTTTGCTTTGAGTGGTCATTTACAAACTGTTACAATAACAAAGACCTACTGTAAGCATATGGTCTAAGGGTTATTGTGGGGGGGGTCTTAAATATAATGATAACATGTACTATAGTCATTTAAAGACCGTGTAAAGTGAATTCAGACATTTTCTTCTAAACACATTAAATAGGTCATAAATGTATTTCTAAAAAAGAGGTAAAAAGCATTTCAACCATTTAGATTTGAATTGTGGAGCTAGGCTTCACAAACTGTGTTTCAAGATTTCTGTGTTCAGGATTTAGTGGGCGGGTCTGAAAATCATTAGCATAAACCCGCCCTGCTGCTGTAGAGATATAAATACATTCAGAGCACACTACTACTACTACAGTGTACAGTTAGCCAGTTAGCTGAGTTAGCCGCCGAGCTAGCAGCTGAGTTAAAAGCAGAAAGCTCTCAGACGTAGCGTCCATGTTTCTGGTAGAGGTGGTGACTTTGATTGACAGGTGACACTTGGTAGGGGGCGGGGTTTCAGCGAACTCGGCGGACACTCCCACAGTGTTTGGTAGCAGAGAAAGAGGCTGAGTTTTACACAACTTTGAAGCCTAATTTCATATATTTGGTGATTTTTTAATCATTCTAATTTGGCAGGGTGGTTAACAACACACTTTTCTGTGGTATGTCAAACTCAGAACACATATTTATTCTTACTTTACACAGACTTTAAATTTACTTGTATTGAATTAGTGTTCAAATGTACATTGAAAATTGCTGTTTTAAACCTGTTGTGAACATAAAAAATATCACCGAATATTAATTTAAAAATTAACAAACAATTGTTAACAACAATTAACAAAATAATATCCCTCTATGAGTTTTTTCTTGCCACTGTCGCCAAGTGCTGCTCATGTGGGAATGTTGGGTCTCTTTAAAATTAAACTTGAAGAATACAGTCTAGACCTGCTCTATGTGTAAAGTGCCTTGAGATGACTTTTGTTGTGATTTGGTGCTATACAAATAAATATTGAGACTTCCATCTTCCATGCTGACATGAAAGAAGCATGATCCTGAATGATGTGTACCCATACAGGGTGTTGAGCTGTGTACTTTAAGACTGACAGAAGTTAATAAAGATCTGCTCTCTGTCAGGTCTGAAATAACAGTTTTTGGGTAGTGAGGTGCAGAGATAAGTGAGTGATCATCCTGTTTGTTTAGTAAGACAGGGAAATAGGAGCCACCATAGGGAATCGTCATTATACGGTCTCCACTAGCCCCACAGCATTTCTGCTTCATGAGGAAACACACACACATGCGATCGTGTTGTAAACTTACATACATCAATGTACAAAAAGCCCTGTCAGGGAAACTCGGTTGGAGACCACCAGTGTGTATTCGCCAGACTTCACCCTGCTTTGGTGTTGCATTAGTGACAAATGGGAGGTGGTAAGGACATACATTGTCTCAAGGACTTTCAAATGCTTTGAACATGTGGAAATACATGCTAGTGAAACATTTGCACTTGGTTTTCCAGATTTTAGTTCAGCAGAAGAGGGTCAAAATGTGAAACTATGACTAAGCAAACAATACATCTAAAGCTTGAAGCACCCACTCTTGCTAGATCCAGTTTATATATATTTTATTGTTTTTAGTTAGTATCCCTTAGTGTCTGGTCAGTCCTGTAAACAGGAAGCGATGTACTTCAAATGTGTGGTTTCTAGTTAAACAGAACAAGACCAGGGCTTCATTTATCGATAACAAACTTAACCTCAGCTGTCCATGGTGATGAGGATGATGCTGAGTACTCTTTAAAGTAACTTTGCATAATTAACTGTCTGTAATCTGTGCGTTCAATTATTTTAGTAATTATTTTATTAGTTTGTGTGCTAAACAACCCAAAGAAATTCGGTATTCAGTATACTTGTTTTAGTATCTTTGATTAATTTAGGTACTCTTCAAGGCGGATGTTACTCCAAACATAAAAAAATAAAATAAAGCAAGTTTTATGAATATTCACCATTCTGTTGTGAATATTACATGTAAAACAACATACACACCATACCTAAAAGAAAATATATGGACCCTGAAATGATGCTTAGGGAGGTTTCAGGCCTTCAAGATGAATACATTAGGAGAGAAGAGGGACTGAAATCATTAGTTGTTGAATGAATTTGTGTGATAGTTTCTTATTTAAACATTATCACTAATTTAATATCTAATGTTACTTAACAAAGAACACCAGTGTTCATATTGAAAGTACAGAGTTAGAAATAAACATTAACAATAAAACATGTATGTAAGTGTGAGTAGAAGGCACATGTTAATCTACTATTGTCTCTAAGAGTGTCTTCAGTCATGATGCATTTTGGGAAACACTTTTTAAAGACTGCAAAGTGAATTCAGACATTTTCTTCTAAACACATTAAATAGGTCATAAATGTATTTCTAAAAAGCATTTCAACCATTTAGATTTGAATTGTGGAGCTAGGCTTCACAAACTGTGTTTCAAGATTTCTGTGTTCAGGATTTAGTGGGCGGGTCTGAAAATCACCACTGCTGCTGTAGAGGTATAAATACATTCAGCCCACTCTACTACTGCTACAGTCTACAGTTAGCCAGTTAGCTGAGTTAGCCGCTGAGTTAGCAGCAGAAAGCTCTCAGACGTAGTGTCCATGTTTCTGGTAGAGGTGGTGACTTTGATTGACAGGTGACACTTAGGTAGGGGGCGGGGTTTCAGCAGACTTGGTGGGCACTCCCACAGCGTTTGGTAGCAGAGAAAGAGGCAGATTTTTACACAACTTTGAAGCCTAATTTCATATATTTGGCGATTTTTTTGTGGTTAACAACACACTTTTCTGTGGTATGTCAAACTCAGAACACATATTTATTCTTACTTTACACAGACCTTACCTCATCAGTAATCATTTACACAGCCTCTCACTTATAAGCCCACTCTGTTCTGATTGGCCAGCTCTTGGAAACTGCCATCTCAGGGCTACATAAACAAACTATAGTAGCAGGATTTCACTACTTTTTCTTAAAATGTCAACTTTTCAAATACATCGATATATGTTTGAGCTGGAATTTGATCCAAAATATCAGAGTGGACAATGCAAAGACTATATTAGCAACAATCTTAGCAACCAAGGCTATGGAACAAATATCTGTTTACAGGCAGGCTTGACGGGAAAACATCAGCTCCTTTGGCAAGGTAGAAAGAAAACGTTGCAAATGAAGCATTTAGAGCAGAGCCCTGACTGTAGACTTGGAGGCAGCATTTCTACATAAGTTCATCTCAAGTTTTGAAATGTTGACCATGTTTAACATCCAACATCATAACAGGATATAAATAACAGAAAATCACAAAAGGCAAATATGACCCCTTTAAATGTATGTTCAACCTCGAAAAAACCAGAGCTGAGTTTTCCCATGACACAGAAAACTCAACAGTGTGTTCCAGCTTCCCAAAACCACTTCCTGAGCCATCATAATACTGCTATTCAAAGCAAGCTAACACTGTTTAACTAACATGCAATACATGTTACTTGTACTAGCTTACCATCAAATTATGGAGGCACAGCCAACATCACCAAGCACCATGACCACTGTGAGCATATTAAATAACCTGTGTTATAATGTGCTAATGTGTAGCTAAAAAAGTTGAACTATTTCAGCTTGATGAAAGTTAGAATGATCTCATGTTGTACATCAACACACTCTTTCTCCTATGAATCTGAAAGGAAATTGTCTAACTTTTTTTCATTTCATACTTTCTCTTAGATGTCCTTTGTCTCTTGTGTGGAAACCACTGGCATTGTGATAGTGTTCATACTTTCCAACAGGGCTGCTGTTTTTCTTCCTGCTGTGTGATTGACAGCTCCCTATCAGTGCACTTATCATCTGAATGTCAAGGACTTCCAGAAAATCCCATTTTCAGGTGATTGATGGAAGCCAGTCAGCAGACAGAGAGACAGAGGGAGTGAAACACAATGATTGAGTCAAAGAGCACACAAATGTCACTAAATGTGGAAATATCAGAAAAGCTGTTAAACTGGCCTACATTTGGTTAAAAAAAGTTTTTTTTAGATTAGATATATTTGTGATCTCAACATCACTGAAATGCATATACTTGTTAATCTCTAAATTAGTACTTACTGGAAAGCATGAGCGGGAAAAACAAACACAATCTAAATTCTTTTTAGATGATAGAAGAGTTAATTGATTATTTTGGCTGATTGACAGCCACACAGAAGAAACTGTTCCAAAATATTCCTAAAATTAAAAACATAAAACACAAATAACGTTCTCAGATAGAAATAAGTACAATGTTGCTCATTTGAAATGTACTCCTATTAAATGGTACTTTTTAAAACACATTTTTATAGTTAGTCTACCATCTAATGGAAATAATATACTAAAATAAACAAAAACATGTAGATTATTTTGATAGAACTTGCTAAATGAATTATATCGATAAAGAAAGACATAAATAAACATGTCACTTAACATAAGTACAATTGGTCAGTTGTGGCAATGCATCTTATATGTCTGAGGGCAGCACAGACCGTAGACTCTTATAAAAGGCCTAAAATCCTAAACCTGACCCTAACACCATGGTAGCCTTATTGAGTTCCAGATAGTCAATCCCAATTGTGTCCGCCTTTAATATTATTACTGTTTTGGGGTTTTAAGATAAGATTTTACAGAAGTTGTTTTACCTGATTCCAAGAGGACATGCGTGTGAACAACTCAAAGCTTCACTTCTTTCAAAGCTCAGTGTACAGAACTGCAACCTTCAACATCTGTACACACACTCCTGCACACTGAACTAAATGATGATGATGCAGCTACAAATTCCATGCTACTTGTCTTTTGACAATGAATAAATAGATGAGCAATAAAAGTTAAATGAAGACAAAACTTAGATCCTTCTACTTGGCCCAAAAACAAAAAGAGAACGCTGTACAATAACTCCCTGGATTAAATCTGAGGTTACAAATCTTGGTGTTACTTTAGATTCCGTCCCACATTATCATGGTGATGAAAATATTTATTTATTTTTTACTTTAGCTAAAGAAGGACCAGTCATAAATCAAAACGATTTAGAAAGACTCTTTTTTTTTTCAAGCTGTGACACACTTGTTTACTGGCCTCCTGACTGGCCTTCTTTTTATGTCTTTTTCTATGACGGGTTCATGTAAGAAACATAGAGCTGATGCAAGCTGAGTTAATGCTACAATGAAGAACATGCTGACAACTGATTTCAATGTTTTGCACAGGTAACCCTTGTGAATACATTTGTTGCACCAGTTTGGACCCAGAGCTTCACTCTGAACCTGTAACATTAAACATATTTATTCCAGCACAGTAGAATTACTCTTACAAAATGCAATGAATAGAATGACTGATCAAAAATAGACATTTTTCAATAACCACTGCTTCCCAGACACTGCGATAGGTTGAAATGCAAAATGTAATGTACATGGAATGAAACTGAATAGAAGGATAGCTGCATGTAGTACTGTTCTAGATTGTTATATGAACTTCAGTTGTTGTGGGTGGTCAGCATCACACCTCTAATTTAATGCTGTATTATAAAACGTAAAAACAACAACCTGGCCTTGAGTACAAACATTACAATGGATACTAACATGTGTTTTGGAATTCAATAATGAGTATGTGTGCACATTATCTGGGGTTTTCCTTTTAAACTTTTACTTACTAATTTCTACATAATGATAGCTGATTTCTTCATATTTGAGTTGAGTTGTTGTCATCTCCTCAAAATGATGCCCGAGTGAGCAAGGATGTCCCATTTGGTGAATTAGTTCTGAACTAGTACAAATATATACTACTAGGTTACATAGAATTGTGTTGTGATGCAAGCAAAAAGTCCTAAAGAGATTTTTTTGGGGCATTTTCGCATTAATCATTTGGCAAGACAACCCTTTTTACCTTAATTAGATAGTGCAGAGCTGACAGGAAATGTGCCTTGGGAGATATGGAATGACCTGAAAATCCATGGCTGGACTTGAACCAGGGATGTAGCAACCTAAACCCCTAGACCACCAGGACACCCAGACACAGCATGATATTTTAACTTATTTTTTCTTATTTGTTTATTTATTAATTTACTTTCATTGGATATGTATACTCTGTTATTGCTGAGTGGGTTATGTTGAAAATAGCCTCGTACATTAACTCGTCCATGCTGCGTTAGTGTAAAATCAGGATTTACAAATCTACTGACCCACAACTTTTTCATACTTTTCCCATGTAAGGACTGCTCTCACTCAGGTTCAGTGCTGTTGACCTCTTGAGGAGAATATATTGTGTGGCTGATAGGAGGAATCGTTGGCTCCATCTAGGGAATGTGGAAGAAATTGGGAATGCTTGAAGCTTGGCCCATGCTCTTGGACCGGAAGATGAAACTTGATGAAGAAACCTCTTCTCTCTGTGATCTTTGACGTGGGATTACAGAAGGTTGCTCTGCCTCACTGTGTGAATTTCCACAGAGGAAGGTCCATGTTGGCATCGATCAATCAAACTGACTGAACACTAAATAGGAAATATCCATCTTAAGTTCCTGGACATAAAGGAGGATACATGATGTTCCTCTGGTGCAACCTCATACAACATTGACACAAATTTGTTTCCAACAGCAAATCCTGTAAAAAAAGACTTTATGTGTGTTAGCATCTCCAGGCATTACTTTATTGTGATACTGAGGTCTTCTGATTCAAGTTGGATCAATGACTAATATTTAAATCATACACAGATACTATGGATACTGTGCAATGTGCATCAATCACCCATCCTCAAAAGAAAAATTATAGTGTAGGTAAAAAATTCACCTGTCAAAAATGACCTATAGTTATGCATGTGTGACAATTGCCATCTAACAGCTTCAGTTGTTATGATCTGCAGATGTGATGCTGTTCAGATGATGTCAGTATAATGTGACAAATTCTAATACATCTCGTTATGATTTAACCCAAAACAATAATATTTCCCTAACCCTCACTGAGTGTTTTTTATGGCTAAACCTAACCAGACCTCAACCACAGCATGGTTACTATAAAACATCATTCTTTTTAATAGTTATTTGTAACATTTTGGAAAGCACTGACAGAGGCAATATATTAGAAAATACTATGGGTTGTTCTGGAGTGCATGGTACATTGTTTAATGGGTATGTTGTACAAATGACAACCTCATGGCCACTTTGCCAAAATAGCTTCACAGCTTCTCAATGGCTCAATACTTAGGGGCGGCTGTGGGCAGGAGGTAGAGCGGTCGTCCTCCAATTGGAAGATTGGTGGTTCGATTCCCAGCTCCTCCAGTCCACATGTCGATGTGTCCTTGGGCAAGACACTTAACCCCAAATTGCTCCCGTTGCTGTGCCAACGGTGTGTGAATGTGAATGAATGGTTAGATCCTCCTGATGAGCAGGTTGGCGCCCTGCGTGGTAGCCCCTGCCATCAGTGTATGAATGTGTGTGAAAGGGTGAATGACTTGTCATGTAAAGCGCTTTGAGTGGTCGCACAAACTAGAAAGGCGCTATATACGTACAGTCCATTTACTTTGACATTTTAAATATTATGAGGTTTATTTATACAAATTCAAAAAATATTTTTTAAAATTATTTCTGTACATTTATTATACCAATAGTTAAACTTAAAAAATGTAGGACATAATGTAAGGACATAAAATCAACTCAACTTGCCTGTTTTGACTTTCCTGTTGCTTAGATTCTCACTTGATAATCACTTAGAAAAGTCACAAATCACCTGGGACCTGTGATCCTCCAAGGACAATAAAGGACATCTATCTGTCTCTATCTCACACTACTTACACCAGGCTTTACTGATTGGTGTTACTGCAAACCCAGATACAAGAAATACACTATATTGCCAAAAGTATTCACTCACCCATCCAAATAATTTAAATCAGGTGTTCGACTCACTTCCATGGCCACAGGTGTATAAAATCAAGCATCAAGACATGCAGACTGCTTCTACAAACATTAGTGAAAGAATGGGTCGCTCTCAGGAGCTCAGTGAATTCCAGCATGGTGCTGTGATAGGATGCCACCTGTGCAAGTCCAGTCGTGAAATTTCCTCGCTCCTAAATATTATAATATGGAATGGGTTTCCATGGCAGCTGCATCCAAGCCATACATCACAAAGTGCAATGCAAAGTGTCGGATGCAGTGATGTAAAGCACGCAGCCACTGGACTCTAGAGCAGTGCAGACACATTCTCTGGAGTGACGAATCGCACTTCACCATCTGGCGATCTGATGGAGGAGTCTGGGTTTGGCGGTTGCCAGGGGAACGGTACTTGTCTGACTGCATTGTGCCAAGTGTAAAGTTTGGTGGAGGGGGGATTATGGTGTGAGGTTGTTTTTCAGGAGCTGGACTTGGCCCCTTAGTTCCAGTGAAAGGAACTCTGAATGCTTCAGCATGCCAAGAGATTTTGGACAATTCCATGCTCCCAACTTTGTGGGAAGAGTTTGGGGAACCCTAACCCTTCCTGTTCTAACATGACTGTGCACCAGTGCACAAAGCAAGGTCCATAAAGACATGGATGAGAGAGTTTGGTGTGGATGAACTTGACTGACCTGATAGAACACCTTTGGGATGAATTAGAGCAGAGACTGAGAGCCAGGCCTTCTCGTCCAACATCAGTGTGTGACCTCACAGATGTGCTCCTAGAAGAATGGTCAAAAATTCCCATAAACACTCCTAAACCTTGTGGAAAGCCTTCCCAGAAGAGTTGAAGCTGTTATACCTGCAAAGGGACCAACGTCATATTAAACCATATGGATTAAGAATGGGATGTCACTTAAGTTCATATGCGAGTCAAGGTAGGAGAGCCAGTACTTTTGGCAATATACTGTAGTGTATTAGCACTTTTCAAAATTAACTTTATAATGTGCTAATCAGATACAATTAGTCACTGAACAAAAATAAATTAACCTTTCAAAACTAACATTCAGTTGAATACATACTTGGAATAATTAAGTGATAAAGTTAAACAGTGCAAACAAACTAATTTGAAGTATAGATAAAAAAATGTAGAATTTAGAATTTATATAGCCCCTTTCACAAACACAAGGATGCTTTACAGAGAAAAAAATTAAACAAATCAGATCAAAACAAAACTAAGCAGAGGAGGAGGAAGAGAAATGTTGATTGAAAAGAAACGTTTTTAACTCAGACTTGAATGTGGAGAAAGAAGGGCAGTCGAGGAGCGATTGAGGGAGATAATTCCAGAGCTTGGCGGTCATTGAGCTGAAGGACCAGCCTCCCAAGGTGGACAGTTTGGTGTGTGGGACTGTGAGGAGGTTGCAGTCAGAGGATCTGAGAGACTGCAGAGGGAGAGTAGGGAGTGAGGAGTTCACTGAGGTATAAAAACAGTTGTTGTAATAACCTTCAGTTAGTGAAAAGTTCATGTATAACACTATAACACCAGAACCATTTTAAATAACTTTCTGTAAAGTATTAGTATACTGTAATGGGAATTCTTATTATTCATCTTGTCTGATCAAATGAGTAATTATGTTATATGATTAGGTGTATGTGTGTGTTATAATCTGCTGACCATGACATGAAATGCTGATTGAGTGAACATCATTGAACATTGACTGAACATCATGTATGTTATAATCTACTGATTAACTATTGTCCTGATTGTACACACGTTATGACGTGACTATTGTGCTGACATTGTTCTGATGGTAGAACAAGGTCATGCTTTCTGTGATAATGTATTGTATATAATCTGACTATTTCCTCTGCTCCGGGCTCGCTGTGCCATCTCACGCTTGAGACAGCAAGGAGTCCGTCTGCAGATGACTGAATAGACTAGAGAAAGACAAGGAACGACTTTGTGCTTCTTGATAATACATATTGCCATTGAAAAATTGTTGTTGGAATAACCTTCAGTTAGTGAAAAATTAATGTATAACACTGTAACACCAGAACCATTTTAAATAATTTTCTGTAAAGTATTAGTATACATGGACACACTGACACAGCACTGAATATTTGAGTGTTTTTTGTAATTTCACAAAGGTTTAGTTTTGTTTATTGGGATCACTAGCTATTAGAAATGGTAACAGCTACTCTTCCTGAGGTCCACACAGATCATATACACTAATATATACACAGACTCATATAAGAAAAATACATGATAAGGTTAACAAGAAAAAAAGAACAAAATAGAAAAAATACAAAATGATAATACAAAATATAATAAAATAATATACAACACACATCTACACTATACATCAAGGGAGGAATTAGATAAATATGATCAATAACTTATATTTAACACAACAGATGCATTGTAAGATGCATTTTTAGTCTTTATTGAAGGTAGAGAGTTCCAAAATGCCTGGTGTTATAGCTACGTCTGTTACAAGTATACCTTTATATAAGCTAAGCATTTGGGTTTAAATTTTTTTTTTAAGAATAGCATGAGACAAATTATTTTTGAAATAGGTGATCAGAAGTGTGCTCTCCTAGGGGTATAAGTCCATGTTCGTCTTCTGCTCAGGTTTTTCTTAAATACACTGATGATTGAGAAAGTAAAATTAGACTGACTGGCTTTTGATTACAATCAGTGTCATCCACCTCTAAAAATGATGGAAGTAACTGCAGAGGAAAGGTCTCTTGTTGAAATAGACATAGGTAATGATATTTACTAGACATTAGGTGGGAATAACCTGCAGAAAACATAGCTGTTCTTTTAACTCAAAGTATGAAAAGTACATCAGCTTTTCTTGAATTCACTGACTTAAAATCATTTTAACTGGATGAATTACAGCTGAGATTGGGAGAGTGCACATGCATTAGACATGGTGAAATGTTCAAAATTTGGCAGTTACAATTCTAAAATATCATTACCGGCACTCTTCAGGGTCTTTCAACCCTGTTCACAGTCGGCTATGGTAACACAAGAGAGCAACATGTGTCATTAGAGCCTGAGGCCATAGACACAACAACAGAGCTGTGATACAACAGACCATCACTGGAGCCAATGTGAAACGTCTCCTTTTAGACCAAACACAATTTATCTCACAGCCATACTATGAAACTAGTATCATTCTTATGTGACTTGCAAATACCACAGTAACTATAGTAATAATTACACCAACCTCCACACAGAATGAACAGTATTCTAGTGTAGCTGCTATAAGTGTTTTAATGTATATAATTATCTGGTTTATAAAATGTTGTGTGAATAATGTTAATTTGTATTTTTGATTGTATTGTCACCATGCTCTCAGAATGGAAGACTGACACCAGACAGATAGTGGTTAATGTTGGCTGTAGTTAGTTTCAGCTGACTCTTTGGAAAATGCAGCAAGTAACCAACATTTGATACTCTCCAACTGGAAAACTCCAGATGTAAACTTGTTTTCACACCTTGTAATTATTAAAAAGAAATGGGAAAATATTAAAGGTTTAAGGGCTACCAGAGACTCAGGAAATAGCCCATGTAAACGTTTTTATGAGCTAGATAAATAGTGTAAAATGAATATAAAAATGTTATTTATGTTGAGGGATTTTTTAATTTGAATTATTATGCAATTCCTTTACAGCACTAACCAGATGTTACTTAAGACTTGGTAGGTTTTCAGTACCGCCAATGGGTAAACAAAGCTACAGCATAATACAACATTTCAGAAACTGCTCTAAAGTGTTTTATCTTTTACTTCTCAACAGACATTTACAAGGACGTTAGCTGCTTGCTAACTGAGTGCTGACTAAGGACATGTTATGTCTGTTATGAATGCAACAAAAATCTCACATTTTGAATGTTTTAAAAGAGCTGAAAACAAGTTCTGTAATTTTGTGCTTTAAGTTTTTGTTTTAGATGTGTGCCTGAGTGCCAGGCAGCATCAGCAGCACATGAGAGCTTGGCAATCTTTGGTTTGGCAAATGTCCTCAGTGTCTGTGTCCTCAGTCCACTGTGACAGAGTTTCCTTTGCCAAGATACTGAACCCCAAATAGTGCTCGATGGCTATACCATCAGTGTGTGTGAATGAATAGCTCCTCCTGATGAGGAGGCACCTTGCAAGGCAGTCTGCTATCATGAGCAACATTTCCACTAAGGAAGTTCCTGGTAAAATTTAAGGTGGGACAACAAGGCAGTAAACATGAAGGAGCTGAGCTGGTTGCAGCGTTTCTGGTTAGTGTGTTCGTGTACATGGCAGTGGACGCTATGTAGATGCTTTCTACTGCTGTTCTTCTTCTTCTAGGTTTTAAAAATGCTGCTTATTTTAGTGCTTTCTGTTGAAGCCACATTCCGCTTTGGGTATATCCAATCAGCACCGAATAGACCTCAAGTCCCACCCAAGAGTTTTCAGGGATGAACGGAGTACCGATGTCGAGGCAGGGACTCCGTTAGCCCCTGTAAAAGTTCAGGGAGATTGTCCTTCGGCGGAGGTTCCTGCTATGGTGACACGCAACAATTAAAATTACCCTGACGTTCCTGCAGTGGAAACAGGGCTATTGTATGAATGTGTGTGTATTGGTGAATGCACCTTGTAGTGTAAAAGCGCTTTGAGTCGTAGAGTAGAAAGGCACAATACAAATGCAAACTATTTACCTGAATGTCTGTATGTGGGGTCATTCACACAACTTCATACAAATGTTTAAATCCTGTTGTAGACGCTGTAATATTGTCACTGAGAACACTTATTTGTCAACAGGATTAGTGCAATAAAGTAAGCACCTGCTTTATTTACCATAAATTGACTTCAGGACCCCTTAAAGCAGTACTCTATGGATTTAGTACTGCAGTAGCTACTAAAGTTTTTAAAATGATTGGTCATTCAGTAGGATATAGAGGTTATCTGGTCTTGGACTTTTGCATTAACAACTGTTTGTTAACATCTGATTGGATCTCAATATACAAAATAGGTAGGTGGACCTGGCTGACTTTTACCAAATATCATCTCAAGTAAAAAATCACTATCAGCTTGACCCTGTTTGCATGCTCTTTGGCCTATCAGTAAATTAAGCTAATAAATAAAAATGGAGATGAACCTCCCTGAAATGACTTTTTGCAGGTTGGGATGTCTGCTATTCCAGCTTGAGAAGAATAAACTCTGAGGGAAACACTGTGAGTAAGTGTCACATATTAGCACAAAACATATCAACAAATCAAGTGGAAAATTAGAGTTGTCATACAACACTAAATGTTCCCTACATGTACAGCTCAGCATTTGCAGTTGCAAGTGTATCAGCAGGCAGTGAAAGAGTCACATTGAGAAAACTCATAGAAGTCCAGCAGGATGATCCCATCTGTCCTGTGGCAATGTCTCCCAGCTGGCCGTACTGGATGGATGGATGAGAACTGGAAACCAAAATAATCACCACTCATCCCACCCAATCTGACACTGACGGCAGGAAGTGTGCACTCGACCCACCAATTCTCAGAACGGGACGGAGACATCCATGATGCACTGGGAGGATGGTGGGGGTTGTTGGGGCCTCAGGGTGCTGACAGGGGCTACCGTTCGATCTGACAAAGTCCACCTGCTGGGATGTGTGTGTGTGCATGTGCACATGTATGTGTGTCTGGAAAGTATTGAGATTTAAATCCAAAAGCTTGTTGTCTTGAGTGATCTTTCTCTGTTGCTTCAATTCATAAACACTGAGTGAAACAATATGAGTGAATGTTTGATTTATATAATATAAATAATATAATAGTAATAGTAAATAGTATACTGATTCAGTATATCAGATTTTGCCCTTTGCCAAATTGTACTCAATATTTTAAAGGAGAGTTTTGGTTTTTTGGTTTAAAAAAAAGTGCAATTAGGAATAAGTTGGTTAAAGTTCTTCCAGTTCATAACAACTTAGGTCCTCTACATACTTCCAATTGATGAAAATGTTCTCTTTGAAAGTTGTGAGTATCTGTCCCAAGTGTTACAGAGTGAGCCTCAATGTTGCTGAGTTAGTTTCTTTAACTTAGTTTATAGTGTATCTTTATCCGGCTTGCCCTACAAGTGTTCAGGGAGTCCAGTTTAACCTACAGGAGTAGGTTAAGGAGTTTCTGTTTCTGATGGCTGAAAATGAGTTGAAGGCATTGCCAGAGATCAATCCAAAGTGAGTGACCGACTGAGTGATTAGTTGCACTTGAGAACAACTATGGACAACATACAAATGTGGGAGTTATTTTTTTCATGTTTCACTTATACAAGAGAAAGGCTTTAATGATGTAAACTCTCTCAGCATGCACTCTAATGTGTGTCGTGTCATATCTTCTTTGGTTTGTTTTTTTCTTCTTCCAAAAAACTGGATAAAAAAAGCAGTACAATGTGTGGTAAAAGTGTCTCACAGTTGGTAAATTGTACCAATACTCGACCAGCATAGCATCTATGTGAAACAAGTATACATTGCAACATCACATGTAGGACTATGAAATAGCTCAACCAAACCAAAAGCACTGATAAAGTTTTTTTCTTTTTTAACCAAAAACATGAATGCCTCTTTAACATAATAACACATATGTAACCTAATGTAATGTGGTGATCAGTCTCAGTGAATTTGAAACTCCCTAAAAAGTAACTACAAGTCATGCCTAAAATAAAGTGAATGATTAAGTCCAGTTACCCCTCTCATTAGAAGGAGATTCAGGATTCAAGAGCTTTTATTGTCACTTGCACTAGCAACACATATAACAAAATATTTACAATAAAAAAAACAGAGAAGCGAAAGATTAAATATATATACATTATATTACATTATTATTAGATTAGATTAGATTATTAGATTATAATTAGATTAGATTAGAATATATACATTATAGTGCACATTGCTGAGTGTGGGCATTTTTTGCTGAGTGTGGTATTGCACATAAGTGGTATATAGATTTGATTTTGGGGGAACTTGAAAGACGGCTTGATCTTCACTGGTGCCATCATACCCAATGGTGTAGAAGCTGAGGTGTGCCTGTAAGTTTAACATGCAGGTTACAGGAATACACTGGCTTTGTCAATGAGAACCAACAATCAATAGACTTAAAAAGCAAAATATATACATGTATATAATGACATCATATAGTATACATACAGTACTCATATACGTACATACACATCCATATAAAAAATAAATGGCAAATGGACGGTACTTATATAACGCTTTTCTAGTCTTTTTTTGACCACAAGTGCTTTTACATGTCACATTCATACACTGATGACAGGAGCTACAATACAGGGTGCCAACCTGCTCATCAGGAGGAGACTAACATTCACTTGCACATTCATACACCGTTGGCACAGCCATGGGTTAAGTATCTTGCCCAAGAACATATCGACATGTGGACTGAAGTAGCCGGGAATCAAACTGTCAATCTTCTGATTAGTAGACGACTGCTCTGCCTCCTGAGCCACATAATAAACATTTTAGCAACAGCAGATAAAGCCAAAAATAGTAACACTACTGTCCTGTACATAACTATATGGGGATGATACTACTATATATTGTGTAGCCGATACTCCCCAATCAGCTGTTATGAAACTGCAAACCTCCTTTAATGCTCTGAAAGGTGCGCTTATTGATCTACAAAATGCACATAAAACAAAGTTCATGTTGTTTTCTAGATCCAGTATTGTAGACAATGGTACCCTACATATCCACTATAGATGGGTGAAGGAGTGAGAGTATTTAGTATCTTAGTATTTGGGTGGATGAAAAACATAATTTTAATCACCATACCAATATTCTAGTAACTAAGTTACAGCAGAAGATTGATTTATTGTATAGAAATATAGCCAGCTTCCTTCTACTCTACAGAAAATGGATGATTGCAGCATTTCTGTCAGTTTTAGATTATAGTGATGTGATTTATAATCATACATCCTCTTATACCCTCAAACCTCTGGGCTGAATTTATCATTCTGCCCTCCATTTTAATGATTACAGTAGCCATCAGTATGAGAATATTGGTTTGTCCTCTGTCTCAGATAGGCCTGAAATGAACTGGTACTTATTCATCTACAAAGCACTTGTTGGTAAACTTCCATCTTACATTTCATCCCTCTTGGTCAGATGAGGCAGTACTTACCATACATGGTCACATGATTGCTAACACTCCTTGTACCCAAAGTCAATTCTATATTTGGAAAGATCACTTTTCAATTCCGTGCTCCAGACTCCTGGAATAAAATACAGTGTATTTTAAATATGGATAATCTTAGAAGTGGACTACAATTTAGAAACCAAATTTGAAAACTTCCCCTAACAAAGTGTAATTGTGATGAGGTTTTATGTTCTCACTGTTACCGGATGAATGGTTGGTTTTTAGCAATGTATGTTTTTAATTGATTTTATATAAGCCTACTATTTTATTGCAACTTTGTATTTATTTATTGTTACTAGCATTTAAAGATTTTAGATTATCTGTTGATGAGTGTTTTTATTTTTATTCTATTCTATTTTTATTTTATTATTGTTATTATTGTACATTCCGAACTCTCTTGAAAGTGGGATTCTATTTCAATGGTTAGGGTTAGGGTTAGGATTAATTAAAGGTTAAATAGTAAATATTGAGCAAAATGAAATGCAGTTCCTGATTATAGTACAGTGGAGGTGTGCATGTTTCTATATTATTTTAAAGGATTGGGCCATTATTATTATTGTTACTTATTTATTTAAGTAATTAATTTTACTTTATATCATTCTGTAGCTTACCAGTATGTACTCAAATCTGAAAACTGAAATTGTCACAACATGATGACAGCCGCAAGGATAAACTCTCCTTTAACTTTAATTGCCATAAAACTGCAACAATTCAGGAGAATTTATTTAGCAGTTTACTACCTATATCCAGTTATTTGTATAAATTGCTGGTGTTGAAGAAAAATCAGTCAAGTCCTTGTTCAAAATTTGCTGTGATGTTGGATGTTTATTGATATCCTGGTACATCAATGAGTGGACTGACACAGAGTGGGTCTGTGACAATAGAGCAAAAGAAATTGAAGCAAGTGAAAAAAACAAAGGAGCATGAAGTGAGGGCACTTGCATTCAGATAGGAACTAGGGTCATTTTAGTAAGGGGGGAGGTGGTTCCCAGACTGTCAAATGTCGATGTTAAATGAGAGGGGCCAAAACAGGAAGTACTGTAGTTAAAATCCTCAAGTGGCAGGAATAATCAAAGGGCTGTTATCAGACGTCACTCAGTTAAAGGTGAGATCATCAGGGGCAAGAGTGACCAAGGCTCTGTTCCCAGATGTCACTTGATTATCACGTCTGTGTCCAAATCTGTATTTCTTCTTCACTCAACTGGAGCATAGCTATCCCTATTACACTTGCACTTTCATTAAAATGTATAGTAATGTAAGTAATGTATAGGTTCAAGCTGGAACTATATATTGCCTATAAAACAAAAGAGTGCTTTCTCTTTTTCTTCTAGTCCATTTGACTAGTAGACGGTCCAAAGGGGTCCTTTAATTATCTTTAATTGGGAAATGACATCCTGAAAGTTCTCCAGGAGCTTGTGGAGCAGCAGCTGCCAGTTCCTCTCCAATAGCCACAGGGAACAAAAAGTCCCTCTTCATTCGAAGTCTTCCTAAAAGCTAACAGGAGAGTATCAGATAAGTAGGTGATTTGAGGCTAAAAAGTGCAAAGTTAACAACTAGCTCTACCAGGGCCATTAGACAAGGAACACATTACAATTAAGACAATTCACTAGCAAGAACCACACCCACAACATGATGGGCTTGGACGATTTATTAAGAAAACGTTTGATAAGCATAGTTCTTCTGTTGCCGAGTTGTGGGGAAGCTCGTAGAAGGTTTGCTGCAGCACCTGGGCAGCGAGGACCCCCCAGGGCCCTATGAAGGAGAGGAAGAAAAGGGAAGGGAAAAACAGGGTGGGGTGGAGGGGTGCAGAATATGAGAGTGGAAGGGGAGGAGAAATCTAGGTGGTATTTATAGTAATGGCTGGAGGCGGGGCAATTGTGGTGTGGTCCCGCTCCTGAAAATATGCTTAAAGTCTGTGTAATGATTTAAAAAATCGCCAAATATATGAAATTAGGCTTCAAAGTTGTGTAAAACTCAGCCTTTTTTCCCACTAAATCCTGAACACAGAAATGTGGAAACACAGTTTGTGAAGACTAGCTCCACAATTCAAATCTAAATGGTTGAAATGCTTTTTACACCTTTTTAGAAATACATTTATGACCTATTTAATGTGTTTAGAAGAAAATGTCTGAATTCACTTTACACAGTCTTTAATAAGCTACTCTTCAAGGATACAAGGATTTTACTTGTCATTGAGCCATGTAAATACATGAAAGAGCGAAATACAGTACTAATTAAATAGCCTATACATCAATATGTACACACACACATTAATATACTAATATATAAATGATGTATATGCACATACACATATATTAATATACATGCATATGATGATAATATGAGACAAAATAAAGAACATCTATAATAAAAATAAATCTGGGAAGAAGCTATTCTGGCAGCCTCCTGCCAAAAGAAAGGAGTGAGTTCATGTGCAGAGTGGATGGAGTTTCTCATGATACAGGAGGCCCTGTCCCTGCATCTGTTGATGTAGATGTCTGTGATGGTGGGCAGCTGATGGTTCCCTGTGCCAACTTAACCACCTGTTGCAGTGCTCCCTTCTCTGCAGTCGTGCAGCTGCCATACACATCTTGATGCAAGAGGTGATGATGCTCTCCACCACACACCTGTAGAGGGAGGTGAGGATTGTGGTGTACAGTCCTTTCCGCTTCAGCTTCCTCAAGAAGTAGAGGCTTTGGTGGGCATTTTTAACTGTGCTTGCTGTGTTGCAGCCCCAAGTGAAGTTATTGATTATGTGTACCCCCAGATATTTAAAGCTTGAGACGACCTCAACTGCTGCTCCTTTAATGTAAGGGTTAGGGTTCATCTCCTTTGTTTTGTTAACATTGATGATGAGGTTATTAACTTTACACCACTTCTCCAGTTCATCCACTTCTTGCCTATACACTGACTCATTGTTGTCAGTAATGAGTCCCATTACTGCTGTGTCATCTGCAAACTTCACTATGTGGTTGGTTGGATAGTGAGCTGTGCCGTCGTAGGTCAGCAGCAGAGGGCTCAGGACGCATCCTTAGGCGGAACCAGTGTTAAGGATGATGGAAGAGGATGAGATTTTGTGGACTGGGCCTGTTTGTTAAGAAGTCCAGAACCCAGTTGCATAGTGTTGATCTTACTCCAAGTGCTGACAGCTTGGTCACCAGTGTTTGAGGGATGTTTTATTCTGTGTTCAACAATATTCATGTGAATACAGCCTCTCCTGAAAAGTCTCCCTCACACACCTCTCCTCAGCGAGTCCAGAGACCGACCGAAAAGAATGGTGCGAACCGACAGGAGTGACATCACAGCCAGGTCAAAGGTCACAGAATAAAAGCAACATTTACAAAATAAAGTCTCCTCAAGAATATACAAAAACATTTATAATCTACAACATGAACAAAAGAGAAAAATGGATTTATGGTGAAATTACGAACATGGCAACAGCAACAGCTGGTGAAGTTACTGGTAGTCTCATTCATGGTCTAATGCCAAAAACAGTGTGTGGCGGCAGCCAGCAAATTTGTGAGTGATGTTAAAAAGGAGAAAGGGGAAAGAAAATGAATACTTTAATGATGTCTTTATTGGGAGCATTAACTGTGTGTTGCTCCCGAATAACGTCAAACTCACATTAAATGTGACCTGACTGTTCAGATTGCGGTCGCATTCAAAAAATGTTGTGCTGTTCACATGGTCAAACAAATCAGATAAGGGTCACATTAGAGAGAACAAATCTGATTCAAGTCACTTTTAACTGCAGTGTGAACGTAGCCTTAGAGAGATGATGGCTTCTGTTATTCACACTGATTAAACATACTGTGTGCCCGGCAGACTGATAAGTGACAATGTCACTTTAATTCATGACGTCTTGGAGGTCTCTGGCTCATTGGCTGTAGACTTATGCTGATGATGTAATTGTAACTCACAGACAGATATTGATGTTTTAGTGAATACTGTCAATCTATTTGGTTGTATATCATCTGCTAAAGTAAAATCTGCTAAAGTTTTTCTGGTAAATGAAATCTTTTTTTACAGAAAAACTGGGACCATGCAAATGTTGTGATCAATAATCTGATTGCTTCTGCTCTGTGGCACCAGTTGACTGTGTTGATCCTCCAGCTTCTCTTCTATCACAGATCCAAAGAGTTTGATTTTTTTGACTGTCCTGTTTTTCACTAAGGAGGAAGGTGGACAGGGCCTGGTCCATCTGGCCAGTAGGGGCACTCGTTTCTGCCTTCAGTTTATTCAAGGACTGCTCTGTTGGACTCTAAAAAGTTGGCAACTTCATCTTTGCTGGCCTTTTATTGGAGTGTGTTTCCAAGTATGGACTTTGCTGAAGAGGCAATGGCAGAAGCAAACTGACTCTCTGTTTGGATTGCCCCAGCTGGGGTGGCCCCACTCTGTCCAGGCTGCTTCACACTGCATGAGTTTCTACTCTGGGACAGGTGGTGGAGCTGGCTGGACGATCCTATTGGATTGGCTGCTTGGCTGGGAGTGAGATCTACACGATTTGTGAATCAGTTACTGAAGCTGAAGACATCAGTGCTCCCTTTTAAATGACTTTTGTGATGGTGCACTGCTGCCAAACTGTACTGATCCATATCCTGCCATTGTGTTCCCTGATTTTAAAAACTTTTCTTATCCTTTACTGGAACCTGTTGACTCTGTAGGTGCTTCTATGGAAGATGCCTCAGGGAAGACGGACTGTATAGGTTAGTGGTTACCTATTTGCACAAGAGTAAATTAAATGGGCGCAGTGACACCCTGTGGAGGACTTATCTGCACTTAGATCCTGATATCAAACTGGCATATTTGTATAAACCTCCTTTAACAAAAAGACATGGAGATTTACAGTGGAGAATTTTACATGGCATTGTATCAGTAACCTCTGTTATTAATGTCGCTGTACAGGATAACTGCCCCTTCTGCAGCCACCGTGTTTCACTGCTTCTCAGAATGCAAACGTCTGACAGCTCAGTTTTGGTTGTTGGAAAACATTTTTAACCAATGTGGAGAAATTTTTATGACGCTGTTTTTTATTTGTGGTTTTAAATACACCCACCACCAGCAGAAGACAAATGAATAAATGTCAACTTTTGAACTTTGTTTTAGGGCAGGCGAAGATGGTGGTGTATGTGAGCTTGTGGAGGAAGGTGGAGGGAGCGTTGAATGTTGATGTGGTTCCTGTTTTTGTAAAAAATTGTCAAATCAGGACTGGGATAAATTTGATATCAATATAAATAGATGATATGCATTCATGTAATTTTACAGTATACATAGTGGTGAATAATATTGGTTTAAAATCTCTCTCTCTCTCTCTCTTGATTTTTAGACTTGAGTTGAAAATGGCTGCAACTCCACCTCCTTTGCCAGTGTCTCCAGTAATATGAGTATTAATATGACTAGATTTATTTAGACATGACACAGCCAGGTTTCAGTAAAACATGTAGGACATAAGATATCATAATCTTATCTATTGTTTGAGTCCACATTTAAATCTCCTTTTTTGTTGTACTATTGCAGTGGTGTTATTAATTTGTTTAGATTTTTGTGAATAGCTGATTTAATTGGTTTAGGTAGTCAGGAGGCAGATACAATTTCTGTATGTAATTGGGTGGGTAACTGCTCGAATGCAAGGGCAGAGAAGTGTGTAGGACTGCAGCTCTGCCTCCTTGTCTCAACTCTGGGTTGTGATGGTTTTGGTTCAATACATCTGCCCATATTCCTAGATATGGGAGCAGTTCCATCCAAAGTGGGATGTATCCCGTCTCTCCTGATCAAACAAGGTCTTCCCTATAAAGTCTGCCAATTATCAATGAAATGCACATTGTTGGCTGGAAACCACCTCAATAACCAGCGGTTGAATGATGACGTGCAGTCATACATGCCATCACTGATCAAATTGGGTATGGGTTCAGAGAACACTGTGGAGTTTGCATATATACACACCAGCTCAAAATACATTTTTGTGACCTCTGATTGACATAATCGGGTGTCATTTCCACTGGCATGTATAATTATCATGTATAATTATCTTACTATATTTACGTTTATCCTTAGGCTGCAGTTTCAAAGTTTATTCTAGGTTGCGCGCTCTGGCCCCAGGAATACATTTAACCATGGTCCCTGGTGGAGCTAACTTCACGTTTCTGACTATGGAGCTGCCAATGGTCATGAAGTGGTTGGTGGTGAACCATGGGCTTCTGTTTAGGGCTCTGCTTCCTACGAACAGTCACCCAGCCGCCCTGGTGTCATGGCTGCTCAGGAACAACCGAGGTAGTAGCACTTATGCTAGGACTAGCGCACACACACACACACACACACACACACACACACACACATATACATAGATATACAGTATATTGCACATTTGCATGAGTATAATTGCACAGCAGTGGTCTATAAACTTGTATAGTCCCCGTCCATTGCGAGTGTGTGTGTATGTGCATGTATGCAGGTGTGTGTGTGTGTGTGTGTGTGTGTGTGTGTGTGTGTGTGTGTGGGGGGGGGGGTGTTAACTAGGAGTTCAACAATCTGATGGCTAGGGGTAAGAAGCTGTTGCAGAATCTGGCATGAAAAACCTCTTTCCAGAGGCCAGCAGAGAGAACAGTCCATGGTGTGGTGGTGGGGGGGGTCTCTGATGATGTAGTGAGCTCTAGTCAGACAGCATTTATGTGCGATGTCCTGGATGGCAAGAAGTGAAATCCCAATGATCTTCTCCACTGTCCTCACCACTCTCTGCAGGGACTTCCAGTCTGAGGCACTGCAAGCACCTGACCAAACAGAGATGCAGCTGGTAAGTATGCTCTCTACAGTACCTCTGTAGAAAGTGGTGAGGGTGGGAGGGGGGAGGTGTGCTCTCCTCATCTGGTGTAAAAAGTGCAAGCGCTGCTTAGCTCGGTTTGAAGAGACCAGGATATAGTGTATTGGGGCTTTTCCTTTATACAGTTCTAGCTCTACTCGGATCAACTAGACTTGACTCTACTTGTTTTTTTTGCTTTTCCATTAGGGATAGTACCTGGTGCTTTTTTTGGTACCTGCTCTGGCAAGGTTCCAAGTGAGCTGAGCCGATACTAAAATGTGACATGAACAGTACTGCCAGTCACTGATTGGTCAGAGAGTCACTGGAAGAGTCATGAGCACGACGTCCGACACAAGAATCAAACCCACCATTTTTAAATACTTTTAAATACATTTCTCTTCTCTTGCTTTGTGTGTGACAAAAAGTCACAGACTGAGCAGTAAGTACACAATCGCCTCAATGTCCTCCATTGTTTATTTGTTTGTGTCACGTATAAAACAACATCACAGGAGTTTGGCCAGCTGTGCTATAATGACCTGATCACGTTGAGGAGGTACTATGAAGTAATGGAAAACGACGTGTCTGGTACCTGGTACCAAAACCAAGTAGAGTCAAGTCGAGTAGAGCCGAGCCATGTTGGTACTGTATAATGGAAAAGTCACATAAGTTATCCGCAACCCCAGGAACTTGGTGCTGTTGACTACCTCCACTGCCCTGTTGTTGATGAGGAGTGGTGTGTGACTGTACCGGTTTCTCCTGAAGCAATAAGTTGCTAAAAGAATGAGAACACTAGGAGTGCTTGAACAGAACTAGTGTATGCTTAAATGCACAATGGATAATTATCTGCAGAAATGAAGAATATAACAAACTTGAGTTGAGAGAAGCAGAAATATGGCGTTATTTCTGTGCCACAATAGTGAGCGTACAGTGACACTTACTGTGCCTCAGTGGGACTCTCACAAGCACACACTTCATATTTTGAACAGAAAATATTAATCTGAGGAAACAAACATTTGTCCTGTGACAACTCCTACACACTGGCTCACTGCTTCTCTGTTCGCTCTACATCTCATTCGCTCTCAACTCTGCCTGAACATTTGCTCATGTTGGCACAGTTTATGTAACTAAACCACAAAACCAGCCAATCTGGTGCTGTATTGCATCCAGTCAGGCTGCAAGCGAGGGATTTTGAAAACGATGTAGCAAGAGTGTAGTGGCCTTAACTTGAAAATAAAATAAAATAGAAAACATAATCATTATAATATATCAAACACTTATAAAACAGAGAAAGCCCTACTTAGAACTAGGCAGAAATATTACAAACTGGGGGACAAGGGGAATAAATTGTTAGCTTGGCAGCTGAAAAAACATGATTCAGAAAGTTAAGAAAATACCACCACATGCAACCCAAAAGAGATTAGTGACTGCTTCCAAGAGTTTTATAAGAATTTATACACATCAGAGTGTGAAAACACTGCAGATAAATGTGAGAAATTCTTCGAAAATGATCGATTCTAGATCAAGCCCTATTGGAACAACCACTAACCAGAAATTAAATTCTAAAAGCTTTAATGTCTCTCCAATCTGGGAAAGCTCCTGGTTTAGATTTGTTCACACCTGAATTTTATAAGAAATTTCATAGCCAATTGATGAACCCCTTAATAGATATGTATCATCACTCAATTGATAAGAAGACACTGCCCCCAACAACTCAAGAAGCCTTCATTACGTTAATTTGTAAACCAGATTAAGACCCTACCGCCCCATCTCTCTGCTTTCAGTAGAGAGTAAAATATTTGCCAAGACAATAGCGATGAGGCTAGAAAAACATCTACCATCACTCATTCACAAAGATCAGACTGGATTTATTAAAAATAGGGCTTCAATGAACAACCTGAGACGCCTTTTTCATATATTATCAGAGGCAGGTAATTCAAAGGACACACCTGTAATTGTTTCGCTAGATGCGGAAAAAGCCTTTGACCGTGTAGAGTGGTGTTATATGTTTAAAGTTCTGGAATATTTTAATTTTGGTAATTAGTTTATAAATTGTATTAGACTTTTATATGATGAACCCAGAGCCAGAGTCGGTACCAATGGACTAATATCGAACCCCTTTGCTATTGGACGTGGCACAAGACAGGGGTGCCCTCTGTCGCCCCTGATCTTTGCTCTCATCTTGGAACCACTGGCTCAACGAGTGAGAGAAGAATCTAACATAATGGGAATTTCAATTGGAAACATTACACACAAAATTGCCCTTTACGCGGACGATATACGTTTGTTTTTAATTATTCCTGACACCTCACTTGTAGCCTTACTGAACTTGATTGACTTTTAGTGGTTTTTCCGGCTACAAAATTAATTGGACTAAAAGTGAGCTCCTCCCAATATTTGAACCAGGCCTATCTACAGCGACTTTTTGCCCACCCTTTCAGGTCAAGTCTAAGATTAAATATCTAGGAATCATAACGGAGAGGACTCTTAATAATCTATACAAACTCAATTACCCACCTCTCCTACGAAAAATTGAAAAAGACTTGACAAGATGGACAACCCTCCCCTTGAGTCTTATAGGCAGAGTAAACGTAATCAAAATGAACATACTCCCTAGACTTATGTACCTGTTTCAATCAATACCAGTGGATCTTCCACAACCCTTCTTTAATAAATACAATAAATTAGTGGGAAAGTTTATTTGGAGTAACAAGGTCCCAAGGATCAAAAGATCCACTTTGTGTCTGCCAGTGGAAAGAGGGGGACTGGGACTTCCAGATATACAATTATATTACTGGGCTGCCCAAGTAAGACCATTGTTCTACTGGTTTGAAGATGAAGAGACCCCCTCTTGGACACAAATAGAAAAAACATATCCTAAATATAAAAGACTTATCACATATCCCATATTGTCTTAATAATAAAACTGTAAAGAAATATACAGACAACCCAATCATTATTCAGTTAATATTTGGGGCAAAATTAATCGTTGTATAGGACAAGTCACCTCCTTATCTTCACTTACCCCTATAATGTCTAACCCATCCTTAGATTTTGTGCAGATGGACTTGGGCTTTAAAGTGTGGGCCCAGAAGAATATAATTAAGATTGACGACCTATATGATGGTAACAAGTAATTTCAGCAGTTGAGAGACTCCCACCAATTACTAGCCACACACTTTTATAGATATTTACAACCGCGCCACTTTATACGATCACAGCTGGGGGGAACCCTGGAAAATCAGAGCTTTCACAGTTGGAATTGCTGCTCACCCAAAGAATTAACAGCAAGCATATTTCGAGAACTTATGACCTTTTCACAAGCAAGGAACACATCACCAACGAGATACGTTTTAACAGATTTATTGACAGAATTTGAATGAGTTGTGTATTCTTGATGCGGAGTGATTCTTGATGCGGTGTGGGGAGGTCGGACGAAGGATCCGCCACTGCGCCCGGGCAGTGACAAACCCCCAGGAACCTGTGAGAGAGGAGAGAAGAACAGAAGAGAGGGCGGGGGGGGGGAACTCGAAAGCGAGAGTGAACGAGGGGGAAGCTGTTAGGTCTGTTTATATAGGAGCCGGAAGGGGTGTAATTGGTGTGTGTTCCCGCTCCTGAAACTGCGCTTATCAAGCTTCGATTCACGAGCAAGGAACACATCACCAACGAGATGAGACGAGAGAATTTGAATGAATTGTGTATTCTTGATGCAGAGTGATTCTTGATACGGTGATTCTTGATGCGGTGTGGGGAGGTCGGACGAAGGATCCGCCGCTGCGCCCGGGCAGTGACGAACCCCCCAAAACCTCCAATTACTTGAGACGTGCTCATGCGGATCTTAGATCGTTGAGTCTGAGCAGATATAGCGGTGATACGTTAATGAGCGTTAATAGTGAGAGTCCAAGATACAAGCAAGACGGCACGGGTCGAAGTGCGATGGTGACACAGTGAATTCTGAGCATCCAGGGAAACTGAAAAATTGATAATATGAACATCGCTTTGAGGGTCAGGGTGATGTGAGGAGTTTGGTATCCTGAGTGAATGGTGTGTATGCAAGTGGACAGCAGTTCGGCGGTAAGAGAAAGCCGTTTGACTGGTTCTTGGCGGAGGAGACCAGAGAGAAGTGACTTACTTGGGGATGGTTTATGGCTGGGCTGGGATTACCTGTGATTAGTTTGGAGAAAAACTAGTACCGCTGAGGTAGGATTTGATAGTTGGCGTTCTTATGTTATGGCAGAATGAGCATAGGTGATGTAGCAGATGACGGTGGTGAGATAGAACGAGGGGAAAATGATGTTGTGTCAGTTGTGAAAGTGTTGGAATTATTCCAAGCTGTCCAGTAGGAGGAGAGTGTAGAAGTTAAGCTGTTAATGTTGTAGTTTTGGAATTCGAAGATCAGGAGTATTAAAGATGGAGATTGAAAATCAGTGCAGAATATGGAGGAACTGGAGCGGTTTGGCGTGCAGAGCCAAGTTTCTGAACTTCTAGAACATAAAATGAGAGAGAGTGAGCGATGGTATTATGGTGGCCTGGGACGTGGGCGGTGCTGAGGATATATTGGTTAGTGCCACGTGAGTGACGCATGAATGGCATGATTGAAGAGGAGTTGGAGCGACCTTTGTTAATGATTTCAACGACTGAGATTATCATAGTGTATAAGAATGGATTAACTAGATTATTCGTGTCCCCATAGAACGGCGGTGGCTACTATGGGGTAGATTTCGAAGAGGCGGAGGAAGCGACCTGGCAATTGTCCATGAGTTCTGGGGGCCATTCTGATGCTAACCATCTATCGTTGTAGAAACCCCCAAAATCAGCAGAAGTAGCGGCATCAGTGTAGCTGGATGTCAAGGGAGTTGGTCAGCTGATCATCATAAAAGAAGGAGATACCGTTCCAGCTAGAGAGGAGATGGAACCACAAGCGAAGCTCGGCGAGACATGAATGGTTCAGTGAGAAGGAAGACAGAAGTGACGGGACTGAGGATGCAATAGACAGCAGGTGGCTCTAAGAGCTTCGATAATGAAATAGTTACGGTGACGAAATAGGACAACATGTGTTACTTTGAACATGTGACAGGGGCTTTGATAATGAAATGGTCAAAGTGAGAGAGAGAACGACAGGTAGTTTACGTTAAACGTGTGAAAGGGGCGTTGATAATGAAATGGTCGAAGTGACGAGAGAGAACGACAGGTAGTTTACGTTAAACGTGTGAAAGGGGGTGGTCTCAGCTGGCCATTTGGCGGAGAACGATGCATGGTTCTGTCTGATGAAGTTGCGGGAGTAGCACTTGGGGGCAATGACATCCCCGTGTCACTGCCCGGGAGAAATGAGCTGCAGGGATCAGTGTAGTCAAATATGGGTTATCCTGGTACCTCGATGATGAGACAGTGGGGCGCTGGAATCCCGGTGGCAGATGTTCAGGTTGAAGCAGAGTGCTGGCAGCTCTCGGTGCCAGGAGCCTTGACTAGAGCAGGCTTCTGTGGCAACTAGAGCAGGATGTCCATGATAAAAGCTGCCTGCTGTCAAACTAGGTGAGCCAAGGTTGGATTGAGTAAACGGCGGGTTCACTGACATCAAACATCCTGGTTGAAATGAAGTGGTGCAGATGTAGTGAAAAACAGCAGGGGTCATTGGCATCCTGGTGCTGATGTTCTGGTCTAAGTCGAGTGCTGTGATTGGAATGAAGAGACGGCAGGGGTTGTAGGCATCCCGGTGCCCGATGTTCCCGTTGGAACGAAGTGCTGTGGTTGGACAGATAAACAGCATGGGTTGCAGGCATCCCGGTGCCTGATGTCCATAACTAAGCAAAGTGCTGCTGTTGGATTTAGAAAACAGCATGGTTACAGGCATCCCGGTGCCTGATGTCCGTATCTAAACGAAGCGCTGCGGTCGTAGTGAGGAAATGGCATGGTTGCTGGTATCATTGTGTCTGATGTCCCTGTCTAAGCAGAACACTGTGGTTGAAGTTAGAAAACAATGTGGCTCGCAGGCATCCCGGTGCCTGATGTCCCTGTCTAAGAGTGGCGCTGCGGTTGGAGTGAGGAGACGGCAGGGGGTTTATGACTCAGACAATATAGAAGCAATTCAGGTTAGTTGTAATTGTGATAAATTGTGTTAGTAGCTTGCGATCCAGTGCTTTTAACGTGGACCATACGGAGTGATTTCGGTTAGTATTGTGATAAGCTGTGTTAGTAACGTGCAATACGATGTGTTTAATGGCAGATATTGCCTAAAATGACGATTGACTCGATATACTGGCAACGTGCAACCCGGTGTTTGTAATGTTCAAGTGCGTGTAATGATGTGCAATGGCAAAGTGACGTTAGAGTAGCTGCACGAGGAGCTTCCAGCTGGTATATGGAAAAGACAATGTGGAAGTAACTTTAAATTAATTATGAATCTTTACTACAAAGTAGTGGAGATGGATAACGTATGATGCAGGACTGATGCCGTTGGTATAAATGCCGTAGACTGTATAGAAGAAATGGACGTAACAACGTGACGTCACCCATTGGTTTGTGGACTGCTGCTTGGAAGCCAATGGTTTCTAATCTGGGCAGCGCAGCGCCATCATGAAAATTTCAGTTGCATGTTGGTAAAAATAAAAACACGGATTCTACTTATATGGCATGAGGAGGGGCCATGGGCGGAGTGGGGAGCTTGCAATCAACCTGTCGATCACGACATAGCCATGCCCTAATGCATACCGTGCTTTATCAAATATAAAATCAGGGATGGCAAATGTTTACAAATGAACATCATACTGCATTAAAGTTGGTAAATTCTCCATTGACTTGTATAGAGTCCTTTTGACACCAAAATGATAATACTGACAAGTCTGAGTAGAATGAGTAGCGCAATACTACCTGGCCCCTGCCAGGGGGGGCTGTGACCGTGGGGCTATGGGGCTCTGTGACATCACGCGTGCCGATCCGGGCGATGATTGGCTTAGACGAAAGCCCGGAAGGCGGGAGAGCCGGTTGCTGTTGTTGACGCTGAGTAAACAATGAAGCTTTAGTTTAATGTGGCTGAGGTTGATAGGGAATGTATCCTATGCAGGAATCATTGGCAGTTCGGTCGCTGATGTCGGGGTCCGTTTGTGGATGTAAAGGCGGCCGGACGGATGGTGTGAGTTCGGTGTGGTGGAGAATTATCTGGACTGTTGAAGCGGCTGAGGAAGGGAGAGTTGAAGCTGCTGCTCCAGTGGCTTTGTCCGTTGCTTCCCTGGTTTTTTGCCCTCGCTAGTGGAGGAGAGGAAGCCGCAGATCTATCGGGAGTGTCACATCAGGGGAGTGTGAGTTGAAGAGCCTGCGAGGCCGGCATGTGCTTGCGAGGCCGGCATGTGCCCCACGGGACACTCAGCTGCGGTCTGCTGCTGGGTGACGAGAGGAGAACCGGTTTCCCACGAATCTTCAGTCAAGTCGGACAGGTTGATCTGCAGTTCATGATCCGCGGTGAGTTCGCTCTTGGGGTAGTAATCGTAGCGTTTGTTCAAGTTTTGTTGATGCAATGCGGGAAGTACGATCTGTTTCTGGGATGACCATGAAAGCTTGACTGAGACTGCCTGCACGTGAAACTCGAAAGCGAGAGTGAACGAGGGGGAAGATGTAAGGTCTGTTTATATAGGAGTCGGAAGGGGTGTAATTGATGTGTGTTCCCGCTCCTGAAACTGCGCTTATATGACATTATATGACTAATGTCATATAATAAAGCTTATACTAATCTGGTCAAAGAGAAGTGAGAGAAAGATCTTAGAATTCAGATAAATGATGATCACTGGTCCTTATTGCTCACAGATGCACAAAAAGGATTTATTAATAAAAGATATAAAATATTTAATTTTAAAACCATTCACGGGTTCTACTACACTCCTGAAAAAATGTGTTGTTTCAAAGGCAACAATGCATCAGATGTAAAACTGAGATCGGTGACTTTCTTCATATGACCTGGGCATGCCCAAAGCTAGAACAATGGTGGAAAGACATAGAAGATACACTCAAGAAAGTCTTAAACATAGAATTTAACTTATCGCCTTCCATAGGCTAGTACTTCTAGGAGATTACTCTAATCTCCAGTTCAACTCAATATATCAGCTGAAAAAATGTTTCTGTCTAAATGGATTGCTGAATACCCCCCTAGTCACTCACACTGGGTAAATGAACTCCTTCTGTGTCGGAGCGCCGCCGTCGTTATGCATCGAGGGAACGTGTTGCTTGGGAGTGTGATTGTGTGTGTGTAGTCAGAGGAGTCTCTATCTGTATCCTTGTTTATCTTCCGGTCATAGTAGCATGTAGCATTGCGCTATGTGTGCTAATAACAGAAAACACATACCTTTTGTTCATTATTAATAAATAAAGCAACTGCCGGAGGAACTGATGCTTTGAGCGGACCAATCACAGCCCTTGCGGTCCGCGTTGCCGTGACGCGTAGTTAGGATTTTTTGGAGGTGCACGTCAGGCTACAGCGTAGAGGTCTGCGTCAAGGCAGAGAGCTCTGTGTAGGTACACCGTACGTACGCTGTCGTTCCGACGCAGAAGTATAAATCATCCTTAAGAGATTCTTAAAAGCATGGCAAGCCTGGATTAACTTCCTAGAACAGTGATCTGTTAAACCTGTACTGCACCACCAATTACTTTTGTTTCCATTATTTTTTATTTTTTATTTGACGATTTCATTTTTGCTGTTTTTGTTTATGTTTGTTTGTTTTTCATTTAATTATGTTTTTTTTTTCTTTATATACACACTTGATTGTTTTTCTCGATTGTAGCAGCTGGACTGCTTTGCTCTGTATCATAAAAAATCAACAGCTCAATAAAAATAATGTTAAAAATAAAAAAATAAGAAATAGATAAAATAAGGTTAATTTTCCAGGCAAGCATGTTTATTGTTTTTAATCATTTTCTATAAGCAAACAGACAAAGGACAATAGTGTCTGTCATCTCTCGTGCCCTTGCTTGCCTATTGGAAGTGTGTGCTTGTGAGAGTCCCACTGAGGCTCAGATAAGTGTCACTGCATGCTCACTATTGTGGCACAGAAATAATGCAGAAACACTGAGAGTAACACAGTCGGCAACCGGAAATGACAAGATACGCTTACTTCAGTCAGCCCTTTCCTATGAGAAACGTGCCTTATGATGTGAATTGGTGTAAATAAAATTGAAAATCAAATTGAATTGTTCTTCTTAAATTAATGATCATATGCCCTACCTCTTAAAACATTCTTTAACGATCAAACCATATAAATCATGGTATTTTATTGGTCAGGTATTTGCTCTTCTTGTTTTGAAAGTACTGTACCAATACTACTACTACTACTACTAATAACAATAATAATACAATTTAATTTTAATTTTATTATTATTATCATAATCATCATCATTATTATTGTTATAAATGTTACTATTATTACAGTAATATATAGAAAAGGCATCAGATGCTTCCTCCAGACCACAGATCCATATTTTGGTTAAATGTCGTTGTGCTGTGTGTATAAAACCCATTCGTATTTGGAAAAGAGAGACCTATTTTATTCCAGAGGCGTTGCCTGGATTCTCAAATACACAGAAACACACTAGACATACTGTGCCTGCATGCATTACAGAACACGCATGCACACACACACACACACACACACACACACATACACACACACAAACAAGCATTTGAATATGATCTTTGGAGGGGAAAACAAAATGATTTTATGTTCAGTAGGGGTGTCTCGTACCACGAGATCTCGTGAGACAAAAACGAGAAACCTTTTACAGTGCTGCATACTGCATATGATAATTATATATTTAGAAAGTAGAACTGATTCATTACAAGATGATTAGTGAAAACATTTCAATTCAATTTCCATTTTGTGAATTTCAAATAAAAGAACAGTCATTTATTTCCTCTTTGAAGTTTTCTTAAAAATAGAGTTAAAATCTCGTCTCGATCTCGTGAGCTGAGTGACACCCCTAATGATCAGTTGAATTGTTCTTTCTAAAATAAGAATGACAAGATAAATATGGCACTATATTACAGTTGTGGATTTCTTTTTTGTTTTTTAAAACAATTGGTTGCCTACACACTTCAATACTGAATCCATGTCTTCAAAACTCTCAGTCAACTTTACCAACAAATATTTTACAAACAAAAGCAAATCCTTCCAGCAGACAGTAACTGTGTCAATCAGGCACAGTTAAATAAAAACACTAACCAGGCAACACAAAATGCAGCTTTTCATGGCAGTCTGTGAAATTGCTTTTTTATTGTGTAAATGTTGTTTTTGATTACTAATAGTCTAAAAAAATTTGTATTACAAAATACAACTTCCTGTATTGAAAAAACAACATTGCAAGGGTTGCAAAATGTATTCCTCAAAAACTGATTTGGTGAAGGCTCACTTGAACTGTGGCTCACCAGCTCACATTGTGTAAGAGCAGGCTTAAGTTAAAACAAAGGGTAAAATCCAAACCTCCTGGTGAATTCCATCACCACATAGCTGTGGTACGCTCACATCAAATGGAAGTTAAAGAGAGACCATCAAGTACAGCATAACAGTCACAGTCATTTCAATTTACAGAGCACTTACAAAAGACATTGCAAAATTGTTACAAATAAATAAATTATACAGAAAATACATTTAAGATCATCAAAAGCACAAACTATTAACTATAAACAGTTACAAACAGGAAATCAGTAAAAGTTAAAAGGTGTTCAGATGACACACGCGCACGCACACACACACAAACACACACACTTCAAAAACAGACTGGCTGGTGCCTGTGTAGCCCCAGGGATGTGTGTTGCTGCCTTGATGACATGCTCAGATCCAGATTGGGCTGCACGACTCCTCAGCCCCACTCCAGGAGGAGGGATGATCCATGGCCACCTCCTCCACCTTCTCTTCCGCCTCCTCATTTCTGCTCCCTCTTTTTCTATCCTTCTCCCTCTTTTTTTGCAGGCTTAATTCTGCTGCTTCCTGTATTTTATATCCTTCTCGCCTTCTTTCTCTTCTCTTCTCCTCTAGTCTCCCCTCCTCCTCTCTCCTCTCCCCTAAACCATTTTAACAGATCTCTCAAAGTCCAGCCAAGACTCACTGTCACTTCATTAAGCTGCAATCACACTGACAAACTCAAGTGCAGCAGTAAATGTCATTTTTTCCATTGTCTTGTGTGGAGAAAATTGTGGTTTCTATGGTTTCCAGTTATGTCTGATGAATTTGTGAGCTGCACTGCTGAATGAGCAGCATGTGATACTGAACCAGTTAAACCTTCTGATTAGGGTTTTAAAAACATTTAGATATCCAAAAGAAAAAGAATTGCTCACAAATTGTGTGTGTGTGTGTGTGTGTGTGTGTGTGTGTGTGTGTGTGTGTGTGTGTGTGATTTAGACAGCAAAATTAAGGAGTGTCTGAAAGGACAGAGGCAGACAAAAGAAACACAAACAGATTAGAGGATATATTAGAGGGGATATATGTTTTGCTCTGTCTTTGATTCTATTGTTTTTTCATAGGTCAAAGGTCAGCTCTAATTGGCTTAATGGACTGTTCTGACCTAAAACAAGCAGATCTCAGATCAGCCTGGATCAGAGGCCATGAAGGAGCAACAAAGCAGTAAACAGACAAGTGTTAGACACAACACTGCCATCCAGCAGGCAGACAGAGTTACTGAGCAGCTCCTCCTGTGGACCCTGTTCTTTATCAAGTCCTGGACAAATGGATACACTGTCAGGAAATAGTCCCATAACCTAACTTCTCCAAAAACCACAAATCATATGGACAGATGGTTTACATGGAAAAAGTAAAATTCACCCTTGGCATTGACATGTTTTTTTAATTTTTAATTTTTTAAAACTTTTTATTTATTTATTTATTTACATATACAAAGAACATGAGATCATCATGGGTGTTAAAGTTAAAATCAAAGTCTTATGTTACACATACATCATGGTTTCATACACAATCCATTTTGCCCAGCGTTCAGTACATATCTCCAACTGAAGTCTTAAAAGTAAGTCTCTCCACACAGTAAATTTCTTGAATGATCCCGCGCCACACGTCCAATGTTGGAGGATCTAGTTGCAACCATTTCCTAGTTATAACTTTCCTACTACTTGCCAAAAGTATCTTCAATAAGTATTTATCTTTCTGTAGGACTGTTTCTGGTATTTTACCAAGATATAAAGTAACAAAAGCGAAATCTAAATCCACCCCAATTATTTTATTTATCTCAGTAGCCACCTCTCCCCAGAATGACTGGATTTTTGGACAGGCCCAATAAACATGAAAGTGATTAGCCATAGAGGTCCCACATTGTCTCCAACAGAAACCTCGGCTCTGTGTGCCTGTTTGCAATGCTGTTATTTTAGGAGTTATAAAAAATCTCACTACATTCTTCCAGCCTCTCTCAATGATCTTGAGTTTGCAGTGGTCGCTTGTGTCTCACATATTTCCATCCAGATCTCTTCTGATATTTGTGTTTCTGTCTCCCTCTCCCATTTTTGTTTAATGTATATCGTAGAATGATTTTTAGAGGCTTTTATACTTTTATACCATATATTCTTGAGACTAACTTTTTATTGTCTTTTTTTTATATGCATCATGAAATATAGAAGGGTTAGGGTTAAGGTTCCTTCTCCTCTTTGATTTGTAATTTTTTATTGTAATAGTCTCTCACTTGCAGGTATCTATGAAAGTCCTGCTTTTCCAGTACAAATGTGTCTGTAATTGACTCATAACTCTGAAATTTTCTGTTTGAGATGAGGGAACAAAAAGATGTGATTCCTCTACTAGCCCACCATCCAATGTAGCAGGTTCAATTTCTGGATCATATTCTACCCAATTTAAGACCCTAGCCTGTTTCTCTATTTATAACTTCCTCAAAACCTTAAACCATAGCTGAAGAGTGAATAAAGTCCATTGATTCAAACTGTTACAATGTCTTTCAGCTTGGCTTTTATTTCCTATTATACCTTTTTTTATCTGTGTAATTTTCAAGCATTTCCATTTAGATTCATAATTTGGAGCGCACCAGTATACTAAAGGGTTAATTGCGCAGCATAATAATAATAATCCTGTAAGCATGGTAAAGCTCTTCCTCCCTTCTCTTTTTTCAGCTGCAGTGTCTTGAACTGAACCCTAGGTCTTCTATTGTTCCAAACAAACCTTGAGCTCCAGGTATTCCACTCATCAAATAGTTTTTGGGGTACCTCTAGAGGCAATCACTGGAAGAGATAAAGAAGCCGTGGCAATACATTCATTTGAATTATTTCTATTCTATTACTCATATCTAGTGGGAGGAGGGTCCATTTAGAGATGTCAGATTTGATCTCTTTATTAATGAGGCCATAGTTGTTTTCAAAAACTTTTGATATATCTTTAGTAAGGTTTATTCCTAAATATTTTATTTTAAAATTATATTTCTCTTTTGTATCTGGGTGGGGAGTATAATTAAATGTGACAGCTTATATCCAGAATATGATTTTTTTTTAGCAGGGACATCAATTCAGGGATGCTTGAGTCTGGGTTTGTAATGAAAGAACATCATCTGCAAACATACAAGTCTTATGTTCTTCTCCTCTAATCATAATCTCCTCTATCTCAGAGCCCTCTCTAATTGCTTGAGTCAATAAATAAGGCAAATAGGGTTGGGCTCAGGGGACAGCCCTGGCATGTCCCTCTTTCTAAATAAATAGTTTGCGACAGGTGTCCATTGATCCTGATCCTGGCTGTTGGAGAGAAGTATAACGCTCTAATACATTTAATAAAACCGTCTTTGAAGCCGAATGTTGCAAGCACCCTGTATAGATATTCCCAACCCATCGAGTCAAAAGCCTTTTCGGCGTCTAGGCTGACCAATATTGCACTGATGTTTTCTGATGTAATATGACTGAGTGAGTGAGAGAGAATTGATGATATAAGTCACCATGTGGGGCGCGCAGGTGGTCGAGTGGTTAGAGCGCATACCATATACGCAGCCGACCCCGGTTCGAATCCCGATCGGAGGTCCTTTGCTGCATGTCACACCCCCCTCTCTCTCCTATGTTTCCTGTCTATCTACTAATAAATAAAGGCGTCTATGCCAACAAAATCTTAAAAAAAAAAAAAAAAAGTCATCGTGTGGTGATGTGTCAATTAAACTTGTTTCCATGGGTAATCTAGTTTGTGAACTCCAGTTTGTAAACTAGCAGCTTCTGCCTACTGATAAGATCTTAGCATGTGTATGGTAGCTGATGGTAACGATGCAAAAAGTAAAACCAGTCAATAAATAAAATAAATAAACCACAAATTATAAGTGTGTTTGTTCTATCTGTATATTTGTGCGATATACGAATTTTGCAATTTACTTTTATTTCTGTGTTTTTATTAGCAATATGTTATATTCTTTATAACTTATTTATATTTATACAGTAATAGAATTGTTTCTATTTTTAGTGCTTCATTTTTGGTATTAGTGATTGTCATAATTGAACATAATGTTGGTATTTATGGTTGTACACACACATCACATCAGCCAAAAGATCCAACAGCTATGGTTGCCCTTGTTTATTGGTCTATTTAGATTTTTTTCGGTATCATTTCTGAGACCCCAGCTAAAATCTTGCTTTGACTTTTTAAGGGGGTTCCAGCTGTCAGTTAGTGGCAGTTGAACCCAAGGCTGTGACTGCGAGAAATAAAATTCTATGGTTCCATTTACAGTATGTTGTAGCAGTATGGAAGGAAGGAAGGGCAAGTCTGACATAAAAGATACATTTTATTTCCTCTGAATTGAAAATAAATTTTAACCTCGAAACTAGTAGTTTGACAGAACCATTGTGACTCAAGGTTCAATGAGATATGAATTAAAGCTAGTAAGTGGATATTATGTGGATTTTATTTTTGGTCATATTTTAAACTTTTCATTTTGGGAGCAGTCAGACTCTTTAGTGCTTGAATCTTTTGTTCTGAGTCATCATTTGGGCTGCACATGTCCACTAAGGAAATGTCAAACACTTGAATGACAGGGACCAGTAGCATATATGGAAAATGTAATCTTTCATTGGCTCTAACAATACTGTACCAACTCTGACATAGAGGCTACCAACCATCTTGAGACCATTAGTTGTTTTCATTCAGCTTGTCTTCTCACATGGATAAGAGCAGAGTTAGGAACCAGATTACATTTTGACCTTCCATGCATTTATGGACCAGCAGCAGTTTGGCTAACAGAGTATGTGAACTCTATGCTTTTCAGCTCATAAATATCTGTGATTGTGACAGGCCTGAGAGGCATGCAGTCAAGAGCTTCCGACCAGCTCCAGGAAGCTGCAGAAGCACACTCACCCAGGGGTTATGATGGCTTCTAACTCTTGACCTCGACCTGGAAAGTACATACAAAAAATATGGCCACTGTGTGCTTGGCTGTCTCTATGACAGACATTCCCATCCCACATTCCCAGCACTTCTTGAGAGGGGATCCAGGGGTTTCTCAGGATATAAAAATCTGTTTAATATCTTTCTTGCGTTGTTCAGTAGACAAGTGAGATGTTAAAACATGAAAAAGTTTGGAAACATACTAGTGCAGTGCCTGTTTGGATCGGGCGATTTCTCAATACCTATAAAGAACATTGCCCCTTCCCTAGGCACTACAATTTACCAATTCTCCATTAATGCCTCAAATGCAGGCTATTGGTAGACGTTACAATTCACCCTTACTCCCTAAATGCCTGAAAGATTGGTGGTTCGATTCCCGGCTCCTCACGGCTCCTCCAGTCCACTATATAAGCTATATAAGTACAGTCCATTTACCATCTATTTATAGTTGAGCTGACGCAGATCAGATGAAGTGTAGTGCCTGTTCAAAATGAGCCTAAGACATTATATAGTATGTCTCATGAGGCACAAAGCATGAGGAACAGGATTATAGCGCAACCCTCTAACCCTTTTCATTTAATTCTCTGTGGTAGTTCTTATCACTAAGGATGTAATCTCATCTCCAACCACAATGTTGGTTGCAATAGGACTGTCCATATTTGCACTTGTTGTATGTACATTCAGAAGAAGAAGCAAATCAAAGTTGTTAATGAGGTATTTTCATATATTTTTGAATGTGCCTAAGACATCCAGCACACTAAATCTTGAATTTTCATTCACAGTAATGTTACAGTCCAATAGTAGAAGCTTAAGTCTCTTAAACTTTTACAAGTCATTAACACTGTAGGGATAGCCTCACTATGCGGCACCCCAAAAATGTTGGGTAACCTTATTAATAATGACTAATAATTATCATAAATAATTATTAATAAGAAATTAAGGAATAATCAATACTATTATTGATTTAGGGAACGTTGGCAGCTGGAAGTGACGTTGGTTGTCTCACAGCCAATCAAGGATGAGGACCGAGGGATTAAGGGATTTTTAGTTCTGGGGTGATTAGCCCCTTTGGTGCTCTTTCCTTTGTTTGAGGGCTGAAGACAACTCAGAGTAGGCTGTTTGATTGCGATGTAGGCCTCTCAGGGACACAATAGGCCATGTTCCACATTAAATTCCGTGTAAAGTAAGAATACCAAAACCTTCTCAGCTCTGTAACCAGCGACTCTACATTGTATGTGACGTGCTATACTATGTAGATTTGTATTTTGTATGTTTCCTGTTTGTTTTTGCACTGTTTATTGTGCTGTTATTGTTTTAATACTGACCTACTGAAGGGACTACAGATTAAAATTAGCAATAAGATAACTCAATACAACAAATGATAACGTTTATGTTTAACACTGTACACTGTCCCAATAACAGCAAATTACAAATTACTACTACATACATCAATCAATCATTAATCAATCTTTATTCATATAGCACCATATCACAAAAGTCATCTCAAGACACTTTACACATAGAGCAGAGCTAAACCGTACTCTTTAATTTAATTTAAAGACACCCAACATTACCACATGAGCAAGCACTTGGCAAGAAAAAACTCCCTTTTAACAGGAAGAAAACTCTGACAGAACCAGACTCAGAGTGGGAGAACATCTGCCTCGACCAGTTGGGGTAGAGAGGAGAGAGAGAAAGGAGAGGAGAGAAGCACATTGAAAAAACATTGAAGTTAGAAGGTCCGGGACTGGAGAATAGCGGGTCCAGGACATGAATCTATGTGCGATTCAGTCTTTGGAATATACCATGAATTTGGTGAAATTAAGAAGCAAAATGTATGTCCATGTGTATACTCATGATTAAAGACAAAATACAGAAAAGCAGAGGCAGTGAACAAGAAGACTGCAAGCTAGTAAATATGGATGTTAACAATGTTGGATTTAAAGTACTTACTAATGAAATATTTGTTAGACCTCAAGAATACACACATATGTTCTGGTGATGTAAATAGAATAATTGTGTTTGTTTACAAGAAAATGTTTCACATCATGATCCTGAAATAATGTTTTGTCTCTCCCTCTCCTCCCTCTCCACTTTATTCCTTCTTCTCCATCTTCTGCCCCCCCCCCCCCTCTCTCCCTAGCCCGGTTCTGCCTGAGCTTACTTCCTGTTAAAGGGGAGTTTTTCCTTGCTGCTGTCACCAAGTGCTGCTCATATGGGTATGTACGTTCTAGCCTTGCTCTATGTGTAAAGTGTCTTGAGATGATTTTTGTTGTATTTTGGGGCTGTATAAATATTGATTGATTAATTAATTTATTGATTGATTGATATATGATCCAATATGTGCAGTGCTTTCTAGGTTCAGGTCCTTGGGGCCTTGCTTTGAAACTCACCACTTGAACGTGGTGGAAGGGTATGCTTAACCCTGTGGACCTGCAGTTATCTGACTTACAGTTTATTGACTAACAGCTTTGGCAGAAAGCTACTACATACAAAGTAGATGACATTACTGTTTGATTACTATGTCACATGACTATTGCCTATAAAGTTGGCTAATTACTATATAGTAAGTGTAATTATACAATCCTAAGCTTTCATGATTAATGTGAAGCATAAACCTCCAACTGTCCCAGTGTGTGTGTGTGTGTGTGTGTGTGCGTGTGTGAAGAGTTTATGATAGAATTATGATATGTTAGTCAGTAATAAGTAGCGGCAGCATGGCATCACTCAACAACATAAACAGTGTCAGAGTTTAAAATAGACCAGAACTCCTTCTGCCTTACTGTCCCATGAATCACTCTTTCTCTCTCTCTCTCTCACTCACACTCTCTCTCTCACTCACTCTCTCTCTCTCTCTCTCTCTCTCTGTCTCTGTCTCTCACACACACACACACACACACACACACATACACACACACAGACACACACGTTCTCTGACACCATCAGTCTGCTCTTGTCCTGTTATTGTGATCCTGCACCAAAGCAAAACACCACCCTAGTGTGTGTGTCTTCCCCTTTGAGTACAGGACATACACACAAGTCTGAGTTCCTTGTGTGTGTGTGTGTGTGTGTGTGTGTGTGTGTGTGTGTGTGTGTGTGTGTGTGTTTGTGCTTGTGTAGGAGGGGTTGTAATTTTAACAACCTTTAATTGACCAAACTTTTGTTTGACATGCTAGGGTAACATGGCCACATCAATCTAGTGCCAATTACAAGTGGCTCCACGCCGACCGGGCCCCCAGTCGTCGTGACAACCTGGATGATTGATCACCACCAGCAACAATTCTCTAATCTGATCAGGCAAATTACCATGGCGACTGCCGGGGCCATCTGAGTCCCGCACCTCAAAATTAAATCCACTGAGCTCATCTCCTCAACGCAGTGACACACACACACACACACACACACACACACACTGGCATCTGCATTCTCCTCTTTCCCTTTCAAACACAGTGACACAGAAAATAGAGAGAATCTCTAGTAAGGGTCTCTTGGGGCTCAAAGCACCAGGTGATGGGAACGGTGGGGGACATGAAGACATATTAATGTACTAAAGACTTAATGAACCTCCACCCAGAGCAGAGGTGGAGGAAGAGGAGGGAATGGTGTTTACTTTATTAGTTTACAGCAGATTAATGGGGATAATCATTTAAGTGATGGAGATGGATTACCCTCTCAAAACTGGTCGTGGCTATACACAGCCGCCCACCTACAATCAACCCTCTCTCTCTCACACACACACACACACACACACACACACACACATATAGGGATATCAGTCAGGTTAGATTGCTGATTTGTAAACAGCTTTTTTTTTCATAATAACAATCCGATCTGCTCCAGTCAATGATATCCACTTTTGATATGATTGAGTTTGATTGATTACAAACTTATTGTGGAGTTGACCTGCGTTGTATTGGTTATCTATGAGTAAACTATGTATTTTAATGTGCTATTTATATGAGATACATTTTTTATTATATTATTTTGGTCATTTTATAGTTGTGTACTAACTCAAACCCTCTTTCAAAGAATGCTTTCACAGCCAGGTATAAGAAAGACATTAGTGTAATATGTGTATAATATCGCATCACAACCTGCAAAAAGTAATTTCAGGGTGACCCCCCCCCCCAATTAAATTCAACGTCAGTATAAAAACACAGCCAGGGGCAATAAATAAATATGTGAGCAGAGGTGAGGGTGGTAAATGGACATGCAGCACATCCAACTTAGGCCACTTTATGTTATGCCACAGAGCTGAAATTGACATTTTTTGTAAACTTTAACTTTGCATGAGCCATAATTATAGTCTTATCCATAGTTTCTTTAATATAACCAGCATATTTCCCTGACTATGAACTATACTATGGGTGACACAGAATGTAAAAAAAAACATCACTGAATGTAGTGGCGGACTGGGACAATAATTCAGGCCGGGAATTTGATGCCATTCAAGGCCACCCTTCACACTTTTAATTTTGTATTCTAACCCTATTTGTTGGAGTGATCAATAAGTTCCCTATTAGAATATATTATTTTCATTGAAAACTCTGTATTGAAGCAATGGGTGAACCCTAAAAAAAATCCACTGGCATGTGTAGGTCTACTTTGAAATAAATGAAACAGAGCTATATGCAGGCCTATTTCAGTCCTCCCTGTATATGTGGAAAATGAATCAAATGAAAAGTAAGTATTACTATTAATGACAGCAAACTGCAGCAGAGACTAACGTTAACTGCTCCTCTCTTCTCTCTCAGCGTGTGTACAGCTGAGACACAGACAGGAAGTGGTGGAGAGTTGTCAACAACTTAACTCACTAAGTTAACAACACAATCCTTCATATGACAAAAAATACTGCCATAAAGAATGCGTTTTGAATGATATAAACGAAAGCTATAACCTTCTTGACTGACCTGCCCTCCTGGTGAACATGTCACTTATTTAAATAATATATATAATTTAAAAAATAATAATATTTAGCGGCATCAGTGGCAAGGCATTTGCATCTTCTGTCCCTCTCCCTCTCTGCTCCACCTTTCCTTTTCTTCTGTCCCTCCATTTCTTGTGGTTTGAATAACAGTACAGGTTTAGAAGGTATATGTATTTAAGGTAGGTATAATTAATTAATTCCTGATACTATCAGCCTTTTAAATGACTCATAAAATCCAATCCTGTATTTATTTTACTTAGCTTGTTACACATATTTGTTTTAAGTTAGCACTACAGCCCTAAAACGGCTCGTCGTAATCCTTAATGAAACCTAAACAAATTCCAGCACTAAGACTCCTGACATCCAAACACTGGTCCACCGCTCAACCTACTCCTGCTTCATTACAGTCATACAGGATACGATCTGTGTGCAATAACATAAAGGCTATTCAGGGTTTGCAGCTGTAAATAAACATTAGGCTAACGGAAATGTGAAGGGTGGCCCAGGCTTGTCGTTTGGCCTGCTGGGTGATTGAGTTTAGTGCTGATGTTGAGCTGATGGAGAGACTCACTGCTCCCTGAAGGAAATTAAGATGCTATTTTGTCACAGATGTCTGGCCTTAGACAAGATATTGCATCCACCCAATGGCAATAAAAGTGTCACAAATGCACACCAATCCACACTTATACACACTGGGACAATTCATCAGACATAAACATATAATATACACTCAATGTTGCGCATACATATGTTGGAGCACTCGCATGCATAAACACAAACATGCAGACACAACCTCAAAGACATACAAACACATACAGATGCACACACTGTACACTGGTACTCCTACAGACAAATTACACACACACACTGGATTCACACACAAACCTGCATACACCTGCATATACCAAATAGTGGAATGCAACTATGCACATCCACAAACAAATACATAGACATAGATGCATACACAAACATACAAGATAGAGACAGGGCACTGCAATAATTCTGAATAGTCTTTCCTCTTCTTAATATAATTTTCTTATATATTTGTAGCTCCTCTAGGTAGTAAGCATGAGGCCTGAGATCATTTTTAAACACAGGGCTTATTTAGTCACCGACTGACCCGTGAGAACTGAAGAGAAAGGAAGGTAAATAAATAGTCAAATAAATATACATGACAATGCACAGCCTGTAGCTTAATACAATTTACACAAATGCACCAATAAACATACCTCATAGGCTGCACACTACCATAAGGGCTCAATCTTGTGTCATTTCTTCTTTCTTCTTCTTCTTTGTTTATGTTTAACTCCTTTAACTCTTTAATTAACTTAATTAACCACCCTTGTGGTTTCTCCCTTGCCATACTCTGTCAAGTGGAGTGTTACAAAAAAAAGGTGCTGTGTAGAAACAAATAACAATGAACCCCGCTGGGGTATTAAAGATGAACTCACATTTGTTTGTCCCTTGATCACATCTTATCTGCCGCACTGCTCCACGAAGGGCAATGAATGAACGCAAGGTGTTAATGAAGGCATCCAAAGTCAAGTCATCGAGCATTTCAATGTGAATTTCTCTGGTACACATACAGGTGAGTAACAGTCCGTACCTCTTCAACTCTTTCCTCCCTTCCTTGACGTAAAATGGACCAAAACAATCCATAACACAGTAAGTGAATGGAGGTGTAGCTTCTGTTCGGTCTACAGGAAGATCTGCCATCCTTTGTTGTTCCATGCCTGTTCTGAACTTCCTGCACTTGGTGCACTTGAATGGAATGGATTTAATCTATGCAACCTGGACTTGAGTTGTGTCTCCTTGTGATGCTGGAGATACAGGATTTCTTGAGAGAGGTGTATTTCTTGAACCGTCTTGATTATGGTTAACTGTGCTTCCCTCCTTTCTTCTAAACCAGTGGCTTCACAGGACTGTGACTTCAGGCCTTTGACTTCTTTAGCAAGGCACTTCAGTCTAGCAATGGCCTTCACCAGCCTTGACCAATCAGAGAACTTGTGTAGGTGATCCAACAATGACCTCGCCTCCTTTGCCTGTATGTCATAAACGTGGGCCTTCTTGAGCTCTGGGTCACTTCTTGGGATCTCTCCCACCTTGACATCTCCACTTGGTAGCTCTTTCTGCCAATGCAGGTCTGGGCCTGTGAACCAGTTAGATGTTAACAGCTAGTTAGCTCAGAGACCTCTTGAGGCGTGATCTGCTGGGTTTTCCTCTGAAGTCATGTACCTCCATTGTGCTTCGCTTGATATGTTCCACGCAATTAGCTATGAACATATGAAATCTTCTGGCTTCATTACTGATGTAACCCAGTACAATCTTTGAATCTGTCCAGAAGATTTCTTGTATGCAGTGTTCCCTCTAATTTTTCATGTGTCTGGGCATACACACAAGCTCCCTGAGCACACTGAGGACCACTGTGAGCAACATCAGATGTGCACGCTGTGGCCACACACCAGTATCACACCTGTTCAAAACCTTGGATCATAGCAAGTTATATGGCTTATTAAAAGAATCAAATTACACCAGCAATTTTCATTAGTTTACTTTTAATATAAGTGATTTGGCCCACTTAAAAATGAAAAAGACAAAAATCTTGTTGTTCATGAGATGTGTAGTATGTTATATGTGAGAGTCCTGCTTTGGCCATGGGAAGAGTCCTGCTTTGGCCATGGGAAGAGTCCTGCTTTGGCCTGGGTGAGGTCCTGTTCTGGAAGAAATGATACATATACACCTTTCAGACATATCATTTTGTTCACATTAAAACATTCACATTTTGCACAATGACATGTGCTGTAGCTTGTGATACAGTGTAAATTCCTGAAACTCTTTGTCTGTAAAATATCTAATTACTCAGTTTTTTATTAGTATTTCTACTACCCATAAATTATCTAGTAGTAACAGCATTTAATGATTAATATCCATAAATAAAAAATCTTAATAAATGTCACTAGAATATGCACAAATCTGACTAAATTTTACCTTATTTTTTTCTGTCCTTCTCACTTCTCCAATGGCTGTACACTTTGTCCAGGTTGATGGCTTCGTCTGCTTCTTGCTTTGACTTTATGCGCATCAGCTGGTCCAAATGTGCCACTTCAAGACGATTTCTGGATGCTGTTTTGATATGATTCATTAAACTAAATCCTCTTTCACAATCTGCACTGGAAGCTCGAAATGTAGCACAAATATCCACAAGCTGTGAGATCTCCTTTAGCTCCTCACATCTAAGTGCTGCAGCAACCATATCTGAGAATGTGCTGATTGACCCCTGTTTAAGTTGTTGTTTATGTACTTGAATTCAGCATATTGACTGTTAATGGCCTCCATAGACTGTGGGTGGTGGAGAATGGCCTCATACTTCTTTGCCAGTGTGGCAATGTCTGCTGATCCATAGTCAAAACTGATGTCTGAGCTCAATGCTTCAATGTCAAATGCAGACCACTCCTTTAATTCATCCTCTGGAAAACGAGCATCCATGTGATCACAGAGCTAGTGAAAAGAGTAATCTCACCAGTATTTCTGCCATCAGCTGATGAGGTCCCCATTGCCTCTTTGACACGGTCACTCCACTGTACATCCTTCTCCTTCAAGTATTGGGAACGCAACTTCTCAATCTTTGCTCTAGCAAAGCAGTGTCCTTCCATCACAGTCAGGTTGCGTCTTTGTAAAGTGAGGCAGAGTTGTGCTAGCTCACCCAAAACATCTCCCAGAGCAGTGACAGTAACCTTGAACTTTGAGCTTGTTGTAGCAGTACTTTGCCACTGGATCTCTGTTATCGGTGAATTCGCTTTTGCAGAATTCTTGAAGCACAGTGTAGTTCCTCAGAACAGCATTGACAGCTTGGTCGACAGCCATCGCACTTCGTTCAGAGGCCTGAATGACAGTGTATCTTCATCAAGAATCTTTGCTAGGTCCTCCATTTTGCTCCTCTTCACAGTGGACCGAGAGAAAGTGGAATACACAGTTCTAAGAAGAGTTTTCACATCTCGCATTAAAGGTACATTTTTCTAGGCATCATCAATGCCCAAGTCCTCTCTATGGGCCATACAATGTTGTTCAGTTAGGTGTGGTATTTGGCGCTTTAACAAAGCCGCAACTCCATTGTGTTTTCCTAGCATTACTGAGGCACCATCGGAGGTCAGCATCACCATTCTCTGCATGTCCAGTCCATGTTTGGCTGCACAATATCCTGAGCAGTGCATGCTGTCAGCTGGATGATGCCACCAAACACAGTTTTATAGTTAACATCATTTTCCTCCCTGTATTTAATATATAGGACTAGCATTTTGTGTACTGATATGTCTGTGCTCTCATCTACTATCAGGGTATGCCAGGGTACATTTTTAACACTGCACATTGTCTCATTCTGCATCTCATTGATCGAGTTCACAAATTCAAAGGCATAGTTTCTGCTTTGCCAGCTTTCTGGTATACTCACATACTTTGCCATGTGATTGTGGATTTGTTGAACTGACAGCATTGATGCATTCATTTTGATGGCAAGTAAAATATTGTCAATGAGAACTTGAACTTACTCAGATTTTGTTTTGTGTGACAGCTCGTTCCTTTTCTCTCGGTCTTTTGCGCTCTCCCCCAATAATGTACCAATCCCCTGTCCCATCTTGAGTCTTCGTACAATTCCAACAGCTTTCAAATGACTTTTCTGCTGAATGTGACGGTTGAGGTAATCCAACTTCCATTCAGTCCACATTTTTCCCTCCGAAAACTCACTTGCTACTTTGGCTTCGCTGCATGTTTTACAGAGTAGACCTTTCTCACTCGAAAAAGAAAAAATCTCACCCAGTTTCACCGCTTGTTCTTCTATTTGCACATACTCCGACAGCCATTCCATCTTAAAAGAACCGCATTTCTTTTTTACTTTGGCTTGGTGAGTGGATGTGTCTCTGCCTGTTCGTTTCGCCATGGTAAGGGTTGTTGTTAGCTAGCTAGCCTGCACGGCGTGTATGGTCAGGGCAGAGGGCACATATGCAAGCACTGTCAATGCTATGATTGGCTGCGTAGCGTAAGTGAACCGTATCGTATCATTGGCTGGACACCTGTCACTCACTGAGTTACATTGCAAAATGGTACAGAAAACAATATTATTGGTCTAATTAATTAGATTAGATTAGGTCTAATATTAGATATTAATTAATACGTTTATGTTGAATTTTTTTTTGCGCTGCATAGATTTTCTTGTGCGCTGAGAATGTGCAAACAGTGCACGATTGCGCAAGCGTACAGCTTAGAGGGAACATTGCTTGTATGCATTCCACTTCAAGCTCTCTTTTGAGCATGCCACACTGACTCTGACAGCTACTACCGCTGCTGACAGCTCTAGTCTCAGTATGGTGGTTACCTTAGTAGGAGCAACTCTTGACCTCCCCCATGACTAGAGTACAGTGCACTTCACCTGATATGAACATTCTCCATATCCTAACACACTGGCATCGAAGAAATGATGCAACTCATAGTGCAGAACCTTGAAGTTTGGTGGAACGTAGCACCTCTGGATCTTCACACCAGCCAGGTTTTTCAGGTCTAGGAGCCAGAATTCCCACAGGGGTCACAGGTCTTCAGGTACAGGACACATCTGCTGCCTTTTTCCCTGCCAGGATGAACGGTGCCACAAATCCGAGCGGTTCAAATACTGAGGCAACCGTGGACAAGACTCCCCTTCGGGTATGTGGATTCTCCTTGATGACTACTTGGAACTGGAATTCATCTGAGGTCACACACCACTGGACACCAAGCACTCTTTCCATATGATGTTCACCCAGCACCATATCCAGGTCCTTGACAACCTCAACATGTTCCTCCTATCCTGTGGCCATGACTTCCTCACTATTTTAGATCAACTTATGCAGCCAGAGTTTGCCTGTGCTGAAGAGTTCTTTTGCTTCCTTCACCAGTAGGATGGCTTGCCTTTCAGATGTGACACTTGCTAGCCCATCATAAACGTAGAAGTTTCTTCTGATGAATTGGATGGTGTCTTCACTGAATCTTCCCTGTCCTTCATCAGCAAGATGTCTGAGTTCAAAGTTGGCACAGCCAGGGGATGAAGCTGCACCAAACAGGTGAACTTCCAGGTTTCCGCCCTCCCACCAAAGGAAACGTAAGTAATCCTGGTCTTCTGCCTTCACATGGAATTGGTGAAACATGCGCTCGATGTGACACATTATCGCTATAGGACCTCTACCAAAACGACAAAGGACTCCGACCAAGTTGTTTGTTAACTCTGGGCCGGTTAGTAGATGGTCGTTCAAGGAAGTCTCCTGAAACCTTGCAGAACAGTCAAAGACAACGCAGATCTTTCCAGGTTTCTGTGGATGATACACCCCGTGATGGGGTATGTACCACACTGCAGTCTTATTGATGTCTTCTTCAGGATCCCTTTCTGCATCTCTGCGAGCTATGATGTCATCCATGAAGGTTTTGTAGTCCTTGTAGTACTGTTCCTTTCTTCTCAGCTTCCTTTCTAAGCAACGTGTATGGCACATAATAAGAATAAAATAAACAGGGGCAGTTACAATATTTTTGCTTAGTTTTATAACTTTTTGGGTTTTTTGTATATATTATTTTTAATGTTTAGGCTCTACAGTATCTATCTATCTATCTATCTATCTATCTATCTATCTATCTATCTATCTATCTATCTATCTATCTATCTATCTACATACAGACACTCAATCTCCACGAAGAGGTTTAATTACTGTCCTCTCTTTCATTTTCCCCCTCTCCTGCCCACTGCAAGATAGATCTCAGTGTCAGAGCAGCTGACAGATTAAGACAGAGCACATGTACCACTGCATATGCACATACACACATATGCTCACAAACACACACGCCTGCACACACGCACACACAGGCAAGTTATAACCATAGACAGGTAAATACACAGATCCTATCCCTCTTTCTGTTCTTCTGTTTTCAGCATCTCCCCTCCCCAACACACACATATGTACTCCCTCATTCATGCACAGGCTTCCTGTTCCTCATACTTCCATGGTTACGGGGTACACAGTGCTAGTAAATAGACTCCCTGGGTCAGGCTGGATAGTTTGGATTAAAGCAGAGTCAATTCAACTGTAGGTTGAGCTCAGTTTACAGCACGGCATCCACACACAAGTGCTCAATCTAAACAACTCTTAAAGTTTAAGAGCAGTGCATACATCTAGTTGGCTTTAGATGGAGTGGACAGTGAAAACAAGAGGCTGTGTCTCCCTACTTCTTCAAAACAATTGGTGACCACATTTTTACAGAAAGTCTTTTGGTGGTAAAATTGTTGCTGTGCTATGTGGTTAAGGTGTGTGGGATACACTATTTTGAACTGTTATTAGAGATGGAACTGCTCTGCAGGTAAAAAGGACAAACATTTAAACTTGTGGAATGTGACTGAAGACTAATGTCTACAGTTTGCCTGCACACTGGCATTGGTGTGATCATTTTGTGAGTATTGGACAGGCTCCACTTTGCATGTGATTTGGACCAACAGTGTTTGGCAAAAAAAAGGAAAATATTCCTTTGTCTGTGAATGGAAGATGATGAAAGTTAATAATATTCACATAGAACAGTCCAGTATCACAAGGAATTATTGCACAATTTATATGCACTGCACAACAAGTTTTTATTAATTGCAATATAAACCTTAACCATACCACCATGCACAGATAATGTAAAGAGTGTGCATTTTGCAGACTGAACCAACATCATGTTTCTTGTCTGGCAATGGGATTGTACAATCCAATTTCACTTCTTGTAAACAAAAAGTTAAAGTAAAAAAAAATAATAATAATGCAGTACAGTGTTAAACTGCAGTTAAAATGTACCAATTAATACAAACCAAAACCTTACCTTTAGTTGGATAGTTGAAAGTGTCAGCATGACTTTATTATGACAAAAGCAACTGTGATTTTTCAAAAAGAAATGGCATCTGACTTTGTGTTTGGTCAGGAGGAAAGAAATGAACATGAAGATGCCATCAGTGATGTCAATGTAACGATTTAAGAATACTCTACCCAATGGATGGAATTTACTTTGGACCAAGATCTGCTAAGGAAGGAATGCAAGGAAATTAGGTCAAAAGCTGCGAAAAAAGCAAATAAATCGACATTGACTTTTTATGTCTTACTTTCTTTGTCTAAATGAAAAAGATATTTACCGCCAGTTAATGTGATACATTTTTGGAAAACATAATAACATTTTAAGACTGATATTGTAGTTAAAAAATACATCTGATATTCTAAATAAGATGATTATGTATTGATGTGAGTGAAAATATATTGGAATAATACTTTGAACTAATTTAAAGGGAAGTTGTATTTTACAGCTACTATTTTGTAATTTTCAGTAAAGTGATGTTGAAAAAAATCCTCATATCCTACACATGGCCCATTACACACTGAATTACAGGATATGCCTGATGAAGGTCTGAGGGACTGAAACGTTGCAATTCAATAAAACTATATCAATGAGGGAGACTGTGTGCAGGAGCATTTTTCATTTTTGGTCGCACATTCATCCTACGCACCTGTCACTACTCACGTGTGCAGAGAGTTCTTTATCTTTAAAGGTTTGATGTTTCTGATTTGAAAAGAGATATTAAATTAATGCAGTAACATAACTCTATGTCACATTACCATACTCATAGATACACACTATTTGTTGTTAAAGGTTATACATCAACATATGTCCTAATAGACATACTACACTAGTGAATGGAATCTGTTATAGTTACATATGTGTGTATTTTTTTGACGTCAGTCATCACAGCTGTATCAATAATTACCTCACTAATACAGATCTGTTAGAAAAAGTACACACATGCAGTTTAAAATGATGGATCATATCTGAAAGCAGTTCTCAATTATATTAGTTTGAGACTTGTTTCAGCAGAACAGAAGGAACTTTTGACTGGATCAAATACATGCTTTTACACTTTGCATATCATTTCACAACCCTGGAATTAACATACACAGTAACAACACGCCACCTTGTGGACAGTTCAGTAAACTACATGTTGATTCAGGAAAGTAAATAAAATATTTATAATGCACCCTGAGAGTGGTGGACTCACACAGACCTGCCACACAGCATGCCAGGACAACACTTCCTGCTACACTGCACCTTGGAGAAATACACTAAAAATAATTCCTTGACCATAGGAAAAAGAAATTGACACTAGCATTACAATGAAAGCAGCAAAATATGTCAGAACACGTCACAGCCTGAGGAAAAACCAGAGGAATGCATGAAACTGTTTTATCACATCTCTTATATGGTTCTCATTATTCAACCTTTCTCAGCCTATTCTATATGTTATCTTTTTTCAATTATTTGCAATGATTGTTTGATAGATAGATAAAAGGGAGCTGCTGCTAAAATGGCTCATGTCATCACTGTGTGTGCATGTGTTTGTGTGTGTGTGTGTGTGGGGGGGGGGGGGGGGGTGCGCATGTGTGTGCATGTGTGGTATGCCGTTTACTGAGCACTCACACAATGATCTTGTCAAGACATGAACCCACACCTCCACTGCACACCCCCATCTGGGTGACAGAAAATGCTTTGACTTTCTTTTTCTTAGTGAATGAAACAGTCAATTGTGGAGAATATGAACAACAGACATTCAGTTCATTTACAAACACATGTTATGCAGATAAACATTAATTAAATGCCCAAACCTTTATATTACATTCCAACATTTCCAAAGATCCAAATCTATCAGACTGAATTTTGGGGGAATAATTCCATTTGATGGGATGATGAAGCTTTAAAAACTTGGGTCCTGGAGTTTGAATATTTCCCTCAGTTTAAACATTACCAGTGAATAGCCTGAACAAGATGGAATAATAACTGAATGGAATAATTGTGATTGTAACAACAATTATGCTGCTTTAAGGGAAAAATGGAGGGGACTGATGAAAAGGATAGTATATTTTAGAATAACATGACAATCCTCATCATAATCACCATACTCTAAATCAGTAATTCTCTTTTTGTATCATATAAAACAGCTGAAATAGTGAACAGTTAACAAAATTTGATGTTCTTTATTATACTGGATTAAAAACTGAGGTTGCAGTTCCTTGAATTTGGAACTTTTGTTGGACGTGAAAGCTAAAGACTTAGCAGGTTATATTTGCCATTGTGTCATTTTAAAGAAATGTTTTTACTTTTTTTACCCTTCTTAAATATGTATTTTATATCTGTTACATTGGTATTGTTTTTATGATGCACTTGGAACATATAGATGACAGAAAGTTCTATATTAATACACTTGACTAAAACTGACCTTAACTCTGCCGTGATGTTCATTTCCAGGAGACAATCTGTTAAATCAAGGCCAAAACAAAATTCCTGAAAAAACATTCTCATGTCAGGGACAACATGAGTCAACATGAGTCACTACTGAGCTGAATGTTGTGTGAATTGGTTGTAGACTGAATGCAATATAAAACACCCACCACAGGATGTCAGTAGAGGACAAATAGACAGGTGACCAGCATAAAATGGGCAACATTACTCTTCAAACTCTTTTAAAAAATGTGTTTTTGCATCAATGCAGCACACACAATCATTTGAATAAGCACACAAAGCACCAACTACACACTGACCGTATAAATGCTTGTTCTGTGTGCAGGACAGCAGTTTGCAATAAAGTTCTGTCATACTAAACAAGCAGAATGGATTTAATAATGGAGCACTGACACAGCGCTATGAAAACAGTACTTAGCGGATAGACTGATGTACTGCTATCGAAAGTGAGGGGGATCCAAACTAATCATTTAAAAAATGTTATATAATGGCATTATATAAAAAACATTTGGACTATGTCAGATATGCATGATTTGAAATCTGGATCAGTTTTGTTCTTCAGTGTACAGGAGTGTTTCCTGTGTCACTGAATCTTACTGACTTCCCTCTGTGTGTGTGTGTATGTGTGTGTGCTTTATCCAAAATGCTATACCTGCAAAACTAATTACATCCGCATCAGCCTCAGTTGTCCTAAACTAAGATAGTAAACACATTTTGTGTTGTAATACTATCAATTGTTGTGATATCAATTTATGTACTTTACAATTTTGTCTTTGGTATTTGTTTCCTTCTACCAATGAGAAAACATGAATTGAAAAGCAATTCATGTTTTCTCATTGGTTCATGAAAAAACATGAATTAAATAACTGATTTGTCAGTTATTTACTTTGTGGACTACAGGGTGGATAGCAAACACAACAGAAGCTAATAGAAATTTACAGGGAGTAAATATTAGCTGAATGACCAACACACTGTAGCCCTTTAGTCTGTTGGTCAGTTTGTAAAAAGATAGGGCTGGCAATGGCACTGCTGCAGTTCAGCTACACACATGCACTGCTGCAGCAGTGTGTGTGTGTGTGTGTGTGTGTGTGTGTGTGTGTGTGTGTGTGTGTGTGTGTGTGTGTGTGTGTGTGTGTGTGTGTGTGTGTGTGTGTGTGTGTGTGTGTGTGTGTGTGTGAACAGTGCAAGTGTGTAAACTGCAGCGTAGAGGTAGGCAGTGGGTCAGAGGCTGTAGAAAGAGCTGCCTTGTGGTTTAATAATACATTTAATGGAAACTCCTTGATAAATACAGAGAGCATAAATATGCTGTTATTTGAGGAGGAGTAAGGTCATCAAAAAAAAGCTTCTGGTTAGATTATTGTGAAATGACACAGAACCCAACACTACTGCAGTTTAACAGCACAAGGGAGACTGTCCTGTCAGGAAACATTGTTGTAACAGGTTGTAATGTCAATCACCCCAAAAATGTGGTATTTGTTTTTTTAGATTGGAGGACATGCTGGAACAGTGCTAGACTGATCCAGTGAATGATCAACAGAGCTGAACATCTCATGACAGACCACACTCTGAAATATCACATGAAGACAGTTGTCTGAAAACGGCTGATACAGCATAGTGGACAGAATAAAGTAATTTAACCCATCGCAGTGTGCTCACCTGCACTCCACCAGCAGCCACAAATAGTTATACAAGATCACCCACAAAGGCCCTGCAGAGGCATGCCATCAAAAATGCTGCTTTCATTATTCTGATGACACTATCTGGAATCAGTCAGACATGCACAAATGTAAACTGAAATCTGGACACCAGTACACTTGATCAATGGATTATGAAGAGTGTCACTACTAACTGACATGATTGTGTTTTTAATGGAAATGGTCTGATTGAAAAACAGCACTGATCCTGTGACATAAGGTCAACTGAACTGAATATTCATTTCATATTTTCAAGGAGGATCCTCTATCAAATTGGCTAAAAGGTCAATAGGCAGTATTACATCATTGTGTATTACTGATATTATACAGAATTAAAAATGTATTCAGACTGCTTAATATTCTACCCCCAAAATGTGAAACCTGGAACTTATTGAGATGACCTGACACTAAGTCCTTGAACATGTGTACATACATACAGACATGATTAACTGCATGCACACATGAGCAACTTTCTGTTTGTGTCATCAGATTCTTATAATTTTGCCTTTTGCCAAACATGTTTCCTTCGTCATATCTGCCAATGACCTTATTTTATATTCATCAGTACACTTTGATTTACAAACAGCTGACCTAACAAGACCATACTGTACAAACATAGGTCCAATGAACGCATACATACATACACAAGCATGTAAAATGGACCACAGCTCCCTCCCTGCCCTCTGTAAATTCAGGGCTGCTCTGACAGGCCACATTAAAAAGAAGAGCCTGCTCAGCATGAACATGTCATAAAAGTGGACAGGCAATTTCTGTTTTCACCAAATAGCCAGCCTAGCTCGTTCTGCATCTCTGATTTTAATACACTCGACAGCAGCTTTGCAACCAAGGAGAGAGACAGCCCCGGCCCCAGGGAGGGAGGCTGAGAGAGAAACATAGAGAGAGGGTTAGAGAGTTATGCCTTCCAGCAATGCTAAATCCATTTCTCCATCTGAATTATCAACTAGAATTTGATTAATATGCAAATTCAAAGATGGGAGGGAGAAAGACTGGGATTATTCTCTTTGTGGATAGTAATTAATCACCAGTTAAAATAAATTAATACATATATCAATTTTGTCAGGGACATGCTTAGTTCAATAGCCCGTAAAATTGTGTTAAGGGGCTCTACAGGAACATTATAACTAAAACTTTCAAATCCATCCTATTTAGTGATCAATCAAGCTGTGCCCTGTGGCAGAGGCAGCTCATTTAAAGCAGAGAACACAGCCTCCTGCTTAACACACTGAGCAGCACAGCACAACACAACACAACACAACACAACACAGCACAGCACAGCACAGCACAGCACAGCACAGCACAGCACAACACAACACAACACAACACAGCACAGCACAGCACAGCACAGCACAGCACAGCACAGCACAGCACAGCACAACACAGCACAGCACAGCACAGCACAGCACAGCACAGCACAGCACAGCACAGCACAGCACAGCACAACACAACACAGCACAGCACAACACAGCACAACACAGCACAACACAGCAAAACAACACACACTTTTTATTATTGTTATGATAACAATAATAGCAATAATAAAAACAGCAGTCTAGTCTATAAGTCTGTAAGTCATATGCAAGTATATATTATGATATACAATATCAAGTGAAACAATAATGATTGCAAAAAATTGCACTCAATTAAAACTGTTTTTATATCATTGTTGTTGTTGTTAAAATACAACAATACAACAATTACTGTATTATTATCATCATTATAATTCATTATTGTTTTAAGTATCTTTTTCAAGAACAACAATAATACACATAATAGTAAACATTACATAATAATAATAATAATAATATGATATAATAAAATAATAAGTATTATTATTATTATTCACATTGTTAGTGTTGTAGTGTTATTAGTATTATTATTATACAATAATTTTGCAGTTAACAGAAGCTCTTGCTGCTGATAGTATCATCACTACAACAATAATCAAATCAAAACATGAAACACAAATTGATGAGTGAAATGTGTCATACAACTACAACTACTAATACTAATATTACTAATATGTTGAAGCTTTAGATATAAAGTTATATAGTTCACTTGTATGTACAGTACAAACATATTTGTCAGTGTGTCCACAGGTCCCAGATGTTAGCAGCCAGATGTTTGGGCTTGGGGTGGGAGGCGGTGTTTAGTCCACTTATTTAAACGGTGATGCATCAAACTTCAATTTTCCGGCTGACTGAATAAATGATTCTTCTCTCACTCTGTATGTTGCAGAAGACAGTGTTTGGCCTACTTTTCAATTTGAGGAAAAAACAAACAAACATTCATGTCTGTAAAACATACATGATTCATTATTAAACGTCACTGTCCAGAGCGCCATACAAAGCAAACATAGAATGAATGTAGCCACAATTACATGTATAGTCTAATGTGTACACATTATGTGCATTATTATAAAATACAAGATGCCAAGCTTGCAAATACTTTTTGTACTATTTATTTAGCAATTATTTAATTTAATTTAATTGTTAGCAAAGAAGAAGTAATTCAGCCAGAAATTGTGAACATATCGATATAGATTAAATAAATATAATATAATAAACATAAATAAATAAATACACATATTGATAGATGGACATACATAAGACAAAGATATACAAATAAGTTCGGTGCAGGCCCTTTAGTTAAGAACCAAAACAAATATATGGACAACATGACTAAAGTGCCACAGATAGTTGTCTGCATGATGAAGAGCAGATGCAATATGTGACTGAGAGCTCTGTCATCCTCAAGTCAATTATTTCAAGGCTCCCGCACCAACACAAAGCTCCAGGCGGCTCATTGAACAACATTCACATTCATGGCCGTGTTTTAACGCAGCGGGCCTGGAGACCAACGAACGTGTCTGCATTATGTGTGACAATACAGGGGCCACATTGCTGAGAAGACAGGTTAAGTCAATCCATCAAAGTGACTCGTAATTGAGAAGAGAATCCTGAAACCATATGGCCTCTGAAACACTCTCCTCTGACCGCTTTTGTGAGCTGGGAGCCGCCGTACGGTGCAGCAGGGGGACACTCGTGTCTCCGTTGCGCCCTGCTGGAGAGCGGCCTCCGGGGAACACACACACACACACACACACACACACACACACAACTTCGCTCCAGATTTCGTCTCTCACAGAGAAAACAAATTGGATTTGGCAAACGACGCTGTTGTTCTGCGCAACAATCCTCTCAAATATGAAGCGTTTCACACGGAAACATACTGACCAGAAATATGATGAAACCAACATTATTCCATAGAAATGACTGGTTCACTGATTCCATAGAAATATTTGAAAAAGTATTTTTATTATACATTGCTTATATTTTACATTACAATTTATACAGTTTTATGCGTGCTGGGGTTTCTAAAGGCACTTAAATGGTTTACAAAGCATTATAAATATATTAAATCGAGATTTATACAAGCAATTACGCGTGATTCTGTGTGTGATTATCAATTCTGAACAATTCATATCAAAAAACAGAAAACTCATCCAGCTCATCAGAAATGAAGCAGTCGGGAGCCTTTTCAACCTTCTCAAAACGAACAAACAAACAACAACAAAAAACAAATTAACAAAAAAACAACAACAACAAAAATAACACATGCACTGAAGTATTTCTGTATTGTATTTCTAAACATCCGGCTCGCGTGTTTGTGTGTGCATTTGCATAATTGCCTTTTGCGTCCTTGAATGTTGTTGAATGTTGTAGGCGCGCGCCTATTCCTCTGCAGAATGAGCTGTGGGCCTGATGCTTCTCTCAAATCAAAGCACAGACTCCTATCTCTAAATAGTTCCGTGAAGCCAGAGTTTCTGCCTGCAAACACAGTGAGAATCAGCACGTCACTGACATCACTCAGTCATCCACATCAATCTCCTCATCTTCATCCTCTGACATCACTCAGTCATCCACATCAATCTCCTCATCTTCATCCTCTGACATCACTCAGTCATCCACATCAATCTCCTCATCTTCATCCTCTGAGCAACACTGTGTGTCTGTGTACTGCGACGAGACTGGAGAAGTAGGCGACATGTGCGGCCTGCTGGAGTCGAGGCTGTCGGTGGTATCGTGGTGGCCCCTGGATGAGATCGGGTCGGGATCGGTGTCGCACGGTGCTGTCACGGGCCCCCCGCCCATACCACCAGCCGCGCACTTCTCTAACTCTGCCAGCTTGGCGAGCTTCTCAAAGGCCACAACGCCCGCCGACTTCGCGGACTCTACGTCCGCTTTCATCTCCTCCAGATCCCGCTTGAGTTTGGCCCGCCGGTTCTGAAACCAGGTGATGACCTGCGCGTTGGTTAGGCCGAGCTGCTGGGCGATCTGGTCTCGGTCCGCCGGGCTCAGGTACTTCTGGTACATGAAGCGCTTCTCCAGCGCGTAGATCTGGTGGTTGGTGAACGCCGTACGGGACTTTCGCCTTTTCTTAGGTGTGTTCCTCTGGCCGAAGAGCGTCAGACCATCTTGACCTGAGAGAGAGAAGGATGATCTAGGTCATATAAGATGCACCCCCAACCCCCCCTCTGAAAAAAACCTAAACAAAACCCAACAACAACAACAACAACAACAACAAAAAGTTCGAAACCACTACCAAAATTAGAGTAGAATAACTGATGAGTGTGATATGTCAAATCTTAGACTAATATTTTTCGTCAACATTCTTGAATGTTACCAGAAACCATTTCTTTTTTTATATAACATTTCTTAAATTTTCTTGTATGAATTTCTTGTAATGCATTTATTAAAACAGCCCAATTAAAACGCAATTTTAAATTATGGATTTCTATGCTGCTGCAGCCAGATATTCATGAAATATACAGCCATGAAATAATAGCTGTATATTGTTTTAAATATATTTTTCAAGTACCGACTTATTTATTTCTTTTTTCTTTTTTAGCAGTATCATAGTTTAACTGGCATTTCACCAAATTAAGAATAAACATAAAGCATAAACAGTTATGACCACTGTTTGGCTACTGCACTTGTTTTTAAATAAATATAAAGATATATAAATTTTAAAAAGACATAAAATGGACTAAAATGTACATGCACACGTTTTTCTTCCGAAAACCCGTGGGCTCTAACTTTAGGTTTTGCAGATTTCAGTCAAGAACATATTTAATACTACTACCACTACTACTTACAATAATAATAATAATAATAATAATAATAATAATAATCATCATAATCATAATAACAACAATAATAATAATGGTAATAATTTCAAACCCCGTCTTTTACCCTCGGCAGCTTGCAGTACGCTGACCTCCAGGCCCTTGAAGGTTTTGCTTGCCAGCTCCTCCAGCGCGCAGAGTGGGGAGGTCTGACTGAGCAGCGCCCGGCCGGACACACCCGCCGGGGGAAGCTTTTGTCCAGGCGAGATTAGATGCGCAGCTCCGCACTGGGAGTAGCTCCTTCTGACAGACGGCTTGTTGAGGATGTCTTCGATGCTGAACGGAGTCAGCGGCTTGTTGGAGTTGGCCGGCGGTGGGAGATGATCCAGAGGACTGCGCCTCCGCTCCTCCAGCAGCAGCACCGGGCATTTTGAGTCGTCTTTAGAGCTCATAGCGGCTCAGTGGGTCACACCTAACTGTGGTAATTTAAGCAGGAACGAGTCAAAGCGAGGGCACACTGACAGGCTGCGGTAAAGAAGTGCAGTGAGGTATCACCACAGTAAATACAATCCGCCGCTCGGATCACAGGTGCCTCAGCAGCAGCATGTTGGCCGCTGAGCTGCAGGCTGCAGGGGCAGTTACTGTCCCAACACCTCTATGATCCACTGTTCCTGGATGACACAAAGAGGCACGGACTGAACCATCCAATGGACGGTGATGCACCAAAAGCAGCAGTGACTGACCACCACTAACAAGTTATTGCTGACTGAAAGGCAATCAATTACATACTCTCTCTCTCTCTCTCTCTCTCTCTCTCTCTCTCTCTCTCAGTCCGATACCGGGTACCTGTAATTAGACGGCAAGGCAAATTAGTCCAATTAGAAACTAGAACAGGCCCAATTGACACTTTCTCATTAAAATCACTTAACTTGTCACACAACAAGCTAATGCTGCTCGCCGCGTGATATTATCCTCATTTCCGCACAAGGTATAATTGGCACAGCATATTAGATGTCCAGGGAAGCGTGTGCCAATTTGAGTAAACACGACCTGCTTCAGTCTTTAGGCCGATTACCCTCAGAAACACAACTGACTAGAGTCCCAGCAAGTGAAATAATCACAGAGCGACAGCACAGAACACACTGTAGAGTGTATTCTGTAGTGTAGAGAGCACATCAGCATGGTAACACGTGCAGAGAGACAGAGAAGGGCATCAATCATGGACCAAGCACCCACCCCTCCCCTCAAAAACAGCACCATGAGTGCAGCTCACAGCACCGAGGGAAAGTGAAACACAAACATCGCCATCGGCACACACTTTATTTTAATTTTTCCTCCTTCAAAAACAAACAAACAAACAAACAAACACAAAAAACAACAGAAAACAGAAAGTAGCCACCTATACAAATGCATTAAATAAAACAAATCTTCCATTCATTAAACTCGTTCTAATTTATTAGGAGGCAACAATCATAAAACAACAGATCGGTTCTTAGAAACGCCTCTTCAAAGCGTCTTTATTTGTGTTACCGGGATTAGAGATTTTATGGCCCAACCAGGCGGTTACGACAAAATATAAACTTTCCTAAATATTGTCAGATTGTGTCATTGTTTTTATCTTTTACATTTCTGAAACATTTTGAATTAATCAGAAGGTTTTTGGATTGGAGTCAGTTACTGTCCTGGCTGGATTGTAAAAAATGAAGTTGAGAGGTTGAGAAAACATTTCAACATTGCAAGGCAATACAAGTTTGACCCTTTTTCCAACTAATTCTCACTCAGGCTAAAATACACTTTTACATTCCCAGAACTTTGAAGAGGCCTTAAGGCCTTATGTTCTTACCATATAAATGTATAAAGTTAAAGTTTTTATTTATAAAAATAACTTTTTCCTTTCTCTCATATACTCATATACTCTCATACATAACTTTTACTACAAAATTAAAAAAAAACATTTGAAAAGTTTCTAAATAAATGCCTGAATAAAGAATAAGTCAACAAGACAGATTGTGATCAAGGAAATAAACTGTGCAGGCAATAAAAAATAAAATAAAACAAATAACAAATAAACAAATTGAACAAATCTAAATGATCAGTGGGGGTGGGGTGAGTAGGGGATGACTTGTACTTGTGTCCTCAGTACTTTTAAAATCTTGACTGTGGCCCTGCTAGCATGACAAACACACTGCAGTGTTATTACAGCACTTACATCATTAATAGTACAGCCTATGTTATCACTGCTGCTAATTTGTTTATTCTAGATTGTCCATAATTTCATATAGAAAAACGCTGTGTATGAAATAAATTGGAGCACAGCAATAATTATATCAGTAATAAATAGTATCAAACTAATACAAATATGTTTTGACAAAAAATATCTTCACTCAAAGTCAAGAATGAACTCACTGCTTCAGAAATAGTGATGAATGAATATTGAATAGTGATTCTTCTAAACTGGGAAATATGTATAAAAACACATTTTCCCACTTACTTCTGGTGATAGCAATGCAGATAGCTTTATTTGACATTTTATGACATATAATAATGCAAGAAAATAGGATATAGTAGAATATAAGTGACTGTGATGTTTTTATATTGATGTTACTCACAGGCTTTCATATGTAGGTAAGTAACCAGTCAATAAACCTCTTCCCATCATACCTACAGTGCTGGACTGGTTAGTTTGTTTTGTTGTGTTGTTTTATGTTCCAAAATGTACATGTCATCTTTTGTTAGTGTTTGTATGTGTCTGTTCATAAATCATTTTTGTGCTGGTTATAGTGTTATCAGTGAGGTGACTGATAGATTTGCCCATATTGCTACTGTGTCTACAATATATATAAAAAAACATGCACCAGGAATTGCAAAGGGATTCTTTAATGCAAATGTTTGCATTACTTTTCTCAGGAGGTAATGTTACATAACAAGTTAGATAGATAGATAGATAGATAGATAGATAGATAGATAGATAGATAGATAGATAGATAGATAGATAGATAGATAGATAGATAGATAGATAGATAGATAGATTTTATCCATCATTAGCCCCACAACTAAATATTTAGAAGCAGACCATAAAAAAGATGAATGAGTGATTAGGGGAATCTAGAGAGGCCATCTGCAGTCATAGCCTTTTGGAGCTCTGACAAAGTCCTTGGACAGTTTTATTTTGTAATTTACTCCTGGCTTGGTCGTGCTGTGACATTTGATTACACGCGTTGTCTTGGATCTTTTCAGAGTGGGCCTCCCGCCTGCACCCTTGCCCATTTCATTCTCCATGAGCTCAACATCCACACTGATGGATGTGATGCCTTCATCTGATACCCCCTCCTAAATTGAGAAACATTCACTTTTCCATGTAGGTTTTTAATTTCATCTTTGGTAAGTGTGCTCTGTGAAGTGCCAACCTGGGGCCCCTGGCTGCTCTGCTTTAAATATGGACCCCTGCAGCTGTACAGGCCTCCACTGACATTGCCAACTTTAAAGAGCTGCACACATCTATAAAAAGAAACAGTGCCTTTAACTGTTTATTACAAAATAATCAGCAGTGCTGACAAGAGCAGAATTATTATGAAATAGGAATAGATTGTACTGAAGGAAAACTGCATTCAAAGCAGTGTGTTTAAATCTGTGCTGAGCTATTTTAACAACAATCATTATGAACATGATGTTTATGTAGTAAGTATAAAACATGATACATGTAAGTTATGTATAGGTGATAATTAAGCAAAGGTTTGAGTGTGATCATTTTATAACATAGCACAAAAAGTAAGGGATTTTGTATTTGGTATGGATTATTTCTTTGGTGTAACCATTGGAAAGCCTGTTTATTTCCCTTTTAAATGGTGCCACATTTGTAAGGAACATGCATTTGTGGAATGAGCAGGAGTTTGATCCTACATCTTAAGACCATTAAATACCCTTAATCTCAATCACATACTTTGAGTTGTGTTTTATAGAAATTCTAAGTACGAACATTTTGCAACATCACAAATAAAAAAACGTAATCTGGTTAGCTTCACGGTTCTTTCAAAACATGCAGTGTGCACTGTGTATGGTTTAACACAATGAATTGTCATGATGCCAAATAAAATAGACTGTATCTCTAAATTAGAATTTGATCTCAACCTGTAGCTTTCTTCTAGGTCTACTCCTGCTTTGTGCGCTAACTGAATTTATCTACAACTGAAGCAATTGTCACAGTAAAACACAAGAAAAAGAAGAGTCTGGATATCTGCCAGTGTGTTTAGTGAAGTTGGGAGGATTGTTTCGACCAATGCCAAAATGTTCCAGTCTTAGCTGATGATTAGTGTAAATGGATAGGTGTCCTAATGACAGAAGTCAGTTCCCTCTGATGGTATCAGTGTATTTAATTAATTAATGTATTTTAATCAGTTATCTGAATGTTGCTGTGGCTATGCTCATTCTGTGGGTGAGTGCAGTAAATGAGGTATTAACTGAATGTAGCATTTTAACAAGCTGCTGTCTGTCTCTGACATGAAACAAGGCTGGCCAGATGTAGCCTACAAATCACAACGTCACTCTGACTGCCAGGCCAAGACAGAGAGACATAAAGACACATCGGAGCACTGATTAGCAAAGAGGAACCGCCAGCTCACTGATAGGACAGTGTTAAACAAAGAGATGCGAAGCACAAACACCACTGTGACTTTTTTCTGGAAAATGTGTGCACTGACAGGATTATGTACGCACATCCACACAGTAGAAGTGTGTGCTGTGAGGAAGGATATGACCTTTGATGAATGCCTTGTTGTGCAGAGCCTGCTGCTCGGAGCATAGAACAGGACAGCTGCACCTTGGAGAAGTCAGAGCAAAGAGCTCCTCATGATGGATGGCACTACTTTCAGCAGACAGAGAGGCCATAATGTGAGGAATGAGCACACATGGACAGACAGGAAATATACACAGAAAGACAGAGGGACATTCATATATTATCTATTAAACAATGTTATGATATTTGACCATCTCTGGGTCCTACTGACAAGTAATAATAACAAGTGGGCAGGTTTTCATAATCATTATCCCCATTTAACTTTACTCAAACACCACCACTGGGTCAAAATATACACCTGTACACATGAATTAAAATCCATTAAATACACTTGCTATGAAATGTAATGAACATATTCATGTTCTCTCTTACATTTAGGAGAGTTCATGTGCTTTCCATTCACACCAAGTTCAGGCTAATATAAATTTTGCATATCCCCAGACCAGCACTCTATACAGTGGATACATTAAAAAAGACCCTCCTTCTTAAATTCTAAATTATTAACAAACAGAGTTTTGCTGCAGTGAAATGCTGCGGCTGGAGTAAGGAAACCGCATAGGTCGCAGGCATCCCGGTGCCTGATGTCCCTGTCTAGGAGAAGCACTGCGGTCATAGTGAGGAAACGGCTGGGGTTGCTGGTATCACTGTGCCCGATGTCCCTGTCTAAGCGAAACGCTGTGGTTGGAGTGAGGAAACAGCAGGGGTCGCAGGCATCTCGGTGCCTGATGTCCTTGTCAAGGCATTGTGCTGCGGTTGGAGTGAGGAAACGGCATGGGTTGCTGGTATCATGGTGTCTGATGTCCCTGTCCAAGCGAAACACTGTGGTTGGAGTGGGAAATGGTGTGGGTTGCAGGCATCCCGGTGCCTGATGTCCCTGTCCAGGAGAAGCGCTGTGGTTGTAGTGAGGATACGGCAGGGGTCGCAGGCATCCCGGGGCCTGATGTCTCTGTCTAAGCGAAGCTCTGCAGTTGTAGTGAGGAGATGGCAGGGGGTGCTTATGACGCAGATGATATAGAAGCAATTTCAGGTTTGTTGTATTTGTTTTTAAGTCGTGTTAGTAGCTTGCTTGCGATACAGAGCGTTTGCGGTTAGTATTGTGATAAGCTGTGTTAGTAATGTGCGACACAATGTGTTTAATGGCAGATGATGCTTAAATGAAGACTGGCTAGATGTACTTGCAACGTGCAACCCAGTATTTGTAATGTGCAAGTGCGTGTAACAGTGTGCAATGGCAAAGTGACGTTAGAGTAGCTGCACGAGAAGCTTGCAGCTGGTAAATGGAAAAAGACAATGTGGAAGTGACTTTAAATTAATTATGAATTCTTTACTACAAAGTAGGGGAGATGGATAACGTATGATGCAGAACTGATGTCTTGTGCCGTTGGTATAAATACTGACAATGTCTGAGTAGAATGAGTAGTGCAATACTATCTGGCCCCTGCCAGGGGGGGCTGTGGCCGTGGGGCTACGGGGCTCTGTGACGTCATGCTTTGGCGAAAACCTGAAAGCGCGGGAGATCTGGTGGCTGTTGTTGTCGCTAAGTAAATGATGAAGCTTTCGTTCAATGTGGCTGAGGTTGATAGGGAATGTATCCTATGTAGGAACCATTGGAGGTGGGCGGCAGTTCGGTCACTGATGTCGCGGTCCGTTTGTGGATGTAAAGGCGGCCGGATGGAGTTTGGTGTGGTGGAGAGTTACTTGGACTATTGAAGCAGCTGAGGAGGGGAGAGTTGAAGCTGCTGCTCCAGCGGCTATGCCCGTTGCTTGCCTTGTTTTTGCACTTGCTGGTGGAGGAGAGGAAGCCCCAGATCTATCAGGAGTCAGGGGAGCATGAGTTAAAGAGCCCACGTGGCCGGTATGTGCACCGCTGAGCGCAGCGGGCCTGCTAGGAGGCTTGGCTGAGGTCTGCTGCTGGGTGATGAGAGGAGAACCGGTTTCACACCAATCTTCAGTCAAGTCGGACAGGTTGATCTGCAGTTCATGATCCGTGGTGAGTTCACTCTTGGAGTAATAATCGTAGCGTTTGTTCAAGTTTTGTTAATACAATTAAGTATGATCTGTTTGTTGGATGACCATGAAAGCTTGACTGAGACTGCTGGCACGTGAAACTCGAATACGAGAGCGAAAGAGGGGGAAGAGGGTTAGGTTTGTTTATATAGGAGCTGGAAGGGGTGTAATTGGGGTGTGTCCCCACTCTTAAAACTGCGCTTCACAAGCTTATATGAAAAAACAGCCAAGAGAAGAGAGTTTTTCAGATTTCTGTCAACAGCTTTCTCGATCTATAATCATAGATACTTCAGAACAACTTCATTTTAGTCTGGACCTCTGACCACTGAATGCATAATCCCCATTTAAAAAATATTCAGTAGTTGTTATTGCTGTTTTTTTAATTGCCTGCTCATTTTTCAGTCGTAATAAAGATAAAACATTTTATTTATGGAGTGTTTCTGAGGACACTTCTTCTGATGACATATTGGCCTGCTCCCATTATATCCTTAGCAAAGAGTAGTATACTTGAAGTTCATTTTATTAAGTATGCTTGAGTGTAAGTATAAGTATAGCAAGTATACTATGGACCATGTACTTGTAGTGTATACTAATTTAATACCTCTTCGGACTACATTGGAAGATTTTTAAGTTTATAAAAGTATACTTTAAGTATAATTTATAAGGTAATTTTAAGTTTACAAAAGTACACTTTCAAGTATACAACAAGTGCACTCATCTATATACTACTAGTGTACTAGGTATATACTTCTAGTCCACATTTTAGTTTATTGAAGCACACCCTAACCCTAACCCTTTAACCACTTAACACACGCCCCTGTTTTTTATGCTGTTAGCCTAAACGACATGCCCAAGTTGTGAGCAGCACAGATCCCACATAGTTTGAGACTCAGAGATGTGTCTGGTATCATTGGAAAGGAAACACTCTCAGGATTCTTGTAAAAGTGTCTGTGTGATTCTGGGACTTACTGACAAAGAGTGGCAGAGGTTACAATGATGGGGTTGTTTACTCGCCCATAGGTTTGCCTTTACAATGACATGTGTACAGACATTCAGGGACCTCTCAGCAGGATATAGACACAATGAGGCCACAGCCACAGGTCTTGGCTTCATGCAGTCCAAATTTGGAGTCAAAAGACCAAAAGATGAATTTTTCAGAATTATTTTTCAACAGGTATGTCCATGCGTTTTCCTCAGGTCCTTTTTGGAGACTCCAAATGGACACTTGGTTACCAAAGCTGTATAACCACAATCAAACACCTATAACTTCACATCCCCTTTGCCTACAATCAAAATCTTGGTCTCTAATGAAAGCTGACGCCATATTATTATTATTATTATTAATATTATTATTATTATTATTACATATAACCATATTATTTTGTTTGGCCATATCTATCTATCTATCTATCTGTTTATTTTGGTATAAGTCATATGTTAAGTCGAAGAAGAACCAACCGTGTACCAAAATGCCGTGTGCGTAATGATATATGGTTCAACTCTTTTACGCACAGGGCGCACGCCGGTTACCCTTGGAGTTTGTTTATGGACAGCCAAACATAATAGCTTAGTGTCATACACCTTTGGAAACCTCTGACTATTGGCTAAAAGGTTGTCAACTTAATTTCACCGAATATTTCCATAGGCTGGAACAGCTGTCAATCAAAGCCATGTCGTCATTGTTGTCGGTCACATGTCCTCATTGGCTTTGGAGACGTACTGCCTAATCCTAAACACCGATTGGCTTGTGTGTGGTGTCGTCAGAAGCAGGAGAGGCTCACGGTCGTAAACATCTAGTCACGTGTACTCTGAGATGGACGTGCAGGTCAGGAAATGACGTAAACGGACCGTATATGGTTTATTTGTGTATTACGTTACGTGTTGGACTAAATACATGTTGACATATTGAGGAAAGTATTCCGGTTTTATGGAAACGGATTTCATATTTCACCAGAATGGATACTTGGCGAGCTGTACAGAAAGTTCTGTGTCATAAGATGATCGTTGTGGATAAAGGGAAGACTTTGAAGGTATGTAGGCATTATAGCTTTTCTTACTTAGCTCAGGGGCTAGCCGAGCTAATCGCTAATACTATTACGGCTGTGAGCAACCATATAAGTCGTGAGTGGTCTTGAATGAATCAGGACAATCTAAGCTTTCCAACGATGTACGGCATGAATATATATGTTTAAGGGTTGGTGTTTAAAACATCCAGAAGAACTTGTGGCTACCTCCTAACATCCGTCCCGTTCCGTAGACGGAACAGCATGCGTTAAGTGGTTAAGTATACCACAAGTACACTCTTCTATATACTGCCATTGTACTAGTTATATGTTCAAGATCATATAGTATATAAGTTTATAACAGGGGCTCAAAGCAAATGTGTGTAGTGAAAAACATTTGTATTCTGCTAAATTCAATGTAAGCACGAGTCAATGACTTGACCTTATTCTGTACTTGGATCAAGATATACTAAGTATTAGCACTTTGTGGCAGAAAGAAGTAAAAAGTATACTAAAGTCGTAAAGTAAAGTATAAGCTTTAGTATTAAAGTATAAGTGTAAGTCTAGCATTAATGTACATAGACTTTTCTTTATACTTTTCAGTATAAGCCAAGTTTACTTCACTATACTATTCTTAAGTATATAAAATACAGTATGTAAAAAGTAAACTTCAAGTATACTGCTTCAGTTTTAATATAAAATAAGTACTCGTAGTGAACTTCAATAAACTACTTTTTGCTAAGGGTAACCTCCAACACAGCACAATAAAATTCTTACTAATAAACCTCCTGTTCTAGTGATAAACCCATCGGGACAGATTACATTCACAGTTTTATCTCAGCTTAGATCAAATAGTTTTCTTTTTAGATATGTGGTCCAAATATAAGTCATGCTGTATTTTTTTGATTAATTTAGGTAAGTTGTTTAAATATTATGTTACTTTATAGATTTTTTTAGCAATTAAATGTATATAAAAGTATGGAAAGAGTGACATAAATATAAGGAAAATAAATGGCTGTAGAAAATAACTCTCCCCAGTGGAGGTGTCAAAAAAAGATTCAACAAAAAAACAACACTCACTGGGATTGTACTTTTTTTTTTTTAACAAAAAATAATGTGAATGATTTGAAAGATACTATAATCACATATACATTCTACACACAGATGTTCTAAAAAAAATTAGGGTGCCAAAAGTCTTCCAGCTCAGAGTGTGACCCCTATCCATATCCAGAGGGCAGGATGAAGCCATGTGATTGACCTCAGTCTTCACTGACTGCACCACGACTAAAGTGATTTATTCATTACTGATGACTGATGGCGATTGTCTTATGTGTTCATTAATAGTGAGTGGTGCCACCCAACCTTTCCTTTTCTCCCTTTTCTCCAGCTGCAGACTGTGACAAATTTCTGCTTTGATGACAAAAACCTGTAACTCAAATTTCAATGTTGAGTTTTTTCAGTTCATGCCGGGTCTGAAAGGTGAGATGGTTATTTATGAGCTGTGTAAGATGCGGGGCCCTGAGAAACAACCAGAGAAGAATTTCAAAATGAACTGTTTTCTTTTCATTTCAATTAAAGAAATGATTGAATTTCAATTCATTTGTACATTAAACAGTTTTCACAGGAAAATAAATATTTTTTTTAACAAACATGGAACATGGACAGTGTTTTTGCCAATTATTTTGTATGACTGCCACATGCTGCCTGTGCAAAATCATTTTCGTAACCAGTCATTCTGCATGTCGTCCCTCTTAAATGTAGATGGCAGGTTTTTCAAAAAATGTTGACACATTTTTTTTTGACAAAATTCATTAATTTATTAATTTTATTTTAGGGCTCCAATAAACAATTATTTCCATCATTGATTACTCTGTTGATTATTTTCTTCAACCTCAAATATCTTGTTTTGTCTCATCATCAGTTTACAACCCAAAGATATTAATATTACTAAACAGAAAATATGCACATTTGGGAGGCTGCAATGAGATAATCTTTGTGTTTTGTCTTACAAAATGACTCAGAATGATTTATGGATTATCAAGGGGAAGCAATGCTACACTTGTATACATGTAAACAGGGCGTTCTTTTTGGCCATTCCCCGCCTCTGCCATTGTACCAAATGCTGTGAGTGCCAAAGTATAACCATACAGACATCTGATCATTGAATATTGAAGAAAAAACAAATAACTACAGTTAGCTTTGTCAACATTATGTACTATTATAAACATTTTGCAAATTTGCTGATACATTAATTAAAAACATTTACTTGTGTACATAAAACATTGCATTACTTTTCTTTATAAGGTAGCAAATGAGATGAATTTCTTGGGAAAAGAGTTGGGAAAATGGTATCACAACCAACATAGACAAATTCAAATAATTACTTGAGGGGGGGTGCGCATGACAGACCAATTTAATACATATCCCAGATTAACATGACATTTTGACATTTTGTACAGACATTGGGAGTCCAGCTGAGTTTGGTGATCTCCTGATGCATGTAGTGCCACCAGAAGGTTGACCAAAACTGATGACATTCACACCATTCTCTATTCTGAACGCCTGACACCCTTGCTGGACATCTCAGTATTGACAGAGCGTGATATCCTTCCATGTTGTTATTTTTCCCTTCTAATGTGCATTGTGCACACAGATTTCCGCATTCATATTTTTCTGCCATGTGATTCAGAGAAGTAGATACGTCATCTCCTCCCCTCTCCTCTCCTCTCCTGTCCAGGAAGGGACAATACATAATTGTCTGGAAATCACTCTTTCCATATGTCATCCAATGTAATGATCCACATCATTGTTTTCCCAGCCAGCTGTGGTCAATAGGGTGTCACATGTAAGGATGAGTAGTTACTTATCCACTGCTGGGCGAGGACTTAATGACTGAATGAATGAATTCAAGCAGTTTTTTGTCTGAAAAGTATTTTGGGGTCTTTAATAGCAACAAATATTGCCATTGCTGGAGTGCTGCTGAAGTGTGTGAGAAGGGAAATCAATGTTTAATTTAAAGGGGCTATATGCGAAATACAGCTTTATTAGCTTTCAGGAATTTTATTTTTGCTATGTTAAGAACTAGTTGTATATTGACATCTGGAGTAGAGAGTCACGTGACACGCCCTCTGTGTGTGTTGTTCTGGAGCCTCCCCCCCCACACACACACACACACTGACTTAAACAGCCAAATAAGAATGAGAATCTGCACTAGTGAGTGGGTGTTGCATTGCTTCAGTTCTCTGCTAGTGTATTAGTGCTGGATGACTGACTGTCAATGAGAGGTTAGAGCTGGGAGGAGACAGTCCGTCACTCAATCAGCACCTTTTAGAAGAATATAGATTTTCTGTTTAAAGCAGCTTTAACTACCTTGAAAACCACTCTATGAATAAAATGTATTATTAGAAGATAATTTATAAATTAATCTTGTTACATTTATTCATGAAATGTTCATAAACACCAATTTGATCTGAACTTATCATTTTTATAATTTTGGAGTAAATTATTGTACTAAAGATAATAAAACTTCTAAAATTAGAATATGCATAAATTAAAATGAATTAAATATTAGAGGGGATTCATTATAGTTTTCTTATTGTAAAAGCAACTTGATGAGTGAATATACAGAACCAGACAAAAGTTTGGACACACTTTTCCATTCACTTGAAAGAGAAAGCCTGTCAAAACTTTTGACTGGTACTGTATATCTAATACAAGTATGTTTTTCATTGATGTTTTGTTGACCTATCCATCCCATGGATGTTATAGGAACTGGATAATATAGATTCAAAGTGCTGCTATTCACTTGAATAATAGTTGCTTGCCTGGCACAAACAAAAGTTTTTTTAGCTTTTGGGTTTGCTGAGCTCCTGCTTGGCCAGGACACATTGGGATCAACCGTGTTTGGGGAAAATGCTGCATTTGGGTTGGTATATGTCTTTTTACTGACTCAGGGGTGACAAGTCCTTGTCTTCACTAACTCATTCACTGAATGGCCCGTACCTGCCAGCTAGCTAGTACAAACTGTGAAGACGAGGCGAAAACCATGTCACCATGATGTACTGTTATGTTAACTGTATTTGTGGAGATGTATCAATTTAATTACAGTTTTTCTTGATTGCTTACACACTGTAACTGGGCCTTTTAACGAAACATCCAAAACAATTTCAACATATTTCCCACAACTCTAAACCCTATCCCCCTGTTTTCAATTGTGCTCATTTAGAAAGCACTGGCACTAATATCATTAACTCAAATCATCACAGCTGCAATGCAATTAACACCCTTTCCCCAGGTTAAAACACAGAGTCAAAATTATTCACACACCAATCAAAATCTCAGGACAGATAGATATGGCTCAGTTCAGTTGTTTTGGAGCAATGGATCCACAAAGAGGACACAGGAGAGGCGCTGGACAAGGATGAGGGACACAGAGACAAATCATCTCTGATGAGATTCGTGCAACGTTTGTTGACCACATTCTTGACCGTAGGATATCAATGACCTGTTCAGAGAATGCAGCAAAATGTGAGCCATTTCACAGTGGCCCCCATCATCTGGCTCTTCAGAGAAGATAAGCGTAATTAGAGTAATTCACTTCTCTCTACTGTAACAGCACATGCACTGTACTTGTTTGCTATGTTGTACTGTGTGCTGTCTGAACTGCATTGTATTACAGACAATATCATATACTGTTACTGTAATTTATAGCATTGATAGAGTCAGCATCGCAGTTATTTTTATTTCGTAGTTTGTTTTGTTATGTATTTGAGTACATTTATGTAGCACAGCAATATAATATTGCAGCAATATGATATCATATTTTGTGTACTATTATTACATATTCTCCCTTTGTAAACCCCATAGAAGAGATCTTTTTCACATGGCGTTGGAAGGTGTATGACAGAAACCCCTATATTCATATTATATTCTTAATAACATGGCTATATGCCTTAATATTACCATTGATGCTTGCCAGGGGTGGATTAAGCATACAAAGAGTTTTTCCACTGTTGGCTAGGGTTAGAAATGCTTGTAAATTGCAAATGTGTGCGATTTGGCTATTCAGTCTTTTTATTGTATTTGCTTGATTGAAGATTTTGAAAATGTGTAAGTGTCATTTTAATGTGTTTATCATGTAAAGAGGTTGTTCTGGTGGAAACCATACAATAAGAATCATTATTCAATGCAGTCAGAAGTTTTGATGGTAGTGTTTTGAATTGATCTCACCAGTGTAGTTGATGGCTTTTGTGTTATGTCTGAAGGCAAAGTTTGGTTTTGATGTACAGTAAGATGAAAGTTTGACATTTGTCTTTACAAATGTCAATGAGTGTGCTGTTATGCAAATCAGCCTATTAATTCAAGTATTGAATAGCTGGCCAGCTACCACCAGCAGCAAACCGTTATTTATCTGTCCATCGTTTGTTAACTTGTTTTCGCAGATTGAATATTCAGCCACAATAGTATGCATCTTACCATTGTTATTCATGTGGAATTCAGATATTTATATCTGTCACTTGAAACTATTTGATAAAGTTCAGTGATTCTCTGCGCTATGTCACATATCACTGTAAACAATGCTAATGAGTGTGAACATTTACAACTGGTTGTATGCACTATTTTTTTTTTTTTTTTTACACTAACAAAGTCCACTAAGGAGAGACAATGAATGGGAAGTAACCTCTTTCTCTCTCTTTCAACTCAAATTACAGAAATTCATCAGAGAAACTGAAAACTTTAATCCCTGCAATGAATTTCATTATAGAAAACAAAATTAAATTCCATGAGTTTTCCAAAATGTTCAATGATTTTCATTTCATGAATTTACTGGGCCTAGAAAATTAGATTTTAAAATTCCACTACTTTTCCAGGTTTTCCATGACGGAGGGAACCGACGGACTGAGCTCAGTAGGCGCAGAAGGCTTAACAGGCCTGAGACGTCACATGACTGTCAAGTTTCTTTGTGTAAAAAAAAGAAAAGAAAAAAAACCAGCCTGCCATTCCTTTTCTTCTAAGTAGAAAATGTAATATATTATATATTACGTAATATTGAATAGTTTCAACATTAAAATGCGTGTTGAACATTTTTAGTGTGCTACATTACTCAACATTTAATCCTTGTTTTTATTCTTTATTTTAATCTTATCAGGACTCTCAGTGGTCTGCGTCAGTCCGGTGAGCAGCCTGGATGACCTGCCCAGAAGTAGCCTATTTTCCTCACAATGTGAAAATTTCCTTTCAATGATATCGTCAATATTTCTCAACACAAATGTAGGAAGAGTTGAGCGCGCACAGGACAAATGTTTGTTTGCTCAGATTAATGTTTTCTGTTCAAAATATAAAGTGTGTGCTTATGAGAGTCCTACTGAGGCTGCGTGTTCACTATTGTGGCACAAAAATAACGCCATAAATGTTAAGGCCATCAGTTGGAACTATTTCTCCTTCAATTCTGTGAAATAAAGTTATTGTGGTTTTGTGATTTTAAAGGATAATTACCGTTTTTTACAACCTGGACCTTATTTCTAGCATAAAATATGATCATATATCGCATGTGAGGCCAGGAGATACGCGTCTGGATGTGTCAATAAACGTCTGTATCACAACACTGGAGGATTTCCGCTCAATGATAAACAATTAATTAACTAGTTTGGCGGCAGATAATGCGTTATATAGAGGCTGCGCTTTGGTGCCCCATGTACTCGCATTATATGGATATACGCGGCGCTCCACTGGAGCTAATTTTGTCCGAAGGACTCCAAATGACATCAAAGTTGTCTGGGTGAATAAATGGTCGCATTTTATGCTAGAAACAAGGTCCAGGTTGTAAAAAATAATTATCCTTTAACTGTGAAGTTGGGTTAGGTGTTAGGATGAGAAAGTGTTATGTATCCTTGGAAAATAAACAACCTAATGTGATTGCCCCGCAAATCAACCCTGATGGTGTCAGCACTATCTTACTAGTTGTAGGCAGAGTACATCCTGATCACCCTGAACACTGTACTGTCATTCATTAGTCTAATAATAATCTAGTGTACAGTGTAGCCAAAATTCTTAATACTCCTGGCTAACCTGGCTAGCAGTGGGAAAAGAATGAATTGTTTTGTTGTGACACCAGACACTGCCACAGTTGACACTGCAAAAATGGCTTTAAAGCCTTCATCAAATTCAGATGTTCAAGACCGTGTAAAGTGAATTCAGACCTTTTCTTCTAAACACATTAAATAGGTCATAAATGTATTTCTAAAAAGGTGTAAAAAGCATTTCAACCATTTAGATTTGAATTGTGGAGCTAGGCTTCACAAACTGTGTTTCAAGATTTCTGTGTTCAGGATTTAGTGGGCGGGTCTGGAAATCACTGCTGCGTTGCTGCTGTAGAGGTATAAATACATTAAGGTACACACTACTACTACTACAGTCAGCCAATTAGCTGAGTTAGCAGCCGAGCTAGCAACTGAGTTAGCAGCAGAAAGCTCTCAGACTTAGTGTCCATGTTTCTGGTAGAGGTGGTGACTTTGATTGACAGGCAGGGCTTGAAATTAACTTTTTGATCTACTAGCCAAGTGGCTAGTAGATCAAAAAAGTTACTAGCCAACCAGATTTTTTACTAGCCAAAACCAAAACGTTACTTTACTATTGTATTTGTATTTCATAGAAGTGTGACGATACACTCAGCTCACGAGACGAGACACGATATTGGGTTCACAAGATCGAGACGAGACAAGATTTTAACTCTATTTTTAAGAAAACTTCAATGAGGAAATAAATGACTGTTCTTTTATTTGAAATTCACAAAATGGAAATTGAATTGAAATGTTTTAAATAATCATCTTGTAATGAATCAGTTCTACTTTCTAAATATATAATGATCATATGCAGTATGCAGCACTGTAAAAGATTTCTCCATATAGATATTTTATAGATGGATGATTTTGGTATTTATGGAAATAAAAACCATAAATACAAAAGTTAGATACAATCACAAATACTAAAAAGTAAATTATAAAGAGTAGAAACAATTCTAATATATAAATATAAATTAAATAAAGAATCTAATTATCACAAATGATATCATATTGTTAATAAAAAACACAGAAATAAAAGTAAATTGCACAAATCCTGTATCACATAAATACACAAGTAGAACAATATATAAACTGTGTTATAATTTGGTAGTGTGACTCATTTTACTTTTGGCATCATTAGGCTTCCATAGATGCTCTAGATTCCTCCGCTGCTCCTACCTCAGACTCTCAGTGTAGAGACCTGAGGTTAACTTACTGCTGCTCCTCTCCTCATCTCATACTGACTGAGATCTTCTCAGCAGGTAAAAGCTGTAACAAGCTTAATGATCCACATGTGACTTTATAAAAACAACACATGACGTGCGAATGAGCAATAAAAAACCGATCGTCTTTTTTTTTTTTTTTTAGTGCGCCACTTAATTATAGCTTTGCGAGACAATATTCACTTCGACTAGAAATATTGTCGCGTTTTCGTCTCGCGCGAGATCACGCGGCACGATATCTCGTCTCACCCCTACTATTCAGTCTTCTAGCCAAGTGGCGAGACAGCTAAAAATCTGTCTCGCCACTTGAGGAATTTGGGTCGCAAATGGCGAGTGCTAATTTCGAGCCCTGTTGACAGGTGACACTTGGTAGGGGGCGGGGTTTCAGCGGACTCGGTGGGCACTCCCACAGTGTTTGGTAGCAGAGAAAGAGGTTGCTTTTTACACAACTTTGAAGCCTAATTTAATATATTTAGCGTTTTTTTTTAATCCTTCAAATTTGGCAGGGTGGTTAACAACACACTTTTCTGTGGTATGTCAAACTCAGAACACATATTTATTCTTACTTTGCACAAACTTTAAAGCCTTCATCAAATTCAGATGTTCAGAATGTTAAAGAACAGAATTATGGTTTATTTCAGACTGAGTTTTAGGGATTTTTGTGATTTGGAAAGACAGTGACATTGAAGTGAACCAACCAGATCATCTGAACCACTTTATTTGGAGGTCAAACAGAAATGCATACACCTGAAATATCTCTAATAATCTAACATTGATCAGAAAAACTGCACAACTACACTTAGTACAGTACAGGAGGTGGGTGTGTAAACTGTGATCATTGTTTCTAACAGACAGTTTGTGTTATTGTCTTGACAGATTTGACTTATGTTTAGAGATGTTCCAGCAATCCCAGATCTCAGTATTTAAATTAGTGTGATGTGTTGATCTTACCGGAACTACTACCTCTTACTAACAACTACTATAGGCCACATGTTTGCTTTCAAGCTCAACTTTGAAGCCAACACTGAAAGAAGTTTAGAGATTTCAACATAACTGGGCAAATTCCATCTGCTAATGAAATCCAGTGTGATGCAGTTGAGACCAATGGAAGCTTTGTCATGAGATTTACCAGCAAAACCCCCAAATGTTGGTGTTGCTGATAGTTTCTCAAATCAGACTTTCCATAAAGTACCTGAAGAGTGTAGCCAAATGTGTGTGTGTGTGTGTGCGTGCGTGTACTGTACATAGAAGTGAGCCAGGTCCTTTTGAGGCTGGCATTAACCTTTAAATCAGTCGGCCTCCCAGGCTGCATCACACTCCAACTCTGGGTAGTGAATCACTTTGGCAACACAAATTCTACTCCTGAGGACACACACACACACGCAGTCCCACACACAAACACACACATATCGCTGGCCCCTCAGATTGAGAGGGTTGTGAAGATTTATTTGCTTGCAACAACAGCAGAAAATTGACTTGTTTCATGGAGGCAAGCTATTGACACACTATTGAGAGCAAGAGAAAGAGCGAAAGAAAAATAGAGACAGAGAGAGGAAAGAAGAAAAAGTCAGAGTAGAGAACGATTAATGGAGCGCAGGTAAAGAGAGGATGAAGGAAGGGTGAGAGAGATGATTGACTGAAAGAGATGTAATCAGCAGTGTGGGAAATAGCTATGAGTAAAACAGTCTGGCTGACATCCTACTACTATAATTGGAGAGCGGGATGTTTGTCCGTCCGTCTGTGCGTTTGTAGCCGGTCTGGCCTAACACCTCGGTCTGCTACAATCTCTGCGTTGTGTTCGTGTATGATGAAGAAGGAGATGCTGACAACTGCTGGTCTGCTTGGCTGGGTTTGCATTTATTCTGTGTAAAACACATAAAAGTCAGTACAGCAACGTCTCATGACCAGTCTCTGAATGCACACGTCTCTCCTCTCCAGGGCTAGTAGCCGAGTGAGTCATAATATTTACTATGTTCAGTTACACTAAATTAAATCAATAAAACAAAATACAATCAATTTTGCAATCACAGAAATATTTTTCTATCCACCCCATGTGTTGAGGCTACAGTCCTCGTTGCAGGTGACCCCGGTTCGAATCCCGAGCCGAGTGGTCTTGTCCTGCGCGTCATTCCCCCCTCTCTCTGCCTGTTTCCTGTCTATCTCCAATGTCCTGTACATTAAAGGCAAAAAAGCCCGAAAAATATACTTAAAAAAAAAAAAAAGGTAGAATATGTAGAATGAGCAGAACAACGCCATCTAATGTTTCGAGATCGTAGTCGCAACAACCAAAAAGTAATTCCAGCAATCGGGTTGCCAGGTCCGGTGCCGAGTGCGTCAGTCGATTATCCAGCGTCATGTCAAGTGATGAATCATAATTTTTTTTACAACAGTATTTAACGTTGGCCAGTCTTCACCTGGAAGTCTTTCTTTGAGTGGTGTGTAATCGATTAGCTAGCTAGCTCCCAACTCAAAATGATTGCTTGTTTCTGTAGCCTGATCGGCGTGAGCAGACCGGTCAGTAAACTACACGATAACCCATAATGCATTTCGTTCCTACCCAAGCTGAAATCAGCAGGCTGAAGCGGATTTTATTTTAGCTCTAACTCTGTAAATATACCACTTTATCCACATGTCTAACCTTTTTAGGCGAGAAAGTAGCCCTTTAGATCCACAATGTGACGCTAATTTGTCCAAATAACATCTGCTTAAAGTTTTGTTCCTGAGAATTCGGAGCCACTCAAGTTAGTCGTAGCGAGTAACGCACTTCCGGTCATTTTCACAAACTAAAACACCCGTTGCCTTTTATTATTAAGATAACCATAACGATAGAGTTGGTGCTTTTATTTTGAAAACAGGAAGCGAACATACCCTCGCTGTAACTGACTTGAAACCACCGAGGTACATTACATTGTAACGCCAGTGGGAGTAGCAGTTAAACCTGGGGAGCGTACCTATGTTCCCCAGGTCCTATGTTCCCCCGATCGCGGCTAACTCGGTTGCTAGCTCGGCGGCTAACTCATCTGCTAACTCAGCTATCTGGCTAACTGTAGACGGGATCATCCCTATGTTCCCCGGTCACATACAAAGCGGGGAACATAGGACCCGGGGAACATAGGGATGATCCCCTAATTATGTAGCAATACAGTCATACTGCACATCAAATTAAATAGGAGAAACTCCGCTACAAGCACGTCATTTTTACACACACCAAACACAACTCAAACACCAAGCATATTAATGATCAAATATCAAAATCCGGATAGCGTCAGAAAGTCAACCCACTCTCCACATTTCCATTGCTAGCATTTTGATACTTCATGGTACACAAACAAATAGCATCTCATATGAAAGCTAAGACCCTGCCGAGTTCAACAGTACCACTATTATTGAGCCAGCAGCCAAAGAATACAGAGGTAAACAACCACTTATTTACAGCGACTAACAGATATTCTCTCTTACCTTCGAAGTTTTGTGATGAAAAGTTGTACTTGAGAGCAAAAAACGCTGGTTTTAGTAAGTCCAACACGGCTCTGCTTGTTTACAACTCCATTTCACCCAGTGCCAGCCTACAGTAGCTGCGCAGGAACAGACAACCCTGGCAACCCGCAATTCTGGCTGCTAATTGGCTGGTACAATGTACACAGAACGTGTCAGAAGGTCATTGGCGAACCCGTCAAAAAATTTTAAAAATATTAATTCAGACTAAATTTATTTTTTTTATGGAAAAGCAATACTTTCATTCTGTACCCCTCAAAACGCCCTGTGGCTGTATTATTTTTTTTTAAATATAGCTTTTAATAAATATTCTACATATTCAACCTTTAACATGACAAAATAACAAAAAGGGGAACTCACATACCTGTGTAAAACACATAAAAGTCAGTACAGCAACGTCTCATGGTCAGTCTCCTAATGCACACCTCTAAAAAGAAAATAAACTGCATCAGAAATGGTCTCTACGCTCTGGTAGCCTAACTTAAAAACAGGACCTAACCCGCTACTATGAAGTGCTGTACATGCATACCTGTCAAGTTTCGGATTTGAAAATAAGGGAAATTTTCCGCCGCCCGCCACGAGCAGTCTCACCACCCCAACCAAATTCCAGTATCCCTTACATTTTAAGACAGATGTACAAGAAAGCTAAAATCACCACTTGTCAACCACTTAGGCCTACCTTTGTTGACATTGACATGCTGTGAACATTCATTATAGCCTAAATGAAAACACAAAAGGGTATATATGAAAAGCATTTATTCAATGTCTTATTTGCATATTTTCTGTTCAACATTGCTTGTCTTTACATTTTATTTTCATTCCATACATTCTTTTCATTTCATATTGCTTTTCTTTCACAGTTTATCTTTTCAGTTTTCACTTTTCTTACTCTTTTAGAGACTTGTTGTACAAGTTTGTTGCAGATTTAGCATTCCTTAATACTGTTTTTGAAGGAGTGTATTTGTGAACTGGGCCAGAGTAGTTGATTTTGCATGAGAGAAGAGCACTAACAGTTGTGTTATCAAGTGACATCCTATTCTCTGTTACAATTTTTCTGACCATGCTAAATACTCTTTCGGAGCTTGCGTTGCTATGAGGAATGCTCAATAAGGCTTTCATAAGTCTCGGCAGCTCACTGTACCTGTCCTTTCCTAACAAGCCCCAGAATCGGTCAATGCTGTCTTCTTGGGGTAGATCCTTCCTATCTGTCAGTTGGAATTCTGTGAATTCTTCTCTCAGCTTATCTGCTTGCAGCCTCAACTGGGGGAACAAGGCCTATGGAGTTAGATTTGTTTCATAATGTTGTGTGTGTGTGTAATAATCTCCTCTTCAAGTCTGTGAATTTGTACTCCCTCTGACTGCAGAAAATATCAATGGTCACAACAAAAATAACTGTGAAATTAGAATGCTACAATAAGCACAGACATTGAAGTATATACTATTAAATCACTCATTCATTCAATATAATTGAAACCCACCTGGAAGGCAATGTTAAATTCAGACAAAGGCTTAAGGGCAGCACTCAGGAACAGGAAGTAGGTCTTCACGATGGGATCACGCAGATGGCTTGCCAGATCACGCACTTTAACACTCCTCTCCACCTCCTCATGACTGTTAAAGTAGGCCTAGATAGAGGGTGACAATACATGGTTAAAATAGAAATATAGCATAGTAAACTGTGTAGATATCTGCTGAGTGGAGTTACCATCCTACCTGTAGCGTGTCCCACTGGTTCAGCACCCTCTGGATGCAGGTTAACAGACTCAGCCATCTGGTGCTGCAGTACCTGAGGAGCTTCAGGTGGTCTGAATCAGTGAAGTCTACAAACTCTTTGTAGATTTCACATCTTTTTGCACTGAGGGATAGAAAATTACTCTGTTAGTGGTTGGAATAGTGAGTGAGTGAGTGAAGAATATGAACTGCAGGCCTACTAGGCTACCTTGTTCATGAGTTAGCTACAGGAAATGTTATATAATATTAGGCGAGAGAAATAGCAGGCCCATATGTATGCATTTACCTTTTATCAAAGTGGGTGTATATCCCCACCAGGATGTCTTCCACCGGTACCTTGGCTGCTCTGATCCCACAGCCTGTGGCCAGTTGTACCAAGTGGCAGATGCAGCCAAGGTCCTGGATGTGGGGCTGGCTGGTCTTCAGTCTGCTGATGACCGAGTTATGTCGGCCTTTCATAACACTCGCATTATCCGAATTAAAGGCAATCAGGTTATCCCATGGGATGCCTCTTTTTCTATTGGAAACAGGGGAAAAAATGCCACAAAATGTCTCAGACAAAATGTAAGGTTGTAACTAAATGCAAACTACAAACATGTCAACACAGTGCAGTTCCCCTTACCTTAATGCTTCACTCAGCTTTTCATAAAGATTTTCTGCATTTCCCACATTGCATGTAGGCATTTCCAGGAATTTTGTAGCGACCTGCAGAGTGGCCTCATCGTAGAGTCTAGTCAGGATGACGAATTCTTTGTCTGTATTTCTGTTATTAGATTCGTCGCACATCAGTGAAAAGGGCTGAGATCGGCATGTTTTGGCCAACTCGTCCTGTAGTTCTGCTGCTATGGCACCTGTCGAGTGTCCAGTAATTAGCTAGTAGCCCAGAACAAGCATGCCATGGGCACATTATCAAATAGCCAGGCCTAACGTTACACAATAGTCATACTTATGTCATTCAATGCCAGAGTTTTTCCCTCAGTGTACAGCTGTACATACAGCTGTCATACAGGCTGTATGGCTAGCTAACTTACCTTTGATGAGTTGAGTAGCCTTAGTTTTTCCCGTTGAATATTTCCGTGCAATAGCAGAGTCCGGGAACATGTCGGCTACACACTTGTTGAAGTCATCGTGGAAGGAGAAAGGAATGTTATTTTTGGCGCACAGCATTGCCATTTTGACCTCCGCACGTGTGACCTGGTCTGCCTCGTTGGTATTTTTCGTCACGAACGCTGACATGGACTGGGCACTTTTTTGTGCCTCCAGCCCGCGCTTGTGCTTTGCAGATTTTTCGTGCTGTCCTACATCATTCCTCCCCCCGTGCGAGATGCTGAAGTCAGAGTTGCAAATCCTGCAGAACGCATGACTGTCCCCCACCCTGCTCCTCTTCAAAAAAGTGAAGTCACTGTCCCACCGGTCACGGTAATTACACAGCGGCTTAGGTTTTTTGGCAGGAGGAGGCGCGCCCGCTCTGTCACGTCCATCGTCCATCTTCCCTTTCATTTTTCCTCGCGTTGTCACCATCATCTGACGCTAACCTCGCGACAACTGCCACCTACACCTAGGCTACTGCAGTTATCGCGAGGCTAGTGACAGAGCTCAGGGCAGGGGATGTTTTTTTTTTTTTTTTTACTCCGCCCGGGCCCGGTATTATTATTTTTTTGTAACGCAGGTTAAAATACGGGATATTTACGGGAAAATACTAATACGGGAGGACGGCGGGAAAGAAGGGTAAAATACGGGACTTTCCCGGCCAAAACGGGATACTTGACAGGTATGTGTACATGACAAAAAAAAATACATACACAATAGAGCAAACATTATGCTAATAAAATACCACATATGTGACCTATACAAAGTACAATTTGTGTTTTTTACATTTTTACACACTATAAACAAGAACACTCATGCAGTCTCACCTCTCCTCTCCAGGGCTAGTAGCCGAGTGAGGAAAACTACCGCGAAACAACAGGAAGTGACGTCACAGAAATGTGAAAGGTCACACAATAGAAAAATGAAACTAACAAAATAAAAGCTCCCCAAAAGAAATACAGAAACGGGATTTTTACATGAAAACTAACAACCAAACATGAACAGAAATAAAAAATGGACTTTTGGTGATCGGTGATAATCTTATTTATACATCGGTTACACGTTCACCTTTTCTCGAACCTCCTCCATCCCCTCCAAGGTTAGGGGGGCCAGCCATTGCATATGGTATTTCTTTCCCATTTCATTTCATGTCTATTTCAATGTTAAATTAATAGTCTGCAGTTATACTTTTTATTTGGGACTCCGGAGCTACTGCCACCAGGGACTATTTTCTCAGCCTGTGTCGCTGTGTGAATTACGGGAGGAGACCACAACGAAGGAGAGGAGACATTTATCCACGGTCACAAACATTTTCAACATGCCTAACAAAAGCAAATCACTGTTGGAAAAGACTTGTGATGCCGCCAAATGCTGCATGACATTAAGGCAAGGTGAGGAATCTCCAGAGAAGTCAGGTAACAAACCACACAACACAATCCACACAGTAGCTAATGCTAACTCTTATGCTACAGTTTGTTAGCTACTGACTCATACAGCCTTCCAACCATGTAATTATCCTTCCACGACATGAATTCACACATTATGTTCCTCTTTGTCTCAGGGTTAACATCCTTTCTGGTCCAAATTTAAATATCTCGCCTAACAAAAACTTTGATTTATGAATGAGGGCCCAGGATCATGTTGTTGCGGACACACACACATACACACTTCTGGCGGTAGTAGCGCCTTACTGGCAGTTGCCTGTTTTACACCAAGATGCCTTTGTGCAGATAAATGTGAGAGGATGACACCTGAAAACATTTTTTTGGTAGTTGGATAATGCTGGAAGTACAATTACTGTTGAGCTTCATTTTTTTTACAAGAGGCTGCATTCATGTTGGTTACCACTAAACAGCCAAGCTGCAAAGTAAACAATCACTATATCTATAAAGTATATATATCGACAATCAACACATTTCCTTTTCAGCTGTCTTTTAGATTAGGGTGGGACGTGAGGTCTCCACTGAGGTTAAGGTGAAGTTTGGGTTCATAACAACTTCTTCAGCAGAGAGCCAACAACACAGGTCACCATTTCTGACGGTCACAGATTTTGGTGTAACACCGTCAGACACAACACAAGGGAAAATATATTATTACTTAGATTTTAGTTTTTAACATATGACTGTTTTCATTACTTCACAATGTGATTATGCATGTAAAGCTTTTGGGTCATAGCCTATATAAACATTTTTCAGAAATCCCATTATCAATATATATTGACTTTGTTAACCAATGGTGTGTCATCATGCATTATCTCATTTAAACAAACTCTTGATTTTGGACAATTGCCACAGAATGAGAGAGCAGAGGTGATCGGAGCCGCCTGACTCTACAGGTACTCATACCTTCTGATTAACCCTTTCATGCCTATATATGCATATACTAGTATATAGTACTATAATAGTATAATAGCACTGCCTTACTGTTGAAACATGAACTTGTACTTACAGCGAACACTCTTGAATCCATGTGTATTGCCTCCCGACCATACACTCGACACAACGCCAACCGTGAGCGCAATGAAATGACCCCAAATGACACGCTTATCATCACTGGGTGCTACGCGCCGACTGGTGGTGTGTAGGCGGTACTGCTACTGCAGCCAGGCAGCGTGAGCCTGTGAGCCTGAACTCAGGGCAAAGGAACACTGAGGTCACAGACAAATCTCATTTCTACACATTTGCAGATCACAGATCTGCCGCGGCAGAAGTGCTGCAAAATTCACGTGTAAAACCACAGCCAATCGAGAGCTCCTGCCTGAGTTGTAAGTGATGACATACATTTACAGATCTATGTACGCATTTACAGATCGGTTTACACATTTACAGATCTATGTACACTTACAGATCTGTGTTCACATTCACAGATCTTTGCATGCACTTGCAGATTTGTCTTCACTTGCAAATCTGAATACAGACACAGATTTTTTTTACACACATACAGATCATATTACACACACACAGATCATATTACACACACAGATCTCAATACGCACACACAGATCATATTACACACACACAGATTGAGATACGCATTTGCAAATAATATTGCAACAGTAATAGCTCCATAGATGTGACCCACATTTCTTTTGCTTTTAAGTGATGGAGGTGTGAGCAAACCTGACAAAGGAACAGATAGGTTCTTAGAAGCTGCTGACTGGGTCCTGGAGAGCTCTAGCACCTACACATTTAATATAAACCTTATGAGTGATGTCATCCAATGAACATAGTTCATGGAATGTGTCCATATCTACTTCTATTAAGTAACATAGTGGTGCTGTGTGACAGTCCCCTATACTATAGGTGGGTCTGGTGGGTCGCGACCCAAAAGTGGGTTCTGGGTGGGTCGCGGACAGCTGGTCAAAAAAAGTAAATAATATTTAATGCGCATCTGATGTTTGACATGTCTTTTATTTTGAAAAATGATTTATTTTGAAAGGTACACGTGCAGCCGTCTAGACGCGGTAGCCATGGTAACTGCCATTTGATTGATGCTAACTGTCTGTGTTGCAATGGCGAAGCGTAAATATGACCCGGCGTATTTAAAATGCAGATTTTCGTACATTGAGGATAGTAAAGGACAGAAACCCCAGTGTGTTATCTGTAGTGAAGTGCTTGCAAATGAGAGCATGAAACCATCGAAACTGAGGCGCCGTTTGGATACTAAACATCCTTCATGTAAAGACAAGCCGGTGGAGTTTTTTCAAAGACAACTCCAGAAGCTGAGGACTTCACAGAAGTGTCTGACAGCGTCTTGCTCCAAACACGAGGAAGCTCTCCGTGCATCTTACCACGTAGCTCACCGTATTGCTAAGGCAAAGAAACCCCACACAATAGCTGAAGAGCTTATTTTACCTGCAGCCATGGATATGGTGAGAGAGGTCATGGGTCAGTCAGCGGCAGACAAGCTGAAAACCATACCGCTGTCCAATGATACCATAGCTCGACGTATTCATGACATGTCTGGTAATATTAAAGAACAGACCACAGCCCGCGTCCAAGCAAGCCCCTACTATGCCCTGCAGATGGACGAATCCACTGATGTAGCTAGCCATGCTATTTTGTTGGTTTATGTGAGACACATATTGGATGGTGATTTGCAGGAACAGTTTCTCTGCAGCAGAGATCTCCCTACCACTACAAAGGCAGAGGACATTTTCAACAGTGTGGACTTGTATTTGAGCTCAGTGGGCCTGAGCTGGGAATACTGCGTGGGAATTACAACTGATGGCGCGGCTGCCATGACCGGGAAACATTCCGGTGTGGTGAAGCAAATTCTGGAGAGAGCACCAAATGCAACGTGGAACCACTGCTTTTTGCACCGTGAAGCGCTGGCGGCCAAGGATATGGTGTCGGAGCTTGACGAGGCTTTGAAAGATGTCATCAATGTGGTGAACCACATAAAACGGAGCGCAAGAATCAGCCGCTGCTTCTCAAAGCTGTGTAAAGACTTGGGCTCGGAGCACATGCAAGTCTTGTATCACTCAGAAGTCCGCTGGCTATCGCGGGGTAAGGTGTTGTCACGTTTTTATGAACTTAAAACAGAAATCGCCACCTTCCTCTCAGAGAATAACTCCCCATATGCTGAACTGTTTCATAACGAAATCTGGTTGGCACGAGTTGCATATCTTGCTGATGTGTTTGAGCACCTCAATGCATTAAATGTGTCTATGCAAGGAAGAGGACACAATATTTTTGAACAGTCCGACAAAATCGCTGCGTTCCAGAAAAAAATCAAACTGTGGATAAATCATTTATCCAAAGACAGACTGGACATGTTTCCCAGTGCTTGCCATGAAGTACAGCAGCTGGACAATTCGGCCAAAAATGACTTGAAAAAAACCCTCAGTGCGCATCTTACTAAACTTCAAGCTCGGTTTGACAACTACTTCCCTGAGAAATACAGCAACAATGATGCTTGGATACGCGACCCCTTCCGCATCGACATGGAAAGCATCGCGTTGCCGAGCAACGAAGAGCATCAGCTGGTGGAGCTGTCATGTGACCAGACGACGAAAAGGAGATTTAGCGAGGTAACCCTTCCCCACTTCTGGTGCAACGATGTGATGAATGAATATCCATCCCTCGCGACTCTTGCAGTCAAAACGCTCCTACCATTCAGCACAACCTATCTGTGTGAAAGTGGCTTTTCCACCATGTTGCAGCTCAAATCAAAGCAGAGAAACAGACTGGACACTGAGCATGATCTGAGGGTAGCTCTGTCTACTGTCCTCCCAGACTTTGAAACTCTCATCAAAAATAAACCACATGCCCAGCTGTCTCACTGACTTCCCCAAATGACAGGTTAGGTGACAACAAAAAACAAAATAATTTGTCACTTTTTCCTTTTTTGATTTTTGATTTCCAATCGAAAATAGAAAGAAGGAATGATACACGGATTTGTTACAAACTAATACATTCAATTTCAAATAATACAATTCAGATCCAGTTTTTCAATGCAATGATTCAAATTGAACAATACAAATTCAAATTATGTGATTCAGATTCAGTTTCTGGTGGCACATATGTCAGCCCATAGAATAGATCTTGCTTTGTAGATCTTTCATTATTGTTTGATATTTATTTTATTTTTTATTTTTGTCCATGCAGTTGTAATGGTCCTCCTAAGTTCCTTATTATTTCGGAATAGGCCTACATATAAGTGAAATATATAATTTTGTAGCCATAATTAATTTGTGCACTTTTGATTATTTTATTCACTAGTTAAGGTATTCCTCGTGGCCTGAATGCAGGGACCTTGTTTGTTTTGTGGGTCTTGTGCAATTTGATATTCATTTTTATCTGCATGCAGTTGCATGGTCCTCCTTGATAGATGTCAAATATCTCATTTTGCTGGTCTCCATTTTGATACTTCGTGTTTGATACTTATTTCGTTCAATTCTGTACATAGTTGTCATGGTTCTCTGGTGTTTTGAAATGCACTTTGCTCAATAAAAATGAGTATGTTTATGTTAAAGACTTGAGTTTTCAAAGGCTTTTTAAAAACTACATTTGCGTAGTTTGAAGGACTATAAAAGTGGGTCGCGACTTAATGACCATGGGAAAATGTGGGTCCCAGAGTGAGACCAGTTGAGAACCCCTGCCCTATAGTTTTCAACTCCTCAGTGGTTACACACAGTGATATTGGTATGATGACCAGCTGATTTTACTGACAAACTATTTCATCATCATACAATATCAGAATTTGGTTACAAAATCTGACCACATCCATTTGACCACAATATGATGCAGAGGAAATTCTTGACAACTAGTCAAGAAGTCAACAACTCATTTTTACACACTTTACAAAAAGTTAAATTTGTGGAACATAAAAACTGAAGACAGATAAAGATAAACTGTTATATAGTCCCTAAATCTTAACTCCACCCAGCTGCATGTTGAATGCTGAAATGCTGAGCTGTAATAAAAACATAGATTTATGTCAAGGCCATGACCTCACACACACACACACACACACACACACACACACACACACACACACACACACTTTTTCTTCTCTCTGTCTGCCCTGCTTCCTGTGTATTGTTCCTACAGATCAACTGATAAAAAAGCTTGTATGTAACCAAAGTCAATGAATTAACATTCAGAGGCAGCAGAGCTCAGTTACTGATAGTAATCTAAGATGCAAAACTGTTGGGGTATTTGGGGGGTGGCCCACTGTTTATGCATGTGTGTGATCTCACAGGTGCCTACAGCTTGGTTGGATGAATATCAGATCAAGTCTTTCACTTTTACAACTTCAGGAAACTTCAACTAGAATCATGGATTCATCCAGATGTGTACACTGTATATCTAAACATATCCAGCACATATATGTATAGCACACTTGACACGTGACACAGCAGGTGTATTTTAAATACCAGCATGTACAAGCTTTTGTCTTCCATATTAGGTCCTGTGCATGCATCCATTATTTCCTGTTAATCTATTTTGTGTGTAGGTACGCAATTTGTTCTGTCCCGGAGTGGCAGACTCCACTAATAACACTGAAAACTCCTTTAAAATATCGAGTGCACACACACTGATTGGTGAAAAAATGTTTTCCATAAATTTAATCAAAATAAGGTTTATTTTAGAGTTGGATGCTGAACAAAGCAAGGAGGAGCGGCTGAGGGCTTGTTGATGAATAAATGATAAAGCAAAGGTATGCTTTAGCTTACCTTATGATTGACAAGTCACTTTAATCTTTCTTTTGCACTCTATGTCCTTTTAATGATTTTAAAGCTAATTTATTATTTTATGCTGCAATCATTTTATTTATGTCTTTCTATTTTTCTGTACTTTGTTTTTATTATGGGGGGGTGGGGGTGGGGGTTAATTGTATGTTTTACATGTTTTTCTGTTTTATGTAAAGCACATTGAATTGCCATTGTGTATGAAATGCGCTATATAAATAAAACTGCCTTGCCTTGCCTTACCATGGTGAAAACTATTATATATCCATGGCAAAACCCCAAATTCACAGAGTATAGGCATAGCTAGCATTTCAGGGTGTTTTCATGAAGGTAATTGTAATGTTTAAGTTGCCTAAAAAAGTCTTGTCCAGTATTTGGTTGTACTAAAGGACAAGGAGTTGATGTTTAGTTTTTCTGGTCAGTAGATTTTTTGATTTAATGCTTTTGAGCCTGCTTTTTGCTAGTGAAAATGATCATTAGTATGATCATATTTAGGTAAACTTCTAGAAATAATGGAAATTTCAGGCACAATGCAACAAGACTGCCTTTTCAAAATGCATGCTAATAATTGGGTAGCATGATGCTGTTGTGGTAGTCCCTCAAGGAAACGTCAAAAAGGCAGGGGGATTCTTACCACAGCTCAACAAACCTTTCTTCTGTTTGCTGTTCTACTTGACGGCAGCATTCCTCTTTCTCTTTTGCCATATTTAGATATATATGTCAGAGTGCTCTGTCATCTTATTGGTCAGTGTTAGAACATGTGTGTGAAATGTCAATCTTGGCAGGAAAATACTAAAAATTAAATGCTAGGACAAAATGAAATGATCGCAAACAAAAACAGTGCTAATATGAACACAATGCCATACTAAAACAAAGAGCTAAAGTGAAATTGGTGCTGCGCACTGCAGTTGGTGTGGGCAAAAAGAAAAGAATTTTCTTATGGTTTGAATGTACTTTAATGGAAGAAGCTGCTCTTGGTCAGAATAAATCATGTTTGGTAAGAAGATTTCCTACCATCCTGAAAGATCTTCCTGTGCAGTAAGTAACTGATGCTCGGCTCAATATTGTCTAGTATCACTGTCTGGTAGGCAGCTGGTATCAGAGAATGACTCATACAATGAAAATAATTCACTTTATATTTTTTCTTTGAAGTTGGGACATGTATTTTAATTCTTTTGAACTCTGGAGGTGAGCATTCAGGGACCATCGCCCTAATTATCTGATATGTGTGTTTAAAAAAAGAAAAAACTTTTATATCATAATATCTAAATCATTGACCTGCTTTTACACAGCCTCTATACACATATTTAACAGAATGAGTACAAGGGATCAACTAAGATGCAGTCTATTGGAAACACATCAGAAGGTCATTTATCAAAGTATCCATCAAGCACTATGCATCAGTGTCTTGAAAATATGAGGAAAGACAGCCCTGATTAGATGAATGATAAATAAATGTCTCATGTGCTACCATTGCCAGGGTGATTGATGGTGCTGGCATTAGCCTCATGCTAGCATGATAACATTGCTATGACAATACATCTTAGTTGCTTGTGTTATCCACATTACCTAAATAGTTCTTCTTCAACATTATTTTTCTTTTGATTTTAAAAAAGGATCAGGAAATAGGAAATGTTTGTAAAAATACAAGTTGATCTCTCCCTGTTCAGATCAAAAAGAATCACTATCAGAATTAAAGGAAGAGCTATAAAGCTGCATTTAACCCTTAGCTCTACTTTTAGCTGTGGTGTGTGGACATAATGGGGGGTTAAAGCAGGGACAAAGCTGTTTTTTTACAGTCCAGAGGGTTTCACTGCCATGGTGTGTCACTGCTGTCATGGGGGGAGAGAAGAATGAATTGTTAAAGGTTCTCTGCCTCATGTAGTGAGAGGAGCTGCCCCGGGCCTCGTACATCTGCCACCAAGATGGAGACAATGAAAACAAGGAGGAGGAGGTGCAAAATGACAGCAGTGACAACACAGAGAGAGATACACTCGTGGAGATAAAGGTGATTGTTAAGATGTACAACTACTGTGTTTTATTATCTATAGATGACATTTGTAAAATAATGACATCGTCAAAGTGTTTGCCAGTTGTTATCGCAGATTTTTCCTTCATGGAAAATATTTTTAGTTGGTTCCTGATGTTTCAGGGCATTGCACCAGACAGGCAGCCTCCTTAATCCAAAATCCTCTCCTGTAAAATGAAATCTCTCAAAATTAGGATTTTCTGTAATAATCCTTAGACAGGTCTAAGGATTATTACAGAAACATGTAGTGATGTCTGTGAAAGGTGAGTCTTCATGGCCTTCAATGTGTCTTTATTCATTGTTGAGACCCCATCTCAAGTTTTCACACACTGATAAACTGAACTGAAAATGTAAGTCTTTAACATGCCTTTTCAACTTCTGAATGAACTGGTAAATCTTGATTTGCATAGCCCCTCCCAGCTATGATGGGACTATGATACATACACTATGTCAGATCACTATCAGAGAGACCCCAAATATTTCACTCAGGAGTTCAGAACATGTGTTTATGGGAACATTTTGAGGACACAAACTCAACAAAGTAAGTTTGTCTCAGCAACATATAAGGCAATCATTAAAGTTTGTGTAAAGTAAGAATAAATGTTTTCTGAGTTTGACATACCACAGAAAAGTTTGTTAGTCACCCTGCCAAATTTGAATGATTAAAATAATCACCAAATATATGAAATTAGGCTTCAAAATTGTGTAAAAATCAGCCTCTTTCTCTTCTCCCAAATGCTGTGGGAGTGCCTGCCGATTTTGCTGAAACCCCGCCCCCTACCAAGTGTCACCTGTCAATCAAAGTCACCACCTCTACCCGAAACATGGACGCTACGTCTGAGAGCTTTTTGCCACTAGCTCAGCGGCTAACTCAGCTAACTGGCTAACTGTGTAGACTGTAGTAGTAGTAGTGTGCGCTGAATGTATTTATACCTCTACAGCAGCAGGGGCGGGTTTATGCTAACGCAGCGTTGATTTTCAGACCCGCCCACTAAATCCTGAACACAGAAATCTTGAAACACAGTTTGTGAAGCCTAGCTCCACAATTCAAATCTAAATAGTTGAAATGCGTTTTACACCTTTTTTAGGAATACATTTATGACCTATTTAATGTGTTTAGAAGAAAATGTCTGAATTCACTTTACACAGTCTTTAAAGACAGATGAAAAGTTATTAAGTTTATTTAATTCAGTTGTGCTGATTTCAAATCAATAAAATCTATGTAAGAATAAAATATGGTCCAACATTCTTTCTTTTCTCCCAATGTAGACACTGATCTGTTGACTGCTGTTACATGCCGTGTTGTGTTTGGTGCTGTTTCTTTGTTTTTCTTCCGACAGGTACCGCCCTCCTCCTCATTAATATTTTTCTTCTATGAAGTCATCAAAATTCTTCACAGATTTAAAACTCTATTACTGGCCATGCCCAGCAATGCCACTAGAAGGCTCTGTCACATGTTAGTGTAACTATTTCACGTATCAAAAACACTTGTGCAACACGAATATGGATACTGAGATCAAACACAAAACCATTATCAACATCATTGTAACTTTACTGTAACATAGAGTAACATTGTTACTGTAACATGTATGTAAACATGAATATTTCAACATCATCATAACATTTGAACTTGAGTGAGCAATGTTCTTTGTTTTATTGTCACTGTGACGTTTTAGTGCAACATTCACCAACAACAGTCACCAACAGCAGTTGTGTGACTCACTCATATTGAACATAAATAAAAACATTCAAGATAGAGCTAGCTCGTACAATATACATCCAAGTAGAGGCCTACACTTAATAAAGTAATGATATACAGTCTCATACAGGACAGCTTTATAATAAAGAGCATGAATTTATGCATCACTATTTTAAACTACGAACAGTTGAAGTTGTCATTCTGTTTTTTTTTCATTGTTGGTTAACTTATTAACAGTAAAGCCTCTTTTTTTTAGTTTTACTACTTATCCTCACCTCTTTGTTTTTTTTGGGAGTTTTTTTGGCTTTTCCAGCCCTTTCAACCACTCTGATCTCCTTGTCTACTGTCCATGGTATATTTTGAAACACTCAATGTGCAGTGGCGCTTTCGCTTTGCATTTCTCACATGCATAGGTTGTGCGTTTGTCACAATGGCGACATCTCTGGAACCGATGCATCATGTTGATTGGCCAGTGAGAGGCTTTGTCATATCTTGCATGATCTTCAGCAGCAGCCAGTAATGATTTGGCTCAGTGGTTTTGTGCCAAATGTTTGCATAAGAGACTGTGCCACTATCCGCGAGAAGGTGAGCAGGTCAATAGTCCCTCCCATAATGTCTTGATAAAAGAAATAACTGTTCACAAGTGCACTGTTGAGAGACCATGCAAACATGGGCCACCACCATTTCTTGGACGTGATCGAGATATGGTATCTTGAAACCTGTAGATCGTGAAGGTCAACACCACCCATGTGCTCATTGTATAGGTTGATGCATTTTGGTTGTGTGACCTTATCAAAGCCACGTCGCTCCTTGTTCCATCTCTTGACAGAGGTCTCACTGTATTTCTGCTCCATGTTAGTTGCCACTGTGACAATGCTATTGTCTTTCCAATGCACAAGTATTTTTTCTCCTTGGGTCAGAATTTCAGAGGTCCCCCGGGGTAACTTCATTAAGTCCTTCTGTGGCTTGAATGGGACATCAAAAAGACGATTTGTCCTCATTGTTCCAGAGCTCCCATATCCTCTTGTCATTTCATCAAAGAGTGAGAGCGAAGTGAAGAGGTTATCATGAAAGAACTTACAACCTTGAGACAGATTGGTTTACCTTTTATGAATTGCTTACATCCATGTCGGCCATAGTATTGGATCATGCTCTCATCGACTGACAGCCATTCCTGAAATGGCATGACTTTGTATGACTGATTGAGCTCTGAGAAGATGGGTCTAACTTTAAAAAAGGGGTCTTTAGTGATTTTTGTGTTGTCAACCACATGGAGTGAGGCCATTATTTCATCAAATCGATTACTTTGCATTGAATCTGAAATGCTTTCATTGTGTACATCACTGTCAAGTGACCAATACATGTGTCTTCTTGGAACAGAGCTGTAGCCAGATGTGATCAGGATCCCATAGACTGTAAGGAGCTCATCCATACTCAGATACAGGTGCTTGTCCTTGGTCTGGGTTGAGTACAGGTTGGACATTTCAATGGTGAGCTCTCTTGAGGGTGAGGGTGGGTGGATACATTTGTAGGAATAAATCCATTGGGTTTGGGCAGCTTTGCTTTACACATTCAGCAGGATTTGGGCTGTGTACTATGTGTTTTGGAATTATAGCTGTGGCAGGCCTCTTTGACCGTTTGAACACTCAATCTTTATTTTTGACCACCTGCAACTTCATCTTTGGGTCTTCTGGTTGGACCCTCTGGCGGGTAGAGGGTCCTGGCTCTTCTGGTTGGACCCTCTGGCGGGTAGAGGCTCTTGGCTCTTCTGGTTGGACCAAAAAAAACCCTGTTTTCATAATTTCAGCATATGAATTCAACAGCCTGGCTGGCTAATGGTCTGTCTCTCCCTGATGTGTGACCCGTCGCTATCACAATCACTGACGACAGCATCTTTCTCATTTTGAGGGATAATTGTAATGGTGCATGCCTTATGTGGATGGTCACCAAGGTCCAACATATCCAGTACTTGACTCAAAGTTAAACTAAAAGAAAATTAGACCAGAAACTTAGATAAAAAAAGAAAATGTATATATAAGCATGTGTATACCTGGATACAATGTGTTATCCCACCGGTCACTATTGTTGCTATCAACATGTTTACTCTTTCCATGACCAAACTCGACAAAGTTAATTAATTGCAAGTACATATATCAATACTAGACAACTTAAAGATAATTAAATTAAATAAAAATTGTAGTAGTTAGTACTTTACTAACCTTTTCTTTTGGAACTTTGATGCAGCCATCCTCCCCTCATGTCGCAACCAAAAAGTAAACAGCTCTGGTCATGTGACAATTTACACTAAACTCGTCAAACTTTACATATTTCATTGAGACTTTTTATTATTTCAGAGTTTGCTGGAAATACATTAATATACCAATCAGAAACAAATTTAGAGCCTTATAAGTGAAATATTTTTTTACGGTCACTATTGTGACCCATGGGATTAAATGGGTTAAGTCTAGGAACGCAGTGGATATTTGGAGGATTCAGCATCCTACGGACAGGGACTACTCATTTTATTCACATGTCCACAAATCTTACAGCAGGATAGACTATTTCTTGATTGACTCATGTCTAATCTCTTCTGTCACTAATACTAAATACCACAATATACTAATTTCCCTTTACGTGAACATTGCCATTTAAAGGTTTTCCTCTAATGATATCCTCAACATAGAAATACAATAGGTCAGGCCATCATCAGCTATCAGTTTTAACTATAATATTGTTTCTGAGAAACAGCATGCTCTCCATCAGCTTGGTATATCTTTAATACTGTAATAAACCTTGGCTCTGAGTTGAGAATGTAGAGAGCCCCACACACAGAATATTTCCACTGTACTAACAGTTAAATGAGGAGGAAGCAGGGTATAAACAAACAATAATCTTTATTAGCACAATTCATACAGCACTAGGGTGGGCCATACTATGGTCCCAAAATGAAATCAAAGGATATCTTAACAGGGGGGGTGTCTATTTTATGTATTTTATGTAATTCAAATCTGTGCTTATTTTTAGGATAGGACCATCCCTACCTACATCTTTTTGCATTTGAAAATCAGCACTTTTTCCATTTCGGACCCCTTTATAAGCTATTGAATGATATACAGGAAATAATTTTGCCAAAGCCAAACCCCAAAGATATTTCAAATCTGTTCAATAAGTTGTCCATGGCAACCATGTTCTTTCAAAATGGCCACCAAAAAAGCAGAATGGTAGAGCATCATTTTTTATAAAAGATGTGTTAAAGACATTAGTTTCACTCTCGGTTTTTGGACCTGTAAGCTACTTGTAGAGGAGGCCACGTAGAGGCTGTCTTCATCTCCCCCAATGTGTTTTTTTTCTTTTTCTTTTTTTAATGGTTTTTTTGGTATTTGTGTATGTTTTTATATAACTATAATGTAAAAGATAACTATATGAAAATAATAATTGACCAAAAGGGTCTCAAAGCATAGGCTACATGTTATACGATTCAGAACTTGAATTCATATAATTCCTCAGAACAGAAGCATCTTTATCAATTATGCCTTTTACTTCCTGAAATTTACCAGTTTGCACAAATCCTGCTTTGATTCATTCTTGGACATCAGCCTCCTGCTGGTCTCCTGACTCCTGATTGCTCCATCCCTCTTTTCCTGCGAAAAATACTTTGCTGAAGCATCAGTCACCATCTTAACAACTCTCTCAATGCTCTGTGTGTGGCAAGGCCAGTTGACCACTTCCATGGGAGTATTTATTATGTTCTTCACCTCCACAGTGGTCAGGGCGCAGGTGAGAGGTGGCTCTGACACACCTTCTGACCAGTTAATCAAGTCACCAATGCTGGAAGCATCACCGTTGATGGCAGGTGTCTTTCTGGTCCTGACAGAGGAATCCCCCAGTTGAGTGTTTGGGTCCCCCTCTCCCCTGATGGCCAAGATTCTCTCCACCCCCTCAATCCTCTCCCTTTGATCCGCAGAGCACAGCATTGTTTGGAGTATGGCTTCACTGTGGGCATACCAAGCAGATCTTCTCACAGTCGGCATGACAACATCCAGCACCTCCTTCCGCTGAGACTTGAGACAGTCAAGCTGAAACAGGATGTGCCTAGGTCCTTCAATCCAGGAGTGCTTGACCTTAACATTGAACCAGCATGGGTAATAAACTCCAATGATGAATTCCACAAATGTTTTCCTTTCAGACCATGCTTTGCCACCCAAAGCCTGAGAAGTCTGTTTGCTGTGGTGAGCCAGCGGCTGTGGTTTACTGGTCCGATCTCCAACAGAGCCAGCCTGGCAGGAAGCACTCCATCTCTGATTGCGCAGACAGAATCAGACACAACAGATCCTGGGTCAGTCAGGAGCGCTGCAAAAACCGCAGCTTTGGCGATCACATGATCGCGCTGTCTGAAATCGCAATTTCGATCAGAAAACGATAAATCTTTCAGCCCTATTGCACACCAACCACACCAGCTTTCTCCCCAGGTGCAGCTCCAGCTTCCTCATCACTCCAGCTTTCACACCAGTGTTGACGTTTGTTGAGTCTCCTCCAATGGCCCACACAGTCTTGTCAAAGCCCCTGTCTTTCAGCCAAGAAAACAAGACCTTAGCAATCTGCTCTGCATGTGACTCCTCTGTGGTCACTGTCTCTGGGGTGAAGTGAAAGAGATAGTTGCTTCCTGGCTCACTAACAACACTGTAGTGTTCTTCCTTCATTCTCGCAGGAAAGGTTTGTTCACTACCTTCAGCTTCCATCATCACATTGGTCAGGTCAATCCGACCATCAAACAGGATGCATGAGATCCTCTGTCATCAGCTTCTCTTGTGTTCTCATGACCTTGTTCTTATCGATCACTTTGCTGGTGTTGTCTTTTGTGATGATTCCCGCATCAATCAGAGCTGCAGTTGCTATTGCTGCAGTTGGCCTCAGCCCTATACCATACCTTACACTAGCAAGGGCAATGTTTGGAATCTCATCATAGTTTTTCTGTATCTCAAGTGAAGCAGCAGGTTCAGGGAAGGGCTCAACTCCAGGGACAAACTCATCCTCATCACCACTTTTCTCTATTTCCACATCCTCATCACTACAGGCCAAAAATCTCTCAACATCCTTCTTGCCTGTCTGCTCAGCTGCTGCAGCGTGTTCCTCCTTGCTCCTTCTCAATTTCTCTCGCTCCTTTTGCATCTTCTCCCTCTCCAATGCCCTCACCTGTCTCCTATGCTCTGTAAGATCAGGGCTCCCCATTTGGTGGAGTCCTTTGCTTCCAACCTTCTCTTTCTGCCCCTTGATATAGGCAAGGTCTTTCACAGGAATCTTTCTCTCTTTGCTGCATGAACAGATAATGTGGGCTTTGATCACACAGCCCTCACAGCCTGCCTGCTCACAACTACTAATTTGACACTTGCAAGACAAAATGTCAAATAATTGATCCAACTTGACAATGAACCTCTCTTTGGCATCAACTTTACCCTTCCCAAGAGAGATCTTCACTGCTTGATCCCACACCTCCATGAGTTTGGACATGATCTGCCTCTTTCCTATGGTAACTGGTGGCTTGAAAAGATCATTGGCTTTGCTCCACTGCCCAATCAAATCAGGGTAGATGTCCCTCAACAGCTGGTCCACCGGGTAGTTCCGCCTGTCTTCTCCACATTGCTCCCTCAAGTAGATGCCATACCTCAGGATGTCCCTCACAGTTGGCAGCTCAGACACCAAAAGCTCCCGACCAGTACCAACAAAATTATTCAAAGATGACTTTGATTGTGTCCTTGTTCTGACTTGAGCCATTTTTAAAAAACTTTTCACAATAAAATATACCCAGGTTGCCTAAATGTAGACCACAGAAGGATATGAGTAGCCTACATTACACAGGTATTACTGAAATCCATCAACCATCAAGATGGATGGTTAAGGATTGACATCCAGAGTGCATCAAGAAAATGCTAAAAAAAAAACATTTTACCACATCTTCCATGTCCTAATATGTTAATAAATACAGTATGTATAACTAGATTATTTACAACTAATATTGTTATCTAAATGTTCCTCAGGTGGCTTATTGGCTTATATTTTTACTGCCTCATGCTTCAAGATATGAACAGAACACGGATGGTTAAGGATGGATATCCAGTGTCCAGTGTCAAAATGTCGAAACTATTTTCCCAACATTTTCCATATCCTAATCCATTAACAAATAGGCCTACAGTATGTAAAACAGAATAATTGACATTTTATATTGTTATCTCATTGTTTCTCTGGTAATTTTTACTAATATTTTAAATGCCTTGTGACTTAAAGATGTGAACAGGGGACAGATGGATAAGGGTTGACATGCATCTTATAAAGAGGTTTGAAATGGTAGAAGGGCAATCTTAAAATGCAAAAAGATGTAGGTTAGGATGGTCATATTCCAAAAATAACCACATATTTGGATTCCTGGTTGAAAAATACACAAAATAGACACCCCCCTCAGTTGATTCGGAAGAAAAAAAAAAGTATGGCCCGCCCTAATACAGCACAGTCCTGCACACAGGTAAACAGACAGTAAGAGTCCTCTACCCCCCCCTTTAGCGACACCCGCTGTAGCTAAATCAGTGTAGGAACACACCCAAATCACACCCACTTAGGGCACTACTTAATACTGCTCTGCACTGCACTCCAAAGCTACATCCCCTCAGGGCCCAGCACACCATACTACACTGCAAACAAAATCACTCTTCACCGCAAACCTACGTGTGTTCATGGCACACCGACAGTGGTACCTGAGGGTCTGTCTAGTCCTCACAGTTGTTATCTCCACCCTAGCACTGAGACTGCGCCATCCTTTAAAATCAATAGCATTTAACATAACATATGTGACATTAACTGCCCTACAACACACAAAGACAAATAATGTATACAATATTGAGCCCTGGGACAGTTAAGTCCCAAGACGTCGCCCAGGGTCTGAGCTTTTGACTGCTCTTTTCACTCCTCTCAACATCTGTTACAGGTGCAATCCCTCACATTAATTATCACAGGTGCAGTCAATCACTTACCCTACTTGCAGCCAGTGTTGGGAGTAACGCGTTACAAAAGTAACGCAATTACAGTAATGTATTACTTTTTGCTGTAACGCAGTAATATAACGCATTACTAATACATTTTCGGTAATATTTTACTCGTTACAATCTAAGTAACGCGCGTTACAACTCATTTTAACCCGTTTAGCTGTTGTTTTTTAAAGAATTCACCAACACCGCGAGACATCCCGACAACAGAAAGAAGCCGGGACTCGGGAGCAAGCGCGATTTCCTGTTGAGGCTGGGATGACAACATAATTGTAAAATGCAACCTGTGCGCGACACCGAGGGAACTCTCGACGTCAAAAAATAGCACGAGCAACTTAAAGAAACACCTGGACCGGTGCCACGCTAACACTAAACTGAAAGAGAGGGATGCACCTGTGGAGAAGAGAAAGAAAAAAGAGGACGAGCATACGGGACAGACAAAGCAACAAAAGTTAAGTTTCTCTCGGTCTGCCATGGTTCTTGAAGCTAGAGAAGTGAGGAGACTGGTGGCAGAATTTATTGTGGAAGACATGCACTCCCTATCAACAGTAGAATCGCCAGCGTTCAGAAAGCTTGTCAGCAAAATCCCCGTGAGCAGTAACGACAAGGTAAGCTAACGTTGTCATAGAGAGTGGGCTATGCGGCCATGTATCTACCTTGTTCATCATTTTAAATAACAACCTAAATAGCGAGTCCATGCTGTTGAGGTGAAGTGAATCTCTCATGTTTTTTGTTTTTTTTACGGATATGCAAATAAAGTCTGACCAATTTAAAAACAGCATGAGTTTAACATCTAGCTATCTTCTTAATTTTTCAGCATGTACTGCCTGACAGAAAAACATTCGCCAAAGATTTGGACAAGGCATATGCTGTCATGGAGAAGGAGCTGAAGAAAACACTCGAAGCCCAGCAGTATGTGTCAACAACAGCAGACATATGGAGTGCCAACAACAAAAGTTTTATGGGGGTCACCGTGCACTGGATTGATGCAGATACCTTGGCACGAAAGAAGGCTGCAATAGCTTTTAAAAGATTTAGGGGTAAACACACATATGATGCAATTGCAACAGAGCTAGAAGACATTTTTTCTCAATATGGACTGACATACAATAAAGTGACTGCATGTGTGACGGACAATGGGAGCAACTTTGTTAAAGCCTTCAAGGAGCATCAGCAGCTTCAAGTGGAGTTGGGGGAGGAGTAGGAGGACGGTGATAGTGAGGTGGAGTTCACAGACCTTCATAGTGTGCTCACTGCCGATGATGCACAGCATGGACAATGTGTACTGGCTCCCCACCATAGATGTGCAGCCCATACACTTAATCTAATAGCAAATAATGAGGTTGTTAAGTGGCTGGTATCTAATCCAGAATCAAGGGCTGTGTATCGTAGTGCTACAGCTAAATGTTCAGCACTGTGGACAAAGGCCAGCCGCTCCACCATCGCATCAGAGTGCCTGGAAGAGGTCAGTGAAAGAAAGTTGATTGTCCCCACAACAACACGGTGGAACTCATTCTACAACGCCTATGCTCGTGTCATAGAAATGCCCCTCACTGACATAAATAGCCTATGCACACAGCTTCAGATGAAATGTATGAATGACAGGGAATACGAATTTCTCAAGGAATATTGTTACATTATGAAGCCTTTCACAGTTGCATTGGACATCCTACAGGGTGAGGACACTTGCTTTTTTGGGACACTTCAACCAACACTCGAAGTTTTGATGGCCAAAACCTTAGTAATGACACAGGGCCTATCACAAATGACCACTGGGGTGCCTGAAGCAATCAAAACTTGATTTGCTGCGACGATTGATTCCAAGGATGCACTTCTGGCTGCTGTTTCGCTGCCAAAGTTCAAGCTGCGCTGGGTAAAAGAAGAAGCCAGAAGAGACCACATCAAGCTCCTCCTCACAACGGAGTGCCGCTCCCTTACAGCAGAAGAGCCTACAGCCCTGATGCCTGATCCCCCTCAACCTGCTGCTGTTGGCTCCAGCGAGGATGACTTTTGCTTTTGAAGTACAGCCCAGTGCTACAGCTGATGCGCCCATGTCAGTGGAAACAGAGGTAATGTCTTATCTCAGTTCTGCCCCTGTGATGGAAAGCCTGCACATGTTTCCAAGGATTAAAAAAATTGCACTCCGCTATAACACCCCAACACCATACAGTGCACCAGTAGAAAGACTTTTCAGTCTTGGGAATCTTGTGCTCACTCCAAAACGCAACCGTCTTGGTGATGGACGCTTTCAGCGCCTTCTCCTGATGCGCTTCAACAGATATTTCAGTCAAGAGGGTGGTGGAATAAGCTAGTCCCCCCCCACTACACCCTAGAACCAGAAGTAGGCTATGTCCAGGCCATAACTGCCTTTATAGTTCTGTTTACTTTACCAGCCTTATAGGCTGCATGCTACCTCTGTTATATAGGCCATTTGACAGGAACAGGTTTCTGTGAAGAATTCATTTTTTATTTTCAATTTTATGTTTATTTATTTATCCACCTTACATTTTTTGTGAAGTTGGGAGTGAAATTACTGATTTGTATTTCATATTTGCCAAATAGGCCCATGCACTTTATTTTATTTTCAGTATTCTTAAAGTACCGTATGTGCTTTAGCTAGAGTTCTAGCTATAAGTGATTGAAATTTTACCAGCCTTTCTGTGGTAGCCAAGTTTTAGCCATTTTTTTGGCAAATTGCATGGTTTCTCTGGCCTGTGTTTTATTGATTAGCAGTTGTAGGCTATGTTTAGATTACATGTTAATGTTTGTTGGACTCTTAAAACAGAAGTTGTGTCCATTCAGTGCATGGCATCTCTGTGCTGTAAGCTTGAATTAAAAGAGAATAAAATAATAGAAACTAAAAGAAAAAGAGATTGTGTGTTTGTCATATTATAAGGCTATAGGCTATGTTATAGTGGGCTCTAACTCTATTTTGTTTCATATGAATAGGCCAGGACTTTAAATATTTGCAGCATCTCCATAATAACTTACAGACTTTGATCCTTTGTCTGCTTGTATGATTCTAACTGTTATTGTTACTTATTGTATTGTGCCATGAGCCTTTACTGTGCCTATTATATTAAGTTATTAGTAGCTTTAGGGGCCTACACCGTCATTATGTTACATCACCCTCCACTGAATGTAAATAATCAGCTATAACAATCTGCAGTTTAGCATTTTTAAATGCTTAGTCATATATTTCTGTGGCTATTTTGTTGAAAGTAACTCAAAAGTAATACACAAGTAGTGTAACACATTACAATTCAGAGATGGTAATATTGTAATGTAACTAATTACTTTCAAATGACAGTAACTAGTAATATATAATGTATTATATTTTGGATGTAACTTGCCCAACACTGCTCGCAGCACATCGTCACCCACTACAATACACAGCTGCCAGTTCAGAAGTGCAAATCAGAGCTGCAGCAAATTGTAAACCTTTTCAGGTTTCAACAAACTTTTATTTGAATTCATGTCTATTCTTACGATCTTATGTAAACAAAAATAAATGTTTTGGTTTTTTTTTACCTGTTGCTTGAATGCACAAAATACCCCCTATGACTTTGCAACTCAATGTCAATGGCATGAGTTATAGATTTGGTTGCCCATGGTAGTACATCTGCTATGGAAGATCCAAGTACAGCTACGCTAACTTCATAAAAAGGACAGTCATGAGGAGTTTAAGAGAAGTTTTAAAGCTGGTAATGGATGCTTTGGTTGTAAGTGGTAAAGTTTAGTGTTGCGACAAATAGCATGCACAGTAATTATAGTTGAGGTTAAAGTGAAATCACAGGAGCAGCAGGAGGGTGATAGCCTCTCTGCCTTCATCTCTTTCTATTTCCGCAGTCAGTGCTGACATACCTCACCACACAGGCACACAGGCGAGAAATTAAGAGCAAGGAGATGCTGATAGCTCTTGCTAATGTTACAGGCTAAGAGGTTACCAACAACACACATTCATGTGCCCTGTGTGCGTAGCATCAGTACATGCTTGCAACAATGCAGTACATAGAGATTTAAGGACTCTTTTGGGAGCTTAGCTCTTCATAAATCTCAATATGTCACACAGGAAAGCTTGCTGACACATGGCACCAACTGGCCACCAGTAGCAGCACTGTGATTGTACAGGGAAATGTGAAAGGGATGTGTGGGCCAGTTAGCAGAGAGGATGTCATCAGCGTAATGGTCAGTCGTTGTGACTGTGTCTCTGTCTGGCCCATTGGCTTCTGTGGTCAGATTCAATTTCAGCCAGTATGACTATGAGCTGCTGTGCCATTAGCTGACAGCTATGTCCCGCCGCTGAAGACTTTGGGGGTCCGGCCAAATTTTAAGGCCAATTGACTTTTAATATGAATCACGCTGGGATGCCAAGGACTCATCCCATCGCTGGAAATTAACACCCTGGAGCACACACACACACACACACACCCCACAAATGGACACGTGATGCACAAACACACACATACTGACTTGCAAACAGTTATTAATGGCATGACTGAGTACTGTGATTGTTTTCCTTGCAACTAGACAAGCATCATGCAGTGCAGCCAATGACACTTGTGGTGTAGTGTACAGTAAAGTCAGACCTTTCCATTTAAGGCTGTCAGCACTGCACACTGCACGGCTCTAGCCTCTGGGTTCACCCTCTTGCTCTTCTGTTTTTAATGGCCTTCCTACCAATTCCTACTCATCATCATTATTAACCTTTTCTTCCTCCATTTTGATTCCCTCTCTTCTTCAGAACAAAACTCTTTATGTCATCCTGAACATGTAGTTAACTAGGCAAGGCAAGGCAGTTTTATTTATATAGCATATTTCATACACAATGGCAATTCAATGTGCTTTACATAAAACAGAAAAACATGTAATTTGATAAACTTAAAACATACAATTAACCCCCACCCCCACCCCCCCCATAATAAAAACAAAGTACAGAAAAATAGAAAGACATAAATAAAATGATTGCAGCATAAAATAATAAATTAGCTTTAAAATCATTAAAAGGACAAAGAGTGCAAATGAAAGATTAAAATGTAAAGTGCTTTAAAAGAGCTCAATCATAAGCTCAGGAGAAAAGAAATGTTTTTAACCTGGATTTAAAAGTGTTCACTGTTGGGGCTGATTTCAGTTCTGCTGGTAGTTTGTTCCAGTCCAACTAAACTCCAGATTACTGAAAGTATAAGTAGATATAGGTATAGGTAGAATGTGATTCATAGACAATTGGTGGACAGGTGGAAGACCAAGTCTGATGGGAGATATGGCATACATCCCACTGTGGATGGAGCTGCTCTCATATCTACAAATATGGTTGAGTTTGTTAGTAGACAAAAAACATGACAACCCAGGGTTGAGACCAGGAGTATGTCCTCCAAACACTCAAATCAATTGAATCTAAAGTAAACAGAAGAGGAGTCTTAATTTTAGATATCTGTCATCTAAAGTCATATTAATAAACATTCTAATCTATCACATGATATATATATATATATATATCATATATATCTCACTGAAACTTGGCTGTGTCGTGATGAATATGTCAGCCTAAATGAATTCACTCTCCCAGTCATAGTAATACTCAGGATCAGAGGTGGGTTGAGTAGCCAAAAATTGTACTCAAGTAAAAGTACTGTTACTTCAGAATAATACGACTCAAGTAACAAGTAGTCATCCAAATAATTACTTGAGTAAGAGTAAAAAAGTGCTTGGTGTAAAAACTACTCAAGTACTGAGTAACTGTTGAGTAACATTTGATTTATTTGTTAACACAAGCATTCAATCACACAGACAAAAATACAAAATAATCATCTTTAGGCAAATTAGAGTTCATCCAATTAATAAAATAATAAATAAATAAATGAATTATGAAATAGCTTAAATTAAAATAATCCAGGTAAATTCAAGTACTTCAATAAAAAATAAAATCAATAAAATAATAAAAAATAGATTCACAGTAACACAAATTTCCAAACCTTTGTATTTTTTCACCAGGCTCTGCAGGCTCATAAACTGTGTGTGTGTGTGTGTGTGTGTGTGTGTGTGTGTGTGTGTGTGTGTGTGTGTGTGTGTGTGTGTGTGTGTGTCTGTGACAAAACACTGCATAATGTAGCTTCTGTTTCACACTTTTTGTAAGGTAAACATGCTTTCAGTATGAGGCCAGTTCCTCCTCATCTGTGTCTGTATTGCCGATTTTTCATCCGTTTCTCTTTTTTGTTGCTACGACTGTAAATTGTAAAGCTAACTCGTCCCGCCACTGAGATTGAGTATGGTCACGTGACGAGACTGCACAGCTACGTTTGATTGGTGAAACACAGTCAGGTGGTAAAGTCTTTCGAGGAAGTCTCTCTCTCTGTCAAAATAAAACATTAAAATGAGGCGTAGGCGGGGGAGATAAAAATAATGACGTGTAGAATACCAAAGAGGAAAAAAGAAAAGTAACAAGCTCATTGTAGCCTAATGTAGTGGAGTAAGAGTACAGTTTCTTCTTCACAAATCTACTCAAGTAAAAGTATAAAGTATAGTGATTTAAAACTCCTAGAAGTATCATTTTTTTCAAAAACGTACTCAAGTAAATGTAACGGAGTAAATGTAACTCATTACTTAATAATGAACCTGACCTGAACTTATTTATAACTCATTTGAAAACATTGTTCCAGCTAATTCTATTTGTTATAGTGTACCATCCTCCTGGCCTGTACTTTGAACTTTTATTCAAATGTTCAGAGTTTTTAATCAAACTTAGTCCTTATTACAGTTAAAGTAATTATAGTAGGTGGCATTATTGACATTGCCTTAGCCTTAGCACTGCATTTTAGCTCAGACTCAATTGGCTTCTCTCAGAGTGTAAATAAACTCACTTAATGTTTTAATCACACCCTAGACCTTGTTCTGACATATGGCAATGAAATTGAACATTTAATACTTTTTCCACAAAATCCTATTTTATCAGACTTTAAACTTTTGAATTTCTATAGCTGCTGTAGCTACATTTAATTATGTAATTTTATCAGCATTAAATTCAATGTCATACCGCAAATACAACAGAGGACTCTTAAATAGCTCCGTCAAAAATAGAAATGCTGCGTATTGATAGCGCTGTGGCGCGGAGAGCCGCTGCTGAGACGTTGCTGACACGCTGCTGAGACGCTCCCGGTGTAAACACTCTCATTGATTATAGTGGTACCTATCAGCTCCGGTGACCGCGGCGCAGCTGTAACGCCCGCTGACAGACCCCGTGGAAATTGGGCTTTAGGATAACTGTAGTCTCTTCCAAATCAATCACCTTGTTGATTGTACCACAGACTCACTGTGAATGACACTAAACTCTATAGCCCCTTCAATAAAGAAGATAATAAAACAAGAGGGTAGCTCCATAGTATAACTCCCATACCCACAACTTGAAAGGATAAGGCTTTCCACCAAACTGTGGTGGTGTTTTCTTTCCAATACTGCTCCTGTGTTAATGCCTGAAATATCTGTGGAAAATGATGGGTTTTTTGGACAGAGGTTCTTCTGAGTTGTAATACATTCTTGCAGCTTTGAATCAGCTGACATCATATAGAGAAGCAAGATATGATAATCACTTAATGAACACATAACACCTCCACACAGGTATCAAGACCAAACACCACTGTATGATACAATACAGCCAAGCATGGTACGATAGCTGTACTATGTGGAGTGATGTAGTCTACTGTATTTTAGTTTATCAGCAGACATACACAGAGAGGTCTACACCTTTTGATTTGTTACCCCCATCTCCAACTTCTTCTGCCGGCTTGTCCTGCGTTGTCATCCCCGGTGTTAGCAGGTCTGTGCTGACAGCAGACCACCAGCAGGTAGAACATCAGCGGTTGTCACCAACATGACATTTGTGGTAGAAGACGCCTCTGGTCTTCAGAGTCAACTGAGCCAGGGGTAGCCAAGCTTCAGGGCTCCCCCTGGCTTCCCTAGTACACACCCTGATTAATGGGTGTGAACTACAGGGGATGTAGACTATGTCCCATTCATTAAATTGCACTTCTGAATCCATAATCATGATGACATTACTCTGTTTGCAAAAGTATTAATCTATTTACTATAAAGTAGTAGGCTATTTTACAATTTAGGTAGATATATTAGTCATTTAAATTGGCAATTGAAACTATGATATAATGCAAGTTTACAATATAAATATTTCTGTGATGGTGCGCGCAACAGCATGGGTCATTTTCCCTCATTTTTTGGCTTTCTCTGGACCTTTAATTCTACTACTAACACTAAATAATAATCAGTGTTTCTGTTGATCTATTTCTGAGAGCAGGACCTCAGTCTGAGAGGTTGTAAAGTTCTCTTTAGTGTTTGTTACTATTTTCATGAATGGAGCTTCTCTACAACCTGCTGGATGTCTGACCCCATATGGTATTTTGGGGGCGTCATTCATGTTCATTTACTATTCTCTGGAACGCGTGTTCATTTACAGGTGGGATTCATCATGTTTACGAAGGTCATTTACGACTGTTTCCTGGTGATACGAGTGTTTGATGAATCTGACATGGCACCCTCGTAAATTCCATCTTAAGAAAAAAGTATGACAGATTTAAGAAGAAAAATACGAACACATTCTTGCATCTGGCCCAATGTTGCTGAGATATGTACTGCAACCCTCCACCACATTATCAACTATTCTAAACTTTACATTAATTTGTTTACTACCACAAATCATTTTCAAGTCCTACTCACAATAACAGTATGAACATATCTCTTAAAGGCATATCTCTTAAATATAGCTCCACCATCTGTCACTCTAAATGAATGGCTTATAAATGAATGAATACATGAGCTCCATGAATGCAACTTGTTTTCCCATTTTTCAGCGAAAATGTGCATTGTGTGAGGAACTAGATAACTAAAGACCCAAATCATTACTGTTTCAATTCTACATTTACCCTGTTACTGTTTAAGAAGACCTTGGTTTATGCATATACTCTTTTGCATCCCACATGGTCCATCTAAAAATGTGTGTGATGTAAAACGGTGTATATTTTGAAAATAGTTTAATTACCATACAGTGCTGGCAAGTGGGCAATGTCACATTGTTTGGTTTCAATCTCACATAAAGTAATACCAAGTAAAGATTCACGAATACTGATCCCAATCTTTTTTATTATTCAAATGGCTACTGTACTGTCATGTAGGGGAAAGCCGTTTGACCTGACTTATGAGGTGAATCATGTCATATCATAACCACAACACGATTAATCAAACCTAAAGAATCTTTTTTTGCTTTTCTCTGTTAATTAGGACTACACGTTAAATTACATTTTTTTAATAGTAAGCACCAACAATACCAATAACAAGGTGAATGCTATGTACACAAAAGAGAAACAGCTGTGAAACTTAAATGAAAGAACAGAAAGTGTTCATGTGACAAACACATTGGAACATTGGAGCAACATTAGAGCTATGCCCCCTAAATTGTAGCTGTTTTTAAATGCCCTTTTCTTACTTATAAAGATATCAGCTTTGAGGCTCTCGTGTTTCTTATATATCTAAACTAATCCAGTATGTTGCATTTTCATTTACCCTTAACTAAAACCAAACACTAACCTTTTGTCTGAGTTCTCTGATTATGTTGCAAACCCCCCACAGTGCTGACTGGCAGTGGAAAAAGCTAGAAGTCATCTGTGGACCTCAGCTGATGATTTAAGGCTGTGGGTTGGTCTGGTGAGAGAACTAATGCTCAGTCCCCTTATAATCATATAATACATATGATGATATCAGACACCTCTCAGTGGGTGTTTTAATCTCAAGCTTGTAGAAAACCATGACTACATGCCAGGCCTGGACTGGGACAAAAATTCAGCCCTGGACTTTTTGGTCCAGACCGGCTCACTACAATCCATGCTCAGATACTGTGCCAACTGGCGTTGATGTACATTTAAACACACAAGCCCTTAATAACTGTAGTATACTGAACAATATCTCTTATATTCTGGAGACTTGAATAGGCTTGAATTAGTTTTAACTGTATAATGTGAAACTGTTGAATGAGCAATAAACCATAAACACTGACTGAAAAAAAATATGTAAAGTATCATAGACTACATATGTGTTATGTTGTTAGATCAATGACTGTGGACACAAAGAAAGGTGCATGTTGACACTTACAACACTTTAACTCTGGTGACCTGATTTGGGGGAAGTCATTATAGGTAGAAATGATCAAAAATTGTGAAAGTAGCAGATCTACATGCTCAGACCACATCACATTGCAACATGTGAGTTGTAAGCTTGCAGATTTGTAATTATGTGGCATCCTTTGATGAAAATAGTGGTTAATAAAAGCAACTAATCAATTAATCAGGATAGTATATGAATATGGTTATTGTTTTACAAAGTTTAGATAACTAGATTTAGGCCTAGTTGTAACACACACTATGCAGAGTTTGCTATTTATTATGTCAAGTAAAGTTGATAGACAGTTAAGTAACCGTTCTGAACATTTAATAAGTGTTTATCCACACCATGCTGGCAGGATCACACCTGCTTAAGACTGTATCACCACTTCCACATGGTGGAGAGTCTTCCTCAACCTGCTGCTGCACCATCATGGCAGCGGGAGCCTCACTCTGACACACCTGCTGCTGAGAGGAACCACTGCTGCTAGCTCTAGCTACGTTGGCCCCCGCAGAAAACATTTCTGACAGTTTTTTGCTCCTAGCAGCGTCGGTCGCGAGAGCTTTTCTTTTCTCCCTTTTTCAGCTCTGCCTTTGCGTTTTGTAATTCTAGCTTTGTTTTTCGTGTGCTGGTGTGTTGTTGTTTCTCTCACTAACTCTTTCATCATGACTGCTTGTCTTTAGACAGACAAGCCAATGGGCCTCTGCTGTGTCCGCAGGCTGCAGCGGAGCTCTGTGGGCCGGTGCATGTCTCTGACCTTGGGCTGGTAGAGTTACCATGGCAAGGCGCAGCAAAAACGAACAAATAAAAAATAAAAAACGGGCAGCCATCGGCCCATTATTCCCAATGGCTAATCCACCCCTGCTACATGCTGAACATGGTTTTGGTCCCATGTCCTGTTGGAACTTTAGTACCAGCTTATATCCATAAAAGACATGTTTCAAGACATTATTTGATACTCTCCTTCAAATAATCCTGAATTTTGAATTTTTACACAAACTTCAATTAAATAGTTAAATATTCTTAAAATGACATGTAATTCAATGAATATGCAAACATTTTTCAAGAGTTGAAATGCTGGACACAAGATGTCTCTTACTTCACTGATTCAAGTTTCTGCATCACACTTGTGTAAGTTGCAGATTGGACCATGATTGGCTCCTAACTAGTTGTGATATCACAGATGTCCATGTGTTAAACTCACAACAAACAATAAGCTCTTTTTGTTTCCTAAACCTAACGTGCAGGGTTCAGGATACAAACTTTATTCTGTTAAAAATGTGTGTTTTGTACACCTACCTTCCTTCCTAATATACAATGGAGCCTTCCAGTGGTTTTTGGTAAAATGTTCAATAAGTCCTGCTCTATTTGTGAAACAGGTAGATCATCCCACTTTTTTTTGATTATTTTGATTGTTCCTCAAAACAAAATAATGTCCCAGACGTGTTCTATGCAAGAATGCAACCCAGCCAGTGCAAATGTGCAACCCTGAACAAACTCAACATGCACTCGTATGTGTAAGTCTTGCATAGCTCATTTGTGTGTAGCGTGTTTCCATATGTTCTCTAACCCCATCTAAGCCCACCTATAAAAGATTCAGATTCCAGTTTTATTTGTCACCATTTGCACCTGTTTTAATGTAATGTAAAGCCACAGATGGATTTTCTATCTGCATCAGAATCTCAAAGCCAAGTGTAAATGGGTTATTATGTGTTTTAATGTGTTTACATATGTTTACATGTGCGCTCTTTACATGTACCCGTTGTGTATCAGTACTGTGGGTGTGAATAAGCTCAGGATGAATTGGTAACATCTGATTCCTGTACCTCCTAGTGTCAATTCATTCAAAAATAATTTGTATACTAAGACACATTAGGCCTAATTAATGTCAGTTCTTTAATGTCACTTCCCTGATATTGCCTCATGTGTGTAACTGACGTGTGAACTACATACCTTAGCATGTGTGACTTGCGTGTCCTCTGTGTGTGGCCTTCTCCCTGTTTCCTCACGTTCCTTGTTTGCTGTTCAGAGGCTGAGCCGCTGGGGCACAGTCACTGTGGAAGCACTGGAATCTCTGGCCAACAATTTTTAATCCCAGCTCGTAAAACGGAGTGACAGGGAGATATGTTTGGACGTGATTGAGGCCAGACAAATGTTCCCAAACCAAATGGCCTGAGGTTAATGTGTTGACAAAGCAGTTGGCTCATTTTAACTTGAAGCCTTTTGTTACATGAGCAAATGAGGAAAGTGTCCTTTGTGTTATGTGTTGAAAGAAGCTTGAGTCATGTTGTTGGACTTCATTGAGTGTAATGATGTTGTGTTCTCGATGACAGCAATTGTACAGTAGTAAATGTATTTGCTAGGCATGTGGCGAGTGATGTGGTGCTAAATAGACCAGTGAGTGACTAAGACCTCCAGTAGGTGATTACGATACCTAACACCACCATCAACATGAAGAAAAGTTTGTTTGTTTTTTCTAAAAGTATACATTCATTTATTAATTTATTCACTGAATTAAATAAACTTAAACTGAGTTAGGTTTTCTGTCTATAGTACCATTGTTTAAGGCCTAGAAGTAATCTATATATAGTGCTTTCACCATTCCTTAGACTTTCACAGAACCCAGACCTTTCCTTACATGTACAGCAAAAATGTTATTTTCCAACCTCTCTCGGCTGTTAAGCGCTAAGCTGAACCGCCAAAATCCTGCACCTGTTCCAGGGACACAAGATGGGATAAACTTTCCCTGCCTGCAGCAGCTCAAGCTTGCTGGAGGCATGGATCACTGTAGCTATTGTAACGTGACAGTATCTGCACGGTATGCACAAAGGGTTAACACCAGGCCAGGTGTCCGATCATGTTGACATCCAAATGTCAACCCTTAAAACCCTCAATTACATATGAAAACTAAAAAAACAACTTACTGAAATTATTTTTATAAAGGAAAATACAAGAACAGAAGGATATACTGTTTGCTTTATATAAACATATATAGTATATACTGATGTACTGATATAGTGATGGCTCCCCTCTTGTGTTTCCACAGTCTGCTCCAGTCTGAAACTGTTGTGTAAATTGTATGTTTGGTTTAAAACACAAGTGCAGTTTGTGTTGAATCCCGTTTGTGGTGCAGGAGGGTCTGTATTTCTTGCAGCTTGACATCACAGAAAGGAGGCCAAAACCTAAGCCTATGCTCAGTGACCTTATCTGGCTACCTACTTTATAACCAGAGACAGAGAGCACAGAAATGTGGGATGGATGGATAAACTGATGTTCATTAAGAAATAACTGCAGCATGCAAGTCCCTCTAAAACCAAAATGTGATTTTTACATTTCTGTTTGGATATGGATTACACAAATGATATACTGCACTTTAATTATAGATCTTTAGAAGGATCAATTCACTTTATTTTAGCATGCACATTGACAAAATCTCTGATACACAGTTACAGAACTTAACATGTGATAATAGAATATTAGTCTCTGTGATGTTGTTGATACACATTCACAGTTCACATCAATGGTATTCATTTTATATGCGTTGAAGCAGCAATACCAGAGACCAATCAATCGCTCCAGTCCAAACAGGCACATTTTCAACTGGCCCTGCACTAGAAAACTCAAATTTCACAAACAAAACTAAAAACAGTCATCTGTACTGTTATTCTTTTTTTTTAAGTATATTTTTTTGCCTTTAATGTACAGGACAGTAGAGACAGACAGGAAACAGGAGGCAGAGGGGGGGAATAACATGCAGGATAAGACTGCTCAGTGTGGGATTTGAACCGGGGTCGCCTGTAACGAGGACTATAGCCTCAACACATGGGGCGGGTGCTCTACCCGCTGAGCTATGCTCAACCCCATGTGTTGTTATTGTTAATGAATGAATTAGAGGGTAATGGAGATCAGCTCTTGAGTTCAAAGGTCACATTGGGCCTCATTCACTAATATGTGCGCAGAAATGTTCTGAAAATAAGTGCTTGCGCAAAATCACTGCTGGATTTATAAAACGTGTATACCGGACAATTTTTTTCTCACCACCATGCCTTTGTTAGTGAATCAGAATCATTCTAAACTGACAGGCACATGTCTGCAATCAGCATACCGCCACACCTCTATTTCTCTATATAAGGACATATGTTTGGTGTATCACGAAGAGAGCGAATTTAACAATAGCAGACGTTTAAAAAAAAGTGTGACGGAGGTGTTAAAAAAACAACAACAAAAAAACTAAAGACGAAGCCTGGCCCGCAATAGCCTAACTGAGGTGGTGAATGCTGTGTCCCCTGAGGTTCGGCAGTGGCACAAGTAAAACAAAAACAAAGGTACGACATCAAAGTTGATCCCAAAACACGAATTTCAGACCAGAAAAAAAGGGAACCAGGAGGAGGAAAGGGAGCACCAGGATGAGAGCAATTATTGGACAGTTATCATTTATTCAAGGAATGAGGGGGAAAGGGATGACATCTGCCAAGAGCCGACACCCAGGTCTTTTGTGTCATAATTTTTAAGATGAATTTTGCAATTTATTATCTTTTATAATTAACGAGTGCAAAATAGCATTGCTGCTTGAAAAAGTGAATGAATTAGACTAAGAATATAATTTGGAGGTACCAATGATGCAACAGAAAACATTAATCAAACACTGAAACAGTTATTGGATGTCTGCATATAAGTACTCTCTTTTTGTCTTTCTTACTGGCAAAAGAGAAAAAGAGATTTTTTTTCCAAAAAAAGAGGCTTTAGTAAGGTAAAGAGGCTGGGGAATGCATTATGATAAAAAGGGGGCTCACACTAGGAGGGTAGAGTCCACAGCTCTCTTAATAGATCATTCCCATTCCCAGATCTGTGTCTATACTCAGTTTCTATGCAAATGCAGAAATGTATTGTCCAGAATGCAATGCTTTTGTCTGAATCAGCTTTGACAGATCAGAGGTTGACAGCTTCGATGTGTGTGTGGTCATTGACTTTAATATTATTGACGGGTGGACCCCTGGCCCTGATGAGCAGCTGAGAGAGAAAGAGAGAGAGAGAGTGCAACAAGACTTAGACACAAAAACTTAGGCACAACAAGAAACAGACTGCACCAAGCAGTTACATTGCAGCCTCTTTTGTGGCTGTTGGTTGAGGTGCTCTCACTTAGTACTAGAACAAACATTGGAAGTGTTTGTCTGAGCATAGACACAATTGAATTTCAATGTAGATTTAATATTTCTGTAGTATAAAGCAAACACCTCCTGAGGTGAAATGGGAAAAGGCACAAGCTCTTTGTAATTTATGCTAATTACTGCTCCATGGAATAAATTGCAGCTCATCATCATGTCACTACAGTCAGCAAAATGTGGCTCATAACATACATGTAACATTCCAACTACATTCAGTTTATACTGCTCATCCAGCTCTGTCCGATCATCAGCACACCTTTGTCCACCCTACAGTGAAACACTACCTGATAGTGATTTTAATTATGCAGCCCATACATCAATGGAGAGAGTATACAGGAGTCCAGGATGTCTTGTATTGAAAAGGTTTATTTACTTGATCAAGGAGAAGTGAATGAATGATCAGCACATGTTATGTTCTGATGCTTTCTTCAATTCTGAAGCTTCTCTCCTCTGGGGATAGACTTTAAACCACACAGATAATGCCCAAGGTTGAGCCATGCCCATATATGGGCAGATCCAACACATCTACAATATACAGAATTTAGTCTACTGGTCTATAGACAGAACATTGCTTAGACCTCACTCAGGACCTTTGTCCTACATCCAACATTATATCAAACCTTTGACTCTAGTTACCTCTACCTCATTCAGGGAAAACAGTCAAACACATATCTGACCTCGGCTGCTATAGCAACACTATTAGAATGCCTCTTGTTTTCCCCAAAAGGAGCAGACACACTGCTTACCACTATCTCAAGGGGAGACAGTGTCTAAACTGTCTAAAAAAATCATTTGGTGAGGCCTTGCTATGACAGCAAAGCCTAGTTTGACCCAGTGCATATTAATGATGGAAAATTCCCTAACACTACCCAGTATATTATGGATCATTCAGATTCCAAAACTTCCTCCATTATTCCATTAAGCAAATGTTTTAACACGTACAGTACCAAGTTTTAGGATGTTGTCGTCACTTGTCCAGCATGTCCTGAACTTGGGGAAAAGAATAGCAGCAGCTCTGAATCAGCAAGCATCTGCCCGAATTGCCTCTCAAGTCCTGCTTGAAGAGCATCCACCAAAGGCCTACAGAACTTGGAGGAAAGTCGAAGGTGCTGTAGCTAAGTCTTGAGAAGTGTTGTTGTGGGTACCATCCCATTTGCACACTGGCCTCTCCCTGAAGAACATCAACCACCTTTGCAAATGGGCTCATCGTCTTCACATATTCTGAGAGAAAAGCAATCTCAACAGGAGTGAACCTGTCAGAAAACGACATTTAAAACACAACATATCAGTGGCTACAAAAAGTAACACATGACTTATGTATATTGCAGACACACACACACACACACACACACACACACACACACACACATAATGGAATTAATATTAACTAATTAATAACAGTCACTAAGGTGTAAAAATGTTACAAACATGGGAATCTTTACTGCACTGCACACAGCTGTAATGGCTCCTTCTCCTTGTTCTCTCATGATCCTCACAATCCTCTCCATGGCCAGGAAAAGAGAATTTCACCTTGTCTCATTTGGCCTCAAGAGCTGGAGTTTGCATTTTTCTTCAATTATCTCAGCAGCTGTAGTGGATCTTCCGCTTTTGTTCCATAGACTCCAGCACTTTGAAAATGCTAAACGAGAACCACTTGTAGACAGTGTTGGCATTTGTCTCAACTGTTGACACCAGGTTCAGAAGGTGACAGGCACAGTGATGATGCATTGGCAATTGGTATTCCAGGCCATCATCTTCTTCCAACAAGGTTCCTGCTTCAACAACCTCAAGATACAACCTCTTCCTCTCCTTCACTGTTCTCTCTTTCTGTTGATTCACTTGGCCTTGCCTCCTCAAGTGGAATTTGGTTATAATTTCCATCCAGCTCTCCGTAGACTCGAAAAGCTTTGATAAAATTAGAGCCATTATCAGTGGTTGTACGCACAATCTTGTCACGGATGTTGTACTGCATCTGTCCATTGTTTCAGACTCTATCCAGTGTGCTTGTAACTCCAAGGAAACTCTGTCTATGTGCTGTACAGCAAACAGTAGTGGTAGCAATGAACTCGACTTCACTCATAGCAGCCTTCAGATTATTCTTCATTTCCAGTGTGGCTTTCTCAACTTCCTTTTTCATGGAGATTCAAGTTTATTGTCATGTACATGTTTGCACATGAAAAATGAATTTGGTACTCAGGTCCAGCAGCGTACGGTAATCTTCCTGGTGACTGTGACATCATCAATGCATTTACTGATGTACCCACTGACAGCTGATGCATAGTCCTCCAGCTCGACCCTGTCCTCCTTGGTCGCAGCCTCTCGGTTCGCACAAAGCAGTGCTGGGCCACACAGTGATGGTCTTCTGTGTGGGCTTATTGTGTCTGAGCACAGGATGATGAGCAGGAATCAGCATGATAGAAATGTGGTTGGAGAAGCCCAGGTGGGGCGGGGCACCGCTCTGTATGCCTCTCGTCTGTTGGTGTATACCTGGTCTAGTGTGTTGTTTCCCCTGGTTGCTCCTGGATGCTTGTTTTGGAGCTCAGAGATGTGGTCATGTAGTTCCTCAAGAGCCATGTTAGCATTAGCACTTGGGAGGATATACACAGTCACAATGAACACAACTGTCAACTCCCATGGCAGGTTGTATGGCTGGCACTTCAGCCATAGAAGTGCGCAGCATTTGCTCATCTCCGTGTAGCTGTCAAGTTGGAGTCTCAGGAAGTCCATTTTGTTATCCAGCGACCGGACATTTGCCAGAAAGAGTGTTGGCAAAGTGGGTCTGTTGGTAGCTTTTAGCCTGGCTAGCAGGCCGGCTCGCTTGCCCCTCTTCTGCCTCCGAGCACACTGCTTCCTTCTTCCTCTCAGCCGGTCTGTATCCCTTCTCCAGCCCGCTGTTCTCAGTCTACCTAACGCTGATTTGAGCACTGGTTTAATCATCACAATGTGGCTCACAAGTTTAAGTAATTTTGAGAAACTATACTTTAGTACGATTGCTGGGAGCTGAGAAGCCGCTGCACGGTTGCGTACCGCCACAGATACCTCAAGCACCTAAACCACATCTGGTTGCAAGTGATGCACAACAGTTTTTAAAACCCTGCTGTTGGACTATACTGAGAGGGTGCAGGCGTTGAATGACAAAGTTGTGTGAACTGCCAGAGGTTAAAAAGAAAAGGTAAGGTTACCCAAAACTGAAAATTATACAAAAACCCTTAAAAGTGTAGGTCTTTCCTACCGAGCGAAAGACCTCTGCGAAGAAAGTCAAGATGGCAGTGAGTACAGTCCTTCACCATCAAAAAGCATACAGAAACTGGGGGAAACTCTGAAAGGAAGAGGTCTGGCAGACCCAAAGCCACATCACAGTCAGAAGACAAGTTTCTGAGAGTCAACAGCTTGCGTGGTAGGCGGCTCACAGGACAACAGCTTCAACCACAGCTTCATAGCGGTCGTAGTAAGCAAGTCTCAATTTCAACTGTGAAGAGAAGACGTGCAGGTTTGACAGGTCGAGTTGCAGCAAGAAAGCCATTGCTAAGACGTCAGAATAAGAAGAAGAGGCTTGCCTGGGCCATGAAACATCACCAATGGACATGACTACTGAAGACTGGAAAAAAGTGTTATGGACTGATAAATCAAAATTTAAAATATTCTGTTCATCACGCAGGAGTTTCGTACGCCGTCAAGTAGGCAAAAGGATGGTTCCTCAGTGTGTGACATTAACTGTCAAATATGGCGGAGGAAGCATGATGGTCTGGGGCTGTTTTTCTGGATCCAGGGTCGGCTACCACAGCATTCTGCAGTGATGCCATGCAGTACCTTCTAGTATGCACGTAGTTGGTCAGGGGTTCATCTAGGGCTGGACTGGATTACTTGAATTTTAATCGCGATATCGATTTTGGGTTCCCGCGATTATAAAAACGTAATAATCGACTTAAAACGATTATTGTTCCGCCCGGCGCGGCACACATGTGACATAAATCGCCCCGTCTTTCCCAGCAAGTTCTGTGTCCCGCCCCTTATGTTAGACCCGCTGGAGGAACGGTGTGTTTCTGCGCAGATCTGGGAGATTTAAAATGACAGAAAGGCCTTTGGTTGACAAGAAGAAAGGTAGGACTGGGACATCTTCAGTGAGATCACACAGCTATCAGGACATACTCTGTAGTGCCGCCAGAACGGCTCTGCCGATGTTCTCAGCTAAAGCAGATTGAGTCATGTTTGCAGCGCGATCATGGCCGACAGTACAGTGTACCGGGTGGAGGAGCGAGGGTGTAGGATGACAGATCAGTCATAGTGAGCCCCCTTGTGGCTGGCTGTAGTGGCTACAGGTCATAAGTCCGGCACCCTTCATAAAAGTGACACTAAAAACTCACAGTACTCTTCAAATAAAGTTTCTCCAACCGTGTTTCTTATTTTAGGTAGTTATTATCACGATAATCCATGTCCAAGAGTCCATTTCCCCGGATAAGATGGGGTTTATTCGTTATTTGCCACTATAAACACACTCTGACCTCCTCAAGCTTTTATTTTGGTACTTCCTGTTACCGGCATTTGAATTTGCATATTAGCTAAATATTTAGTTTCACTCGAAACATTTAGATTTAGATTTAGATTTAACATTTAGATTTAGATTTAACATTTAACATTTAGATTTAGATTTAACATTTAGATTTATATTTAGATTTAACATTGAGATTTAGATTTAGATTTAGATTTAGCATTTAAATCTAACATTTAACATTTGGATTTAAATATTTAAAATATCTCTAAGTTGACAAATATTGTTGTAAATGTGCAAAAAATTGACTCTAAAAAATTCGCACCAGTTTTTTAAACATTGTTTGAAGCTAAATGTGACAAAATGTTGCTTTTATTTTCACAGCATGAGCCGCTTTACAAACGGCACCCCATAGATTTTTGCCATAATCGTCCAGCCCTAGGTCCATCCTACAGCAAGATAATGACCTAAAACATAAGTCCTAGCTATGCCAGAACTACCTTAGGAAAAAAGACCAAGATGGTTATATTTGATCAGATCTGTCCTTTAATTCCCATATAAAACAAATTTAACAATACATTTGTCAAATGTATCTCATTGACGGTGTGGTCCTTGCTTGTGAATCGGACCTTGTGAAGCTCAGTTTCAGGAGCGGGAACACAACCCAATTGCACCCCTTCTGGCTCCTATATAAACAAACCTAACCCTCTTCCCCCCTCTTTCGCTCTCATATTCCCACCCTCTCTTTCTGTTCCTCTCTCCTTTCTCATAGGTTCAAAGGGGGTCCTCGGCCTCCCCACACTGCATCAGGAGCACAAACGATTCATTAAAATCTTGTTAATAACTTTGTCAAACGTATCTCATTGGTGGTGAGGTCCTAGCTTGTGAAACTAAACCTCAAACTGCTCCTGTTGTTGTGCCAACAGTGTGTGAATGTGTATGAATGGTTAGTTTCCCTCTGATGAGCAGGTTGGCACCCTGCAATCAGTGTATGAATGTGTGTGAATGGGTGAATGAGACATGTAGTGTGAAAGTGTGAGAGTGGTCAAAAAGACTAGAAAAGTGCTATATAAGTACAGTCATATATACAGGGCTTGAAATTAGCACTCGCCACTCGCCATTTGCCAAAGTTAATTTCAAGCCCTGCATACATACATTTTATATTTACTGAGGCAGCTAAAACCTGTTTTTCACCTTGGACAAACCAACATAAAGTGTATTAGTATGGTTTTGGGCCACCATGTGCCACCAGAACTGTGGCATTGATTCTACAAGTCTCTGGAACTATACTGGAGGGATGAACACTATTCTTCCTGAATATATTCCTTCACTTGGTGTGAAGAAAAAAGAGTGCTGTCTTGCACACCGGTCCAAAATCTCCCATAGGTGTTCAATTGGGTTGAATGGCATAGTATCTGATTCACAATTACTCAGACACCCCTCGTGGCCTGGAATGGAGCCATTGTCATCCTGGGAGAGACCACTCCTATCAGGATAGATAGTTTCATTAAAGGATAAAGGTGATCACTCAGAGCAACTCTGTATACATTTGGGAACCTTCTTTTTAAAAGGACAAGCAGACCCAAATCATGCCAGCAAAATACCCTGTAGGGGTCAAGCATTCAGGCCTGTACTGTTCTCTTGCCCTCACCCACTGGAGGATAAGGTAAAGGGTGACTCATCTAACCATTTCATTTGTTTCCACATCTCTATAGACCAGTGCCTGTGGTTTTTGTACCAGTGAACTCTTAAATGTACATTCATCTTTGTAATGAGGGATTGATGCACTGCAACTCTATTATAATATCCCTCTCTATGTAACTGTTGACAGACTGTTGTTGCTGACACATTCTGATCACGTCCTGCACTGACATTCTCGTTCCCCTAATGAGGAGTTGAACCACTGTTTTTCCTTACATATAGCACTAATGCACAAGTATCACAGTCATCAAATGTGCCTTGCTGAATACAATTTCTGACCCTATTTACTGATGTCTTTCCCATAGATGTAAGTGCAGACGTCACTGTTACTATTGATACACCAGTTAGTTGAGTCTGTGTGACTGAAGTTCCTGTCATCCATGCTCCAACTGTTAAGAGATTTTAATTATGCAGCCCATACGTCAATGGAGAGAGTAGACAGGAGTCCAGGATGTCTTCTATTGAAAAGGTTTATTTACTTGATCAAGGAGAAGTGAATGAATGATCAGCACGTTATGTTCTGATGCTCCCTTCAATTCTGAAGTTTCTGTCCTCCGGGGATAGACTTTAAACCACACAGATAATGCCCAAGGTTGAGCCGTGCCCAAATATGGCCAACACATCTACAATATGCAGAATTTAGTCTACTGGTCTATAGACAGAACATTGCTTAGACCTCACTCAGGACCTTTGTCCTACATCCAACATTATATCAAACCTCTGACTCCAGTTATCTTTACCACTTCAGGGAAAACAGTCAAAGACATATCTGACCTTGGCTGCTATAGCAACACCACTAACCCTAACCCTATTTTCCCCAAAAGGAGCAGATTCACTGCTTAGCACTATCCCAAAAGGAGACAGTGTCTAAACCCAACATTTGGTGAGGCCTTTCTAATGGCCGCAAAGCCTAGTTTGGCCCAGTGCATATTAATGATGGAAAATTCCCTAACACAAACCATCAACCCTCTTTCAAAATCACTTAGACATTTTGTTCTTCATCTTCCTACAGAATCAACTGGGCCTGCTCAGCATTTCATAAATGCCATAGAGCATGATTTCATGTTAATTGCTTGACTGTACCATGCAGTGCACCTGTGTGGAGGCATCTACAGTTGTTATGTTCCTCCACACATTTATTGAGGTTTTTCCTTTATCTCCCATCTGCATCTATCTAACTTGTAGGGGTGTGACGATACACCCAGCTCACAAGATGAGACGAAACACAATATTGGGTTCACAAGATGGGATTTTAACTATTTTTTAAGAAAACTTCAATGAGGAAATATATGACTGTTCTTTTATTTGAAATTCACTAAATGGAAATAATGCAGATGCATTTTTAAATGTTTTAACCAATCATCTTGTAATGCATCACTTCAGTTCTACTTTCTAAATATATAATTATCATATGCAGTATGTAGCACTCTCTGTCCGTCAAGAAAATCAACCAATGGGCCACGTTTCGTGTCTCATATACCGTCGCGGCTGAAAATTTAAAAATAGAATAATAGAAAGCTAACTACTTAGCTGTATGTCCGGTGTAGGTGAAAGTTATGCAATTGCCATTTCTTTTGTGTCAACAAATTATTGTCAACATGAGTTCATTCACATTATCAAAGTCACAATAAACTTTATATCTAAACCTCGGACCTGTACTTCAGACCTGTAATGAAGGAAATATGATCCGCCGTAAACACGGTGCAGTTTATTTTGAAAATTAACCCGGTGTTTTATTTTGTATTTTGTACACGATTTCCTGTCCCGCATGATCTGCTCTGTGCTGAATTGACATCCGGCAAAAATAGAAGCTGACACATTGACTAAAATAGAGTGTTTTTCTGAAATATTACCCATATTTAAACACGTTGAATAAGTGGACGGCGACTAGTTAGACCATAACTCACAGGTTCATGTTGCTACACTGTCACGTCTCCTCAGTTATCCATGGGGCAGCTGCTTCTCTCCCTCCCTCCCTCACTCACTCACTCGCTCGCCCACTCTCTCTCTCTCCCTCTCTGGCGGCTCTGTGACCGAGCGGAGCCGCAACGGACAGAGAAGCAGCAGGCTCAACACACACAACAACCCTGTATTACAAGAAAATGGGTACGGTAGAATACCGTGGAGTTTTTGTACTGCTGTTTCTTTTTACATCCCTAACAGGAATTTATTAATGTTATTTTAAAAAACAAAACAAAAAAACACACACAGACAGAGGGCACTTTTTAATACGAGGCAAAAAGGGCAGGGGCTCAAGCACCCCCAGTGCCCTTTGTGTGCACGTGCCTGCATCTGACAGGTGAATGTTTTCAGAAATACTATTGCTGTTTCGAACTGAGTCCCAACAAGAGTGAGACAAAACGTAGAGGAAGAAGAGAGGAGTGTGGCATGCTACTCTTTAGTTCAAATTGTGATGGACAATGAATGATAACCCATATTTTGGTTTAGTTTGTATCTATTTGTAAACCTTGCAAGTGCATGGCTGGCAACATGAGACAATAGATGAGGTGCTGCAGTATGGTGAGTGGAGAGGCTGCAGAAAGCAAGTTCTGCTCTGCTCATCAGGTAAGGCCTACAGCCTTCCTTATTGTTGGCTGTTAGCGGCTGACACAGCCATAAGGCTACGTATTCATGAATCCTCTGGACCAAACAAATCATTTTACCAGTAGCTACCTGTGCTTCCTCTTCTTCATTCTCCTTCTCCTACAATTAGTACTACAATCACTGCAACTACTAACACAAATATTTAAACTGTACAACTGCTACTATTATCACTGATACAAACTTATCTCTGCTGTTACTCCTGCTCTACATCTGCAACTAAAATGATATTCCTAACATTTTACATATAGTAACATACAGTATTTCACACTGCTGTATACCACATTTTGACTGTTCTCATATTTGTTTTTGATTTAATCTTTGTCTCAGCATAGTTTACTGTTGTAAATCTCCATATGTCATATTTTACTTTTTAATTTCAGTTACATAGTTGGAACTGCTGTTACCACTAACAGAACTAACACTGCTAGTGCTTGAACTGTGTCCTCTTGCACAAGTCTTATTTAGCACTGTGATTGATGTGTGGATAATCTCTGCAGCCCTGTCAGTCTTCAGCCAGCCCAGCTGTCTTTATTAAGCTCTTCCATTTCACAGAGAACACAGCCTCCCACAGGTCAATAACATGACCACTAGAGGGCCTCCATGATTCAACAGTCGCTTTTTATCATACTGCAAGTGGGTGTGTGTGTGAGAGAAGCAGGGGCGATTACTGTATGACACAGGGTTATTCTACATATGTATGATAAAACCATACAATCACTCCATAACACTCATCAGGATAAGATTAGATGAGATAAGATACAATAGAAGCAGTTTAAATTAGCAGTATGAAACAGATCAAAAGCAGCAGTTCAAATATATAGGTAAAAAAATAAAATAATCAATGAAGTAACTGCACCAAATGTACAAAGTGTGCTCCATGATGAAGGGATAAAACCAAAACTGTGACTAGAATAAATTAATGATTACTGTCCTGTCTTGTCCTCAACTATTAAGATTATCAGAACCAACCTTTGCTACAGTATAATAATGAAAACCATTCATGACTGACAGAAATTACATTGCCAAGACAACCAAAGGCAGTCTAATAACACAGCATTAAAAACCATTTGAGGGGCTTGTAGACTAGGAACTTCAGGAAGTTCCTGGTAAAACTTAGGAGGTGGGACCTTTACAGGAACGTCCTCTCAGTTCGGTCCTCTCAGTTGTTGTGTTTCCATACCACCCAGATAAGACCCACTGGACTCTGACCGTGACGTCACAGAAGCGACTCGCCGAAAAAATAAAGAAAACGACAACGAGGAGGTAAACATGAAGGAGCTGAACTGGGGCCTGTTTCAGAAAGCAGGTTTAGTGAGAACTCTGAGTTAGTTAACCCTGAGATGAGGGAAACTCTGGTTTTTCGGTTTCACAAAGCCAGTTCAGCTTAACTCTGAGTCAGTTACCATGGCAACATACTCTGTGAACCTAACCTGCTCGCTGGCAAGTTTTCTTCAACTAACCCTGATTTTCTCCTCCTTTTTAGTTGAAGCCTGCAGACTGAAGGAGGTGTCAGACATGGTGTGTCCTTTTCTTAAAGAGTCGGTTAATATTGAAGCACAAATACCAAGCATAAATCTCCATCAGAGGGTGATCAGACCCTGCTGGGATGTTTTATCATTCTCTGATGATGTTCTGTTTGAGTGTTTCCATTTTTCTGTACAATCAATAATTTATCTGAACAATATTCTCAGCCCTCGTATCGTCTGTACGACACCACATGGACATGCTCTCAGTTCAGAACAAGTTCTCTGTTCAAGTTCATGTTTCCAAGGCAACCGTCTGTCGGGCTGTCACAAAGGCAATATTTGAAGGTGATTGATAGCCAAGTGGTTACTGCGCATGCTTCATAGTGACAGTGTTGCTGGTTACCAGCTACTGTTAAATTAAGGTGAAAGTGCCCAAACATAAAACTAAATTTGACTATTGCTCTTAAACAAGATAGATAGATAGATATCCGCTCGACTTCAAATTGTTTTATTTTACACACTGTTGCTCCAACATGAATTACAACACACGGACGTAAACGTGTCCAAAACATCAAATGCGTAATTTTCCTCGACCACCTTTACCAAACATGATCTTTGATCATCGTGAAATGTTTTTCAGGGGTGCAACAAGCTGGACCTGTAAGGTGCTAAAGTGTTATCATTGCAATAACAGTGGTCACAAGTTAATTTGGCCGTGGTGTGTTGACAGTCGTGGCTATGCAAACGTCATTTTTAATTCAACAGTAATTGTATGACTTTATGATAGTTGTTTGTTATGTAGATATGTGGCCTAACGGTAAATCACTAGGCTGGGGATATTTTGCAGTTGGTTCAAACCCCGTGTCGGGTGACTTTTTATTTATTTATTTTTATTTGAACATGTATACAGAATATGGTGTCCAGTATTTCGGATCCCACAATTGTACTTCACAACATGAGGCATCATGCTTGGATTAAGCAGGTGGAGTGAGAGATCATCAGATATATATATGGACGTGCATTCAGGCATTCGCGAGGTCAGCTACATTTTCTCTCCGTGATTGGAACATCTGCAGTAGCGGTGTTTGTTTACAAACAAAGGTAACCAGAGGGGTATTGCACGAAACCAGGATAAGGGATTAAGCCGGGATATGTTAGTTATCCTGGCTGAATTTAGCCTCAAGTCGGTTGCATGAAAGCAGGTTAAATTTATCCCGGCCCAGTTACTATGGTGATTTATTCTCTGCAGCTAGCCTGCTCCAGACCAGGCTAACAACCAGGCTAAGATTATTCTCAGGGATTTATCTGGCAGTTCTACTGTCGATCGTGTGACAAATTAATGGGTTTTACAGCATTACCATGGTCTTTCTAAATATGTTGCATCATTTCAATTATCCTGCATTAAAATATTACAGATAGACTATATTGTCGTTTCATTAAAGTCTGTTGACTGCTTAATTGCAACAGTCATTTTATAGTCATTCATGTGGTATCATTATTGTGTATAATGTACAGTAGATTTACTTTGTACTATTTACTAGCCGATACTCACAATGTTACTTGGCTGCTTCTGAGGCTGAGCAGCATCTGGGTCATCCTGTTACACGTTATTTTCTATTAGCACCAAATCACTGACTTCATATCCATTATGGACTAAATGAGCAAGACATGATACCTCAAGCCTGGAGTCCAGCAACACTGTCTCCTCATCTGCAGAAGTGCATCCTGCAGCTGCAGATGTGCCTTCCCCCTGCCCTACACCTAATTATAATAATTGTTTGCACTTAATTATATTTCCTGAGTAGCATGCACTTTTACTTGCCACATTTAAATCAAAGTGTTTAATTTAATTTAAATCAAAACTGTTGATTAGTGGGCTTGGACAGTAACTTCTTTAGTCCTTTAATTGTAATTTTGACAGTTCTAGTGGAGCACTGTTGTATAAATTGTACTTTTTTTTTTTAATATATATTTTTGGGCTTTTTGCCTTTGATGTACAGGTTAGTAGAGAGAGACAGGAAAACTGGAGACAGAGAGGGGGAATGACATGCAGGATAGGAGCGCTTGGTGCGGGATTTGAACCGGGGTCCCCTGCAGCGAGGACTGTAGTCACACATGGGGCGAGTGCTCTACCCACCGAGCTATACTTAACACATTAATCATATATTAATTGGACTACTTATGCATTGAGCCGATCCGCGATTATCTGCCAGGCTTTCTCCCTTTCCTTGATTACAGTGCTTTGTGCTTGTGTTGCCTTTGTTTCTTATAATTTCTTTAACCTCATCATGAAATTCCATCAGGAGCTGTTTTTCAGCGGTCGTGAAGAATGACGCGCAACACCTTTCCATTTTCCAATCTGTGATTCTGTGATCGATCCCGTGGGTCTATTTGAGAATGCCGTAAACACGCACTTATCCCAACTATCTACACCTGGCTTGACATAGCCGCGCCTTTTCATCCTGGCTCAGCAAACGTGCAACCGAATAAGCCAAGATGCGCCGGTCAGACTAGATCAAGCTGCGCTTGCTCAGTTATCCTGGATTTCTTTATTCTACTTTTGTGCAATACCCCTCAGTTAACGTGAAAACCAGAGGCCTGTACTACGAAGCTGGATTAACCTATCCAGGATATCTCTCCGTTACCTGGGTTGACTTAACCAGATCTTCGCAGTCCAGGATAAGCGGTACTACGAAGCTGGTTATCAACTCGGTAAATCAACCCAGGGTTTTCCAATCTGGATCTCTGCGCGCTCACATAAAGGGGAGGTGTTTGCAGCGTCTGACCAATCACAAACATGCAGAAACCCTGCAGAGCAGCCTACTTTACCCTTTACCATGGAGGAGCAGACAATTATTCTTCATAAATATGAAGAATTCAAACATCATCCAGGCCAAAAGTAACTCTGATGCTGCAGCAAAAGCCAGGAAGGAATGCTGGCAGAAAATTGCCGACTCTGTTAATGTGTAAATTCACGAGATCATACAATATTAATTTATCAGACAATATAAACGGACAGCACTCTGATCACACAATGCCACTTTATTACGGCACAGACGTTTGGGGCAGATCACTTCCTCAGTGCCCTTCCTTTCATAAGAGACATTAAGTTAATTTAATATTCAACATTCAAAATACAAACCTATTATGCGCTACAACCATTTGAGTGAATGATTTCAAACCAACTGTATAACATACAGAATAATATCCCTCATGTGCCTCAAGGATTATTTTACAAATATATATTTTCGTCAATTTTTTACAATTACAATAAATAAATACAGTTATTATGCTCCCTGACACTTTGATCTCAGGATGTCAAACCTACAGAATAATATCCCCCACGTGCCTCAATGATTATTTTTTAAATATATATTTTGGCCAATTAAAAAATTGCATCTATCCCTAAAAGCTCATTCTCTCCTAAGCGCTCCTCTCGCGATCCTCGCACCAATGTTGACAGGATCTTTTAAGAATGGGCAGGTCATTTTCTAAGAGAGCTGATTGGTCAGGAGGTGGTGCTTTTGTACTCATTGATCTCTTATCCAGAACATAACCTGCTCCGGAGCAGGTTAGCTGTTCAGCATAAGTTACCATGGTGATTTACCCCGGTAAGAAGTGAACCAGCTTCGTAGTACGGAAAACCCAGAGTTAACCCTGAAGTTACCTCCATAAGAGAAAATTCAGCTTCGTAGTACAGGCCTCAGTTGATTTGTAACACCGGCAGCTTATTACTGTCGTTGTTGTTGTTGCTTGTACGTGTAGGTCAGGAAAAGACGTAAAAGGGACCGTATATGGTTTGTTATTTGTGTTATTACGTTACGTGTTGGACTAAATACATGTTGACATATTGAGGAAAGTATTTCGATGTTATGGAAACGGATTTCATATTTCACAAGAATGGATACTTGGCGAGCTGTACAGAAAGTCCTGAGTCATAAGATGATCGTTGTGGATAAAGGGAAGACTTTGAAGGTATGTAGAGATTATAGCTGTTTTTACTTTAGCTGAGTGGCTGAATACTATTACGGCTGTGAGCAACCATATAAGTCGTGAGTGGTCTTGAATGAATCAGGGCAACCTATGCTTTCTAACAATGTACGGCATGAATAAATATGTTGGTGTTTAAAACATTCAGAAGGACCGTAGGCGGAACAGCGTGTTTTAAGTGTCTGCAGTTCCGATCCTCATCCCCATGTTGGCTGAAACAGACAAGTCACCCTCAAACACTATCATTTTCACTTACTTTCTAGTTCGTTTTCCAATTCGTAGTCCTGTTGTTGTTGTTTCTTCTTCCGGTGTTTCGGCAAAAACAGTCCCCGGTAATCCACTTCCGTTGTGTCTTTTTTCATTTGCATTGTTTTTTTTATTATATGCTGCGGTGTTTTTTTTTTTGTTTGCTGCAGTGTTTCTTTTTATTTGCAGCAGCGTTTGTTTTTGTTTGCAGCGTTACTTTTATTTGCAGCTATGGCGGGTCTCGGCCACCGTAGAGACCTATATGTAAAAATCCCAAAGTAAAAAGTAGGGCCCGGCTTATACTACTACTACTACTAATACTACTATTAATACTAAGATATTTTTGATAAATTTATCAGCCAATCTTTTTTATACAGAATATATACCATAAAACCAGCACCGGTGCATGAGAAGCGGTCTATTTTGGGGGGTGTCATCCTGGAAAAAACACTTTTCTATTAAAGACTGGTTTATTTAAAAGCACCAGTAGTTCTTCGTTCATAACACATATGTTTATACTCCCAAACTTTCTCAATTTACTTTATTTTGAAACACAATCAAAACACACATATTACACATGAAACAGTGTGTCAGGTTAATGGTTAATTGTCTGGTAATGATTTAACAGAACTGGACCGGTATATTAACTCAGACCTGGTTCGGGTTAGGCTGAGTTTCAATTAAACCTTTTAAAAGAACACCGTAACTTCACATTTAATACAGTGTTTACATGTGTGCTCACTCGAGTCCCAAAAACTCTTCATCAGAGTTGTCGCTGTGCGCAAATAGACTACTGCACCCAAGTCGCGCTTTTGCACATTGTGCTTCACCTTGCTTGGTGGTGCAAACTGACACTGTTTCAGACAGACTCAAGGCAGATTTATGCTTCTGCGTCGGAGCGACGACGCCGTTGTTGTCTTTTCGAAGTTCTGCGTCGAGGGAACGCGTTGCTAGGGTGTGTGACTGTGTGTGTGTGTGTGTGTGTGTGTGTGTGTTTGTGTGTGGTCAGAGGAGTCTCTATCTGTATCCTTGTTTATCTTCCGGTCATAGTAGCATGTAGCATTGCGCTATGTGTGCTAATAACAGAAAACACAAACCTTTTGTTCATTATTAATAAATAAAGCAACTGCCGGAGGAACTGATGCTTTGAGCGGACCAATCACAGCCGTTGCGGTCTGCGTTGCCGTGACGCGTAGTTAGGATTTTTTGGAGGTGCACGTCAGGCTACAGCGTAGAGGTCTGCGTCGACGCAGAGGGCTACAAGTAGCTACGCCGTTGGTCCGACCCAGAAGCATAAATCAGCCTTCAGTACTCACTATATTGAATGTCCTTGACACACACACACACACACAGACAAACACACACACACACACACACACACACACACACACACACACATTCCTGGCAGTACAATTGAGGTGAATTAGTGATGTAATATAAACATGACTTATTTTCATCTTTGTTTTTCTACCTAATCATTAATATCATCTGCATAATAAACATTATTTTATTTAATTCTTTGAAGTTCGAAGTTATATTTCAATCAGAGACCAGACAACTAGAAATCAGGTATACTGGAAATTATAGTATACTAGAATGTCATAGACAGTGGTGGTTGGTGAAAAGATTGTAAATAAAAGGACCTTGAACATAATTGCAATGAATGAACACACAGTCAGATGGAGGTTAACAGTTAATGAATAGTCAGGCTTTACAACTCAGCTGATATAATAGACTGTTCTGTTGCTACAGTTAACACCACTCATCTACATTGCTTTCTTTAACATTACCTGCAACATTACAGTAAAAACAACATTTAGGTCAGAGCACTCAATGTTAAGGAAATGTTTTACATTTAGGGAAATACATGTTTTTGCTTTCTTGCAGAGAGATGGATGAGAAGACTGATACCAATATCATGTCTGTACATTAAATAGGAAGCTACAGCTAGCATCTGGTTACCTTAGCTTCCACAGAGACTGTAAACGAGGGAATAGCTTGCCTTGCTATGTCCAAATGTAAGAAAATCCACCTACCAGCACTTCTTACTGATTAACATTTTATTTAGTTTATTATCTGGACCAGTTGGAAAAAACAAACAAAACAGAAAAAAACAGAATCTAATGTAATTACCTGACAATGTTTGTCTGCTTGACATACAGCATTGCAGGTCTCAGACCAGCTGGTGGAATTCACTTGTTTTATAATTCATTTCTTGTTTTATAATAAAAACTGAGTGTAATGTTATGAATTGTATGCTAATTGAGAGAATGTTTCTGCCAAAGGGCAGGATTTTTCAAACAAAACAGCCTTTCATGCAGCAGCAGAGGTAAAGTCATAGGATTAAGAAATGTGTAATGCGAGGCGGCTGATTGTTACCCAATGATGGGTAACAGAAAACACTGCCCTGCTTCTTTTAAATGCAACAAAATTATTAGCACATGATAGTTATGTGATTGCTGGAGGAGTGTTTGATTATGGGAATCTGTGCACTGCTGCATTTGACAATTAAAAATCAGTATTGTGATCCTTCAGTAAAGCATGTAAAGAAGTCCTGCATTCAAAAGTTTACTGGCAGGACCAATAGTAGTTTTGAATGTTCCATCCCATATCCCATATACTTTACATCACAGATAACTGCTGTTGTGTTTTACATGATTTATTCTTCTTGACATCCATTTCTTTTTGTTTATCTGTGCATAATACAAACTCTTTACTCCCCTTTTTCTCTACATAATCCCACTCTAATCTCCTTCACTCTCCTCCTTTCCTTTTTGTCCCTGTATTTCCCCTCTGTTCTTCCTATTTATTTATTTCTGGCTACTTTGCCTCACTTCTCCTTTGCTCTCCTGTGGTGTCCCCCTCACCTCACCTCACCTCACCTCCTCTCTGTTCAGTTTCCTTTTCTCTTTCCTCTTCGTCCTCCTTCTCTTTCTTTGTATCTCCTCTACTCTCCTCCATCTCTTTGTAAATTCACTTAGACATAATTGCTTCCAGCAGGCTTCTCAGTCCGTCACGCTGCTCTCCGTCATGTGATGACACTGTGTGGGCTTGTTAACAGAGGCCTGTGTATGGCTGCTGGGTGGAGGAGAGGCTTGACCTAGTGCTCATGAACCGGCCTGCTCACTTTAACCTGCTGCTGCCTAAACCTGTGACCACGCCTGCAACTACAGGCATGACATCTCCTGCAGTTTAGAAAGAAACCCTTCTGCCGTTTGCTGTTTGGGACTGACAGATTTCTTAAATGGCTGAGGAGGTTTTAATTCCATCGTCAGGGAAAATCACATCGGTAAGTTCAGACTCACTGCATAAATTGGATGCCAGAACAGTCAGCTGACTAATCCCCTATTGTTTTAGACACATACTTTCTGCAGCTAATAGCATTTACTACCAACTTTCAAACTTGTAGCTCCAGAACGTGGTACAAAGTAGATCGGTGGCTCACCATTAATATGACTTTATGAGTTATTGGATGTAGGTAATCAAACTAATATGAAGAACTAGCCTAAATTGATTATTTATATTCACTTCGATAATCATTATTTACTTTGATAATCAAAACCAGGATAATAATTAAAGACGGACTTGTACACTTCAGGAATTTCTAGCTCAGGTTTCTTATGCTGTTATGAGTGTTACAACCAGCACATTCAGTATTATGTTTTGCAGTCATGTACCAGTCTCGTTGCTATAGATTTCTTCAGGTCCATAGCTTTTTCACATCGAAATCATCCTACTGCCCCGATCCTTCCAATAGTACCCCTTTCATATCTGTGTTTTGTCTTTTTTACTTCTTCAGCCACAGAAGTAACATCTACTTTATAATCACCTGTCCAATAGCAAAGTCTCTCATCAGATAACGCGTTAAAGCTGACAGCCTTAGTAAATATATTTCATTTCAAAAGTTTAACTACTTCACAGAAAATCTCCTTTCCTACTTCAATGTTAAGTACATTTTCCAAATGTGTGCACTGAAGGCTTGAAGTTTACATATCACACTTGTGTAAATTGAATATTGGTACAGGATTGGTTTCAAACTTGTGATGTCACAAATTAGTCTGTTGGCCCACATCTTAAAATTTGATTTTCAGGGAGCTCAGAGAAACTTTTTAATATTGTGACTGAGTATGTGACAGAGAAAATCATTTTTGTGTCATTTAAATGGAACATTTTTAGCGTTTGAGGCACAAATGTTGCTAAAAGGTTCAAAATAATTTTAAAAAGTAGTCATGTACAGTAGGTGGGTTGGAACTGGGTTTTCTACCTGTTACACAGACTCCATCTCCATCATGCATGCTTATTGAGTTTTACCACGTGATAGCGCAGTTGGTTATGCAGGGTTTGGAGGGTGTACTCTTTTTTAACTGGTAATTAACTAGATTGTTTTAATTAGAGGGTCATGGATAGACATTGATTTGATTTATTTATTGTAATGTGAGATGAAAAAAAACTCTCATAAGGTTAGGGTTGTACTGCTGCCTGCTACTGGTAAAATGAAGTATTTTTGTAGTCATATTATACACAGTCCCATGTAATTGTTACCACATAGCAATGTGTTGAGCATAAAAAATGAAACCAGCTTCTAAAAATAGAGATGAGCTATGTGATTGTCAGTCTGTCTTGTCTGGTTCAGTGTAAAAAAGCCAGTGCAATGAAGGGTCTTCTTTATGGCAGTATTACAGGAGGAGCAATGGCTGTATAATAGCTACAGCTAGTGGAGTATTCCATGTTTATTTGCATTTCAGACACTTTTCTTTACACCTCTATACTATCAACTATCTAATGAAGTAAACATGCAAAAAAGAAAGAAACGGAAAGTAACATTAGGAAACCTAATGTCACTGGAAAATGGGGTGAAACAAGAACAGACATTTTGAATAAAAATGCAATTAATTAAAACTGAACAGTAAATTATTTCACAATTTCTTTTTCAAATGGTAACATGAAGATGACTGCTAGCATACTGTATTCTGAAGTTAGCATTGCAGTTTTTCCAATCTATCTTCTCTGATATTTTATTTCATTACATCATTATCATCTTACACTGGTACTGAACATCCCTGATTCAAGTTCAAATTGACTTTAATTAGACTATTTTTGTGACCTGTTTGACATTGTTCACTATTTTATACCTCCTTACCTCCTTTCACATTATAGCATTGCATACTCTATCTTTCTCTCAAAACACTGCACCAAAACACACTCAATATTTTCCCAGTGCAGTTATTTGCCCCACAGTTTATACCTTGACAATTAAAAGGTTAGCTGGATTTTATTTGCACCAGATGCTGGTCCCACTGTGGAGCAAAGTTTCTGTATTTGCCCTTCAGCTTCCTCTAAACTGGCAGCTAGCCATGCCCTTTAGTTTGGTTACTGTGAGGAATGTGAACAATGCCAACAAGGCATTTTAGAGGGACAAATCCAGAGCTACATAAAAAACGGTAATAAATAATTGTCTATGTCATGTGTACAAGATGTGACTTAGGCAAGTGAAAATAAAGTTTTTATGTCCATGTTTGCATACCTGCTTGGATGTTATTAGACATGCAGGTGTGCATTAGTCAATGATTATGAAGCTTTTTATTAGAAACAGCTAATGCCTGCCACTGCCTGAACTAATTCAATGCTCCATCAAAAAAGTAAATGTGAAGGCAATGTCCATCTGCCATCTCCACTTTCATACCCTTACTTTCTACATAAGAGACACACTACACACACTGTGAGGTGTTTAATTATCAATCGTGTACATATTCCTAGGGATACTGGGCTGCTTCACTGTTCCATTTCTTTGAGCTAGGGTAGATGAAAGATACATTCAGCATTCTGCATCTCCTGAAGCCTGATTTATGCTTCTGCGTTGGAACGACGGCGTTGAGGGAACACGTTGCTCTGCAATTCACTGCCATGTCGCTAGGGGGTGTGACCATAGACATATATACGTAGACGCCTCATTGAGCGCTGAGTCGTACGTCAACGTTGCCGCCATATTGGATGAAGCAAACTGGAGAGATCGGAGGAGATGCTTCTCATGTTCAGCTTGGAGATGTACGAGCCGTGTTACAATCCACACCAGATCCCACTTGATTACATTTCACAGGTAAGACTGAACAATTACTTTTGATTTTATTTGGCCATTATAACATTATTTTGAGAACAGAAATTGCTGACGTTGTGGATAATACTCTGTATTCCCGCAGTAAAACCAGCCAAACAACTAAGAAGTCAATCTTATTTAACTAAATTCCCCCAAACTAACTACTCTGATTGCTGATAGTTGCTTAGCTAACTTCTCATAGTGTGTAGATTTCAAAGACAAAGAGCAGAGAAAGCAGTGGGAAGAGTTTTCTACTGGCTCGTCAATGTTCTGCAGGGATCATTTCAGACCAACAGGTCAGACAGTCAGGATCAGAAATGAGCCATTCCTTGTGGCTTCTATTTCCCAGCTCATCTCTAAAGGCTAGGTGTATCACTAGGCTGTAAGGATTAGATAAGTCAATGCCACACTATGCTGAAAATGTTCTTTTCCTTTCTGAATGTGAAGGAATCAATGATGTATTTGAAAATATGTAAATATGTTATCGTTCACTTTAACCTGTGGCTACTAGGACATCTCAGACCTCAAATGGCGCTTTTCCACTACACAGTTCCAGCACGACTCGACTTGACTCGACTGGACTCTGGGTTTTTTTGCGTTTCCACTAGGGATAGTACCTGGTGCCTGGTACTTTTTTAGTACCTGCTCTGCTGAGGTTCCAAGCGAGCTGAGCTGATACTAAATGTGACGTCAACAGACTGTCAGTGGACTGTTTATGTTACCGGCCTCAAGCCTAGGGGTACCTGGGCCGGTAGCTATTTTGCTACACAGCGAAAGATGTACTGTGGAGCAGTAAGAAACAACACATTTCAGTGGTGTGTTACTACCTCAAGCGCCACTTTATTCTGTCTCACCAACAAGACGTACATCTCATCTCACACTCAATAAACCTATTAATGTATCGATAAGCCGTAATATCAGGCAGCTGCTTTAGTCTGACTCTAATGCATATTATTACCAATACATAAATGGTAAGTCAAACAGTGAAAGCACATGCTGTGGCTACATTAATGAATACATAAAAATAAAGCTCACTTGAAATAACTACATTGAAATAATCAACAACATTACATCCCCATAGCAACATGCTTATATGTAATTTATCACTCCCTAACACAAATATACCAATGTGCATGAACCTGCACTATCTGCTGGTGGCTATTATACAAACTACAGCACTACAAACCCACCACACAATGACAGATATCATACACATGTGCATATATTGAAAGATGTTAGTATTGAATGTGCATCTTTCACACACACACACACACACACACACACACACACACACTGTGCTGGTTGTACAGTTGAGGAGTGATGAGATTAAGAATGTGGGACAGTTGACAGCACATTGTACTAGCACAGATGTGACGGACTGTGACTGAATGATGAAATATAAACATGACTAATAATATTTTCATCCTTGTTTCTACTAGGATGAATGGATTGAGAAAGGAGGAGCAAAGAACACTGTTGTGGTCGTCTGGAGGATCTCAGGGTGAAGAGCTGACATATAGATATTATTTATTATATCATTATAAATATCATTACTATGTTATGTCTCTGGTACTATGTTATTATTAATTAATATTGTTCATTAATATTATTGTTATTGTTATTATTACACTATATTGCCAACTTTAACCTTTGGTACTCTTATCTTTACTTATCATTAAATTATAATACTATTATCATTTTGTTAATTACACTATTAATTATCATTATTACTACTGCTATTGTGACTGTTATTAGTATTATTTATTAATTATATGTTTTTGTTGTTTTGTCTCTCCTCTCGTTTCTCTCTCTCTCCCTCTCTCTCTCACCCAACTGGTCGAGGCAGATGTTCGCTCACTTAGAGCGCAGTCCTGTTTCAGGTTTCTTCCTGTTAAAGGAGATTTTCCTGCCACTGTCGCTAAGTGCTGCTCATGTGGGAATGTTGGGTCTCTTTCATTAAACCCTTTCATTTTTTATTTTCTTGATAATTTGGGCTGTGTTCATGCATGTGGCATCAAATTCTCCAAGGATATTCTTTTTAATATATTTTTTATTTCAATCAATCACCCAGGGCTTAAAATTTATAACATCATTTTGCTGTATTTATCTCTATGGGAGATAATCAATTGAAAGTAGAAAATTATATTTATTTATTTTTTGTTACATTTTTTATTCATTTTTCAAGTCAACATATAGCAAAAAATGAAAATCAGTATAATAAAATAAAATAAGAACATACAGACAATTCAAGAGTATTCCCTGTTGGCAAACAATATTGTTCTGCCCTGACTATGTTTTATATGTTAAAAAGACACTTAAAGTGACTGTTGAAACATTTTATTGTTGCACAGGTATTGTGGAGCTTTTATTTTGTAATCAACCTAGTTACAGGAAGCAGGAAGGAACAATGTAAACAGTGAGAAGACATGGTGGCATGTGTGTACCATCTCTTGGCTGGTTCAAAGTAATCCTTTGTGTGTATCCCTCAGAAAGCAATGACTGTAAGTGTCTTTACATGTTGAACAATTTATATTCATTTATATTGACGAGTTTACTGACATTCTTTCTAAGTTTGTGTGAAAGTAGCCGCGTAATGTGTTGGAGCCTGTATGACAACTGTACCATCATCAAAAAACAAAACAAACATAAACTCCCTGGGGCCTGTTTCAGAAAGCAGGTTTAGTGAGAACTCTGAGTTAGTTAACCCTGAGATGAGGGAAACTCTGGTTTTTCGGTTTCACAAAGCCAGTTCAGCTTAACTCTGAGTCAGTTACCCTGGCAACATACTCTGTGAACCTAACCTGCTCACTGGCAGGTTTTCTTCAACTAACCCTGAGTTTCTCCTGCTTTTTAGTTGAAGCCCGCAGACTGAAGGAGGTGTCAGACATGGTGTGTCCTTTTCTTAAAGAGTCAGTTAATATTGAAGCACAAATACCAAGCATAAATCTCCATCAGAGGGTGATCGGACCCTGCTGGGATGTTTTATCATTCTCTGATGATGTTCTGTTTGAGTGTTTCCATTTTTCTGTACAATCGATAATTTATCTGAACAATATTCTCAGCCCTCGTATCGTCTGTACGACACCACATGGACATGCTCTCAGTTCAGAACAAGTTCTCTGTTCAAGTTCATGTTTCCAAGGCAACCGTCTGTCGGGCTGTCACAAAGGCAATATTTGAAGGTGATTGATAGTCAAGTGGTTACTGCGCATGCTTCATAGTGACAGTGTTGCTGGTTCGATACCAGTGAGGAACTTTCTCTATATATATACCAGCTACTGTTAAATTAAGGTGAAAGTGCCCAAACATAAAACTAAATTTGACTTAAACGTTTACTTTTCTAGTGTTGTATGTATAAAGGCATGTAGGTGTTGCTTTCAAATAGACAATATTAAATACTGGCAGTGTTGGGATGGCTGAAAAATTGACTTTCTTCTTTGCTTAGAAGATTTCATCAACTACTGAAATATATTTAACATGTTGAATGTAGCATTTAAATGCTGTTTAATGAGGTAGGGCAGGTTAAACAACATCACAGCTGCTTGTAATGAAATTATACTTTACTTGTTTGAGCTATATTTTTATATTTCATATTCAGTTGCTGCCAAGTAGGTCTACGTTTTGTACCTGTTGGGGTCTGCATGAATGTTAAATGTGTCACGTACACACACACAGAATATAAATGTTGAATAAGTCGACCACTCGAGACAAAATGTTTCTCTTTTTTTCATTCATACTCACTGTTGACTGTCTTTTCTTAAATATACTCATCATCTGCATGTATTCATTAATATTTCTAACTCCTTTGGGGAGAAGTAGGAGGACTGAGGCCTTTGTTTCTCCTGTTGTCATGGTGAATCATGTTATCTGTGCTCCATTGATGAGGGCTTGGTATCTCCTCATGCAGAAGCTTCACTCAGAGTTACTTTGACTCAGAGTTGATTGAACTAACTGTTAACACTTGTTCTGAAACCCAAAACTCTGAGTTTGACAGCTCAGAGTTGGTCAACCTAGAGTTAAGGTTTTAACTCAGAGTTAGTTAAACCTGCTTCCTGAAACAGGCCCCTGGTGATTGATCTGCATCCCCCCCACCCATTAACCCACCCTTTCATAGGCAAGATTCTTAACAACTATGATAGCTTCTGACCAAGATTTTAGTGTTTTATCCTATGCCCCATGAGGCCGTGCAACAGAAAGCTGTAGTTGTAGAATCATCAGGAGGTGCCACCAATGATCTAATGATAGAGCATGCGGTGGTTTCCACCGTTCTACCAACATTTTCTTAGCAGCTGTTAAGCCAGAAATCCAAACTCTTTTTTCATGTGTTGACATAGGAAACTGAGAATTATCATTCAGCAAACAAAGTACAGGACAGCATGGAACCTCCTTATTCAGAATTTTAGATAAGGATTTAGTGACTTGTACCAAAACAACTGTACTCCAGGGCATTCCCAAAACATATGTGTAAAGGTTATATATGTAAAAATTATTCCATACTGTTTCCCATGATATTTCGGAGTTGATCAGAGCATACATTTTCTGCCAAAATATTTAAGTTGCCATTGGTTTATAAGACGCCTGCAATATTTGGGCATACAATGCTAATACAGTTCCCCTGGTGTTAGTAGTATAGTACAGTTGTTTCGCCAGGTCATGTTTAGGCAGCTATGAGTTCCATGAAACTCCATAAGTCTTCATGGCAGCACGCAGCTGAAAATATAGAAAGCGAGAAAATCGACATAAGTTATACTGTTCCTTAAAATCCTCGAATGTGCGGAGACCATTAGAATTGAATAATTGTCCAAGTATATGAATCCCATTGTTTGTCCATATAGGGTAGGCTGCTGGTCGGCCATCTATCAATAAATTATGATTGTAAAATACTGGAGTGTGAAAATGCCATTTATTATTTGTATTGGTGTACTCAGTCAACAATCTCCAAGTTACCAGAACATTTTCAATAATAGGACCAAAAAGTGTTCTGGCTTGTTTGATAGGAATATCTGTAAAGATTAGATCCTGTAATCTGCATGGATGTATTAACTTTGCTTCCAAAGAGCGCCAAGATGTGGAATTTGATCGGTTTAACCATGATTTTATAGTACGTAATACAAATGACCAATGATACATTTTAAAATCTGGAAGGCCCCAGGCTCCAGCTGATTATTATTATTTATTATTATTATTATTACTATTTATTTTATATTAATTTATAATATTTTTATGGTAGACATTTACACACACTATATGTAAAGTGCCTTGAGATGACTTGTGATTTGGCACTATATAAATAAAGATTGATTGACTGATTGATCTTTCAGACCTTCTGTTTTGCCCACTGTCTGCTCATCAGTCTATTCTTATATTTGTACTTCTTGTCTCTTTTGTCAACACGCTGTGCCATTTGGAAATAACTCTCTCTTTTTGCTTTACTTTTTTTTAGCCATGAAATTATTATTATATATATATATTACAATAAAACAAGGGTCTATCATTTTCTGTCATATATATATACGTTGTTTTTGCTATCTATCTGTTTCCCAAATATATTAGTGTATGTGTGAATGAGAGGCATTGACTTAAAGCAGTTTGTAGAAAAGCGCTTTATAAAGTTTACTCCATTAACTTGTATTAGTTCACGGGGCAGATCAGCCACATCCAATATGGCGGACACGCTGACGTATCACAGCAACGGGCCAACCCGCGGGCGTCTATGTATATGTGTCTGTGTGTGTGTGGTTTCAGAGGAGTCATAGCCGTTCCCTTGTTTATTGTCATTGTACAAAGCACAACGAAATTGAAGTATAAATCAAGCTTGACAATGACTTCTCTCTATCTGCAGCACCTGACCGGCTCTCTTTTGGCAGTGGCATTCCTTACCTCCTTTGGGAGCTCTATGCTTTATGGCTACAATCTGGCTGTGGTCAACTCCCCTGCTGTGGTAAGACACATACATACACACACACACACACACACACACACACACACACACACACACACACACACACACACAGGGTTTCCCCCAGAAAACTTGCTAAGCCTAGTGGTAGGTTGGAAATTTGAAAAAATGACTGTAATAGACAATAATTAAGCACCAACTATAGTCTCACAAAAGCGCCTCTCTTGAAGTACTGTTCAACACCAATGTTTTAATACAAAAAATACAATTAAAATAAATACATGTTTGCACTTAATAACTTAAACTAAAATACGCATGGCACGTGAATCTTAATACAAGCCTTGTAATGCTGGCCACATTGTAAGATAAATAACAATAAATGAAAAAAAAAAGCCTCAAAAATCAACCAAGAGATTCAGACTGTTCCCTCTAAAGCCAAGGGGGACAGAGGCTCACTGATATTAAGATGTATGTACTGTATCATTTTGTGGCACATTGTATGTTGGATCACTACATCTCATCCTTCTGGGTCTCTCAAAGAAGACTTTCAGGGCTTTCTGGTAGTCCATCTCAGCCACAGGGGTCCATTTATTTTGATCCTCAGGCAGGCAGCAAGGCTTTTCCTTTGCAGCCTGTTTCTTGATTTATTGAAAAATAATCACATATCTGACAGTAGGAAAATGTATACCTACATAAACTGCTAGCAGAGAAGTGAAAACAAATAATCACAGTGTATTATCCTGTTCTTTGACTTTATTAAAACAGGTACCGCCATAGCTTATCTAACGCTGAATTTAATAGTGTGTTTTACTACTAAATCAATGTGAAATTAGCGCACTTAATATTGTTAATATTTTCACGTAGTACAAAACAAACAAAATAAAACTTACCATACTTGGTCAGGTGCAGTCATCCGCTGAATTTCGGGTCCACCGACCAATTTTGATTAAATCAAGTAGCCTAGTTTGCGTATAGTGACAGTCAGTGGTTTGTGGGGTATTACTGGGTGTTTCCACCGGGTCCGTCAGCGGCGCGGAACGGCTGTGCTACGGTTTAGCTCCGGCCTCTGCCCGGCGTCAACTCACACCGGGAGCATTACAGCGGAGCATGCTCTGGGAGAGAAATCTGCCTTTTAAAACAAAGTTGCACTGTTAATACAGCAATTACGGCAGCCCGTCAAATCTGAAGGAGTGCCTTTAGTCTACAGTAATTACTATAGTAGCAGCACAACTAAATGGCCCGGTTTTGTTAACTTGCTCAATTTTGGTTGATTTGGTAATTTTCTTTGATGTTTGGGCTGACGTCATGTGTCAGTAGGCTACGTAGCTAGATGGTGTCTTTATCTGTCTGTTTTATTCCTGTTTGTTGCTGAAATACGATCAGGAGGCTGCACGGGTTGTTTTATTTTGAAAGACGGAAGTCTTATTATTCCAATTCTGTGTCTGACTTCTTGTCTGGTGCAATCTGCTCTGTTGAGCTTGTCACGAGTTAGAAACAGTTCTGTTAAAAATAGAAATGCTGCGTATTGATAGCGCTGTGGTGCGGAGAGCTACTGCTGAGACGTTGCTGACACGCTGCTGAGACGCTCCCGGTGGAAACACTCTCATTGATTATAGTGGTACCTATCAGCTCCGGTGACCGCGGCGCAGCTGTAACGCGCCGCTGACGGACCCCATGGAAATTGGGCTTTAAGTGATGAAAAAGACACCTGACTTCAGACCCGCCATATGTTCATGTGTTGGCCATAAGTTGTTGCCATTGCGCTTTCAAACCCAGCACACACACACACACACACATACACACACACACAGCTAGATCATTTTGAATTGAATTTAATATCAAATATCTGATTTTTGCCTCACTATTCGCCATACCGGGATTGTGTTATCAGTTCTTTAGTCTGTCTAACACATCCACAGTGACATGTGTAAACTAGTTCTACTGATTAGTAGGGATGTAACGCTTAAGACAGCTCACAGTTTGATTTGATGCAATTCATGATACAAGGCACAATACACTCACAAGGATATGTGGTTATTGGTTGTTGCGCCTGGCAGAGGAGAGTGTGTTTGCTTGACACAGACAGAGTGAGAGAGTAGTTGAGAAGGGCTGCTTGTTGTGAGGAATGTGAACTGCATGACATTCTGGACTTTATTAGAAGGAATGTAGCTTGGCCCAGTGAGGATGAGTGTACAGTGGATCCCACTTTGTCCAACAGCACACATGAAGAGAGAACTAAAATATTCCTCTCAAATTTAAATACTGGGCAAAAGGACAGAATGATATGAGTGACCATAATGCTGATTTTTCTTTTGATCTGGAGCTTAAACAGTAAAGAGAATGCTTATTACCACTATCCAGTAGTGAGCTTAAGTCATGACATCACTAGCCTGTGTTCCACTAGCTTCCCAAACTCAGTACTATAACCTTTCATTGAGGGTTTCTGTCATCAGTCTTTATGAAGAAGTGAAGCAGGGTTCTGCAGTACTATTCAGAGCTTGTTCTTTTTGGAGCAATTTCAGCATTCATTTGGATATCATGAATTTATAGAGAAAATGGAAACACAGGGAAAGAAGAGTGGATGTCATGCGACAAATGTCCCTTGTTGGAACAAAAGCTGGAACATCACAGCCACATGGTATTAGTCTCAACCACTCGACATACCGGCTGTACATATTCTAAGATTAATACCAGGTTAATCAAAAGGTAATTAAGAAAAATTAAATAGCCCCTACAATATTTTACTACAATATGGTGTAGTAAACAATATAACATGTTAAACTGTTGGTTTCAGTCTAATTTATGATATCCACACCTGCTCTCTTTAATTTTGATCAGACTTGTTAGATGTAATCATAGTTGATCTGTCCTGTTGAGGTGTTAAGTACATTGCGCCAATTAATCCTTAACATTTAACAGAACTAGAGGTACAAAAAATATGGTGTTGTGAAAATGTTTGCTGTGCTTGCTTATGAGTGTGGGGCCACAATCTGTGTGTATTTGGTGTCTGTTTTGATAAAACAGCAGCTCATCATGCTGTCAGCTCCTGGACTGATCCAGGGACAGGCCTCCATATGCATTTTGTCAGTGACAGAGAGCTCATAGTCTCCTAAGCCTGACATTATTATAGACATACCTAAACTAGCAGCCAATAGCTTCTTCTGTCAAACTAGTGACATTTAACCTGAAAAGGTCTTGGGCTTATGGGAAATGGTGCGCTTAAAAGACAATAAAACCTGAAATAATTTTAACAATAATATTAAATAATTTACCATCCATATTGTGACATATATGAATGACATAATGTTGATTAAGATTGCACATAGGCTGGATTTTAGTTATTTGTATAGTTATAATGTAAAAAAGGATTAAATTAGAAAAGCTAGCAACAACCAGGCTGTAAAAACCAATAATACTGTAGTTGGATGATGTTTTGTCTGATGCTAATCATGTATAGCTGTACATCTGACACACAACCTATTTTTACATGTAGTTTACTCCTATACATCACACACCCCTTGAATAATTACTTACTTGGGCATTTTGACAAACATTTTGTACTGCTGCTTTCGGAAGCAGAATACCAATTCACTTCAATTCACTCTCCTTTTTCATGACAGCTATACATCATCATTAACATTTATTATCAGAGCTGTACTGGAACTAAAATATACTTCATGATATTTATATATTTATACTTATATTTATATATATTATTTATATAATTAACACTGTTAAAGCTCCGTTTTCACACTTGAGCTATTTGTCATTACAGTTGAGTTTTGACCTGAGATACTAAGAGTTACTAGTTGAGTAAAAGCATGTGCCTGCAGCCTGCAGTTGGAGAACTGACGTTGATCCACCAACTCGTGCCATCACATGGTAAATTGATTAGGAGGCTGAGGTCAAAAAAAGACTTTGGGATTTGATTAGAGGCATAGTTGAAAATGCCAGAGTGAAAAAAGAAGAGATAAAGAGAGTGTGTATCATATTGGTCTCGTGGAACTAGCATATATTGGCCACATGATGCACCAAGACAAGGATTCCTCCCTAATTAGAAAGGAGTGCTTTCTGATTGGCTCAAAGAGGCGGGATTGACCAATTGCTCTTTATTGTAGTCCATTGCAGCATCTTATCTGTGAGAACATTGTAACTTCACTAGAATTGAGAATGAGGTGACCAGTGTTGGCAACATACATTTTCAGTATATTAAACTGCTTTCAGGTACAACACAAAGCAAATTTGCATCACAGTTGATTTGCACCAATTTAAAGAATGTGTAAAGTGAATTCAGACTTTTTCTTCTAAACACATTAAATAGATCATAAATATATTTTTAAAAAAATGTGTAAAAAGCATTTCAACCATTTAGATTTGAATTGTGGAGCTAGGCTTCACAAACTGTGTTTCAAGATTTCTGTGTTCAGGATTTAGTGGGCGGGTCTGAAGATCATAAACCAGCCCCTGCTGCTGTAGAGGTATAAATCATACATTCTGCTACTAATACTACAGTCTACAGTTAGCCGAGCTAGCCGCCGAGCTAGCAGCAGAAAGCTCTCAGACATAGCGTCCATATTTCGGGTTTCAGTGGACTCGGCGGGCACTCCCACAGCGTTTGGTAGCAAAGAAAGAGTCAGAGTTAAGCTTAATTTCATATATTTGGCGATTTTTTTAATCATTCAAATTTGGCAGGGTGGTTAACAACACACTTTTCAAACTCAGAACACATATTTATTCTTACTTTACACTGACTTTAACTGGTGCCGTGTTTTGTTTTTAGCCATGAACAGTTGACGTCATGTTCCACTATGAAAAATTCTTGACACTGTCCACCTAAGAAAAATGACAACATCTCTTGTCTCTTATTCATATGCTTAAACAACCTATGTCTATGTTTGTCAAGAGCAAGTGACAAGACCTGCAAATTAAATGACAAAATACATTGTTGGGCAGTGCATTGCAGTATAACACACAGAAGTATATTTTCTGCTCTATCAGTAGTTACCAGCAGGACAACATAATTTTTCTGTGCCTTCTAAAATCGTTACAACTCACTATTGAAAACTTAAAAACCAAACATTTTTGATTTGAGCTCCCTCCGGATAACTGAGCTTCTCACCCTATCTCTAAGGGAGAGCCCAGCCACCCTACGGAGGAAGCTCATTTCAGCCGCTTGTACCCGCGATCTTGTTCTTTCGGTCACTACCCAAAGCTCATGACCATAGGTGAGGGGAGGAACGAAGATCGACTGGTAAATCGAGAGCTTCGCCTTTCGGCTCAGCTCTCTCTTCACCACGACGGATCTGTGCAGAGTCCGCATTACTGCAGACGCTGCACCGATCCGCCTGTCGATCTCACGCTCCATCCCTCCCTCACTCGTGAACAAGACCCCGAAGTACTTGAACTCCTCCACTTGGGGCAGGATCTCATCCCCGACCCGGAGAGTGCACTCCACCCTTTTCCGGTTGAGGACCATGGCCTCGGATTTGGAGGTGCTGATTCTTATCCCGGCTGCTTCACACTCAGCTGCGAACCGATCCAGTGAGAGTTGGAGGTCACGGTCTGATGAAGCCAACAGGACCACATCATCTGCAAAAAGCAGTGACCCAATCCTGAGGTCACCAAACCGGACCCCCTCCATACCCTGGCTGCGCCTAGAAATCCTGGCAAACAGGTCCGGGGGGAGGGGCCAGACAAAAGGTAGCTCAGAAAACCCCAATGATGATTATGACGGATGGTTTTTCGTGTCACTTGCCCGGACGCGGGTCACCGGGGCCCCCCCTGAATAAAGGACATGGGACCCTGCTCCCACAGACCCACCACCAGTGGGAGGGGCTAAAGGGGTCGGTTGCAGTGTGAGCTGTGCTGCAACCGAAGGCGGGGACCTTGGCGGTCCGACCCTCGGCTGCAGAAGCTAGCTCTAGGGACGTGGAACGTCACCTCTCTGGTGGGGAAGGAGCCTGAGCTGGTGCGTGAGGTTGAGAAGTTCCGGCTAGATATAGTCGGCCTCACCTTGACGCACAGCAAGGGCACTGGAACTAGTCTCCTCGAGAGGGGCTGGAATCTCGTCCACTCTGGAGTTGCCACTGGTGAGAGGCGCCGGGCAGGGGTGGCAATACTTATTGCCCCCCGGCTTGGTGCCTGTATGTTGGAGTTTACCCCGGTAGACGAGAGGGTAGCCTCCGTCCAGAGTATCCAGCCTTTTTGGACTCCTTGGAGGGGGTGCTGGAAAACACTCCCCCTGGGGATTCCCTCGTTCTGCTTTGGCACTTGGCACCAGGACACCCTAGGCCGCAGTTCGATGATTGACTTTGTAGTCATGTCGTCAGACCATGCGGCCGCATGTCTTGGACACTTGGGTGAAGAGAGGGGCGGAGGCGGGGGACATTGAGTCTGAGTGGGCCATGTTCCGTACCTCCATTGTTAAGGCGGCTGACTGGAGCTGTGGCTGCAAGGTGGTCGGCAATGACGGACTGGGATAAAAAAACGGCCCTGGCATTTGCACCCACAAGCGGCCCAACTCGCAGATGCAGACCCAACGCACGGAAAGAGAAGCATTTTTGATAGCCCCAATGATGGTGCAGATAAACTCCCATACTTTAAACAACTGCATAAGAAAATTGTCATATCAATGCACAAATAAACCATTATGAATAGATTGTTAGAGCCAGCCGCTCCATAATAAAAACATTTGTCTTACCGTCATGCAGTTAACAAATTGCGAAGGAGCCTGCTCTTTTCCGCAACCCGGTCGATGACGTCATCTGAATCCAAGTTCATAAGGATCTCTTTCTCTGTCGCCATCAGCATAAGGGCCTCCAAATTATCCTGTGTCAATCGGGTCCTTAGGCGATTCTTGATGAACTTCAGAGTGGAAAAACTCCGTTCGCATGCCACTTGAGTACACGACAGTGTCAGTAAAAATTTGTATGCCAACCATATATTGCTGTAAGCATAGGTGAAGAGTTTTAACTGCTGGATGCCACTGCCAGTTCCATTAAATCATTGTCTTGTCTTGTCTTGATCATCACCCTCTTGCTCATTTTCTTCTTCCTGCACATATTCCTCCTCTGCTAGCTCACCAGTGTCGCTTACATCAATGCTGCTAGTGTTAGCGCTAGCTGAGGTTGGAGTAACATTAGCTTGAAAAAATGAATCCAATTTGGCGCATTTTTCACCCTCAAACAGCAGCGCTTTCTTGATCTTGTCTCTCTTTTTCTGTCGCTTAGTGCCTCTATTCATTTTTTCTAACCAGTTAATCGTATAATCACCACCACAACCAATCTACTGAATGACTTGACCACCATTAGTCCAACTTCCAACACACAAATGCGCAGACACGATTTACTACACTTTTTTACTTTTTTACCCGATTTATACACTGCCATGAAATTCCCAGAAGGCATTGCTTCATTTTAATTTTCTCAAACAATCAAATACAAAATACCAGTAGATTTGTTTTATTTCAAACCATGAACGTTTTTTAAAATCCTAACAAGAAATTTCCCTTCAAAAGTAAAGCAGGCTGATGTAAAACTTGAAATACACCATGACTATGATGTATAAAGGTATGTGTGGTATAAATACCAATCAGGTCAACAGTGTCAAGTACTGCATGCAAAATCATAAGAGATATGAAATCTAGAAGCGCGTCGGGAACTTGTTCAGCATGCAAGAGAGAGTGGGCCGCGTCAGTGCCACTAGGGGCCGCTGTGATCAATTTGGCGTGCTCGGCCGGTCTAGACCTCTGCGCGGCCGTTCTGGCATCTGCCTAAATGCCAGACCGCCCAGTCCGTCCCTGGTGGTCGGTGCCTGTCGGGGTGGCAATCCTCGAACCCGCTGGTGGACAGGGATGATGCAGGTGAGGGATGCCGTCAAGCTGAAGAAGGAGTCCTATAGGGCCTTTTTGGCCTGTAGGACTCCGGAGGCAGCAGACAGGTACCGGCAGACCAAGCGGAGTGCAGCTAAGGCGGTTGCTGAGGCAAAAACCCGGACATGGGAGGAATTTGGCGAGGCCATGGAAAAAGACTTTCGGACGGCTTCGAAGAGATTCTGGACCACCATCCAGCGTCTCAGGAGGGGGAAGCAGTGCGCCGTCAACACTGTGCACAGTGGGGACGGTGCGTTGCTGACCTCGACTCGGGACGTTGTAGATCGGTGGAAGGAATACTTCGAAGACCTCCTCAATCTCACCGACACGCCTTCCGGTAAGGAAACAGGGCCTGGGGACTCGGGTGTGGGCTCTCCTATCTCTGAGGTGGAGGTCGCTGAAGTGGTTAAAAAGCTCCTCGGTGGGAGGGCCCCGGGGGTGGATGAGATCTGCCCTGAGTTTCTCAAGGCCCTGGATGTTGTGGGGCTGTCATGGTTGACACGACTCTGCAGCATTGCGTGGACATCGGGGGCAGTGCCTCTGGATTGGCAGACTGGGGTGGTGGTCCCTCTTTTTAAGAAGGGGGACCGGAGGGTGTGTTCCAATTACAGGGGAATCACACTCCTCAGCCTCCCTGGTAAGGTCTATTCGGGGGTGCTGGAGAGGAGGGTCCGTCGGATAGTCGAACCTCGGATTCAGGAGGAGCAGTGTGGTTTTCGTCCAGGCCGTGGAACTGTGGACCAGCTCTACACCCTCTGCAGGATCCTTGAGGGTGCATGGGAGTTTGCCCAATCAGTCCACATGTGTTTTGTGGACTTGGAGAAGGCATTCGACCGTGTCCCTCGGGCAATCCTGTGGGGGGTTCTCCAGGAATACGGGGTACCGGACCCCCTGATAAGGGCCGTCCGTTCCCTGTATGACTGGTGTCAGAGCTTGGTCTGCATTGCCGGTAATAAGTCAGACTTGTTTCCCTCTCAGCTATCGTTCTTAAATCACACTTACATGACCTTGGTCTCTCCGATCACTGGCGTTTCATCTACCCTAATTCGCGTCAATACTCCTTCTTTTCTCCAGTCCATCATTCCTTTACCAGAATTGACAATTTTTTTGTTGATAATAAGTTGCTACCATGTGTTAAATCTATCTCCTACAGCAGCATTGTTATTTCAGATCATGCAACTTTATTAATGTCACTGTCTCTTACTGGAAAGCCAGTAGTTTCTCCAAATTGGCGACTAAATACGCGCTTACTTGCCGACAAAAGCTATGTCCTCTCGCTGTCTTCCCAAATAAAGGACTTTTTAGTAATCAATAAAACTCCGGGGATGTCCCTCTCGACAATCTGGGAAGCATTAAAGGCAACTGTCAGAGGTACCTTTATTTCACGTTTCATTTTTCTTAGTAAATCACGCAAATCGAGACTCCTCGAAATCTCCGATAAAATTTTAGACACTGATAAATCGTATGCTTCTCTCCCTACTGCTGAGCTCTATAAAAAGAGACTTGAATTGCAGACAGAATTCAACCTTCTTACCACCATGAAAGCAGAAGACATGCTGCGTAGGACTAGGCAGTCCTACTTGGCAACAAACCTAGCAGACTCCTGGCCTTGCAGTTGAGACATCATTCTGCGCAGAATATCATTAATCAAATTCGTTCCCCTTCTGGCTCTGTACTAACTGATCCCTTTGAGATAAATAAGTGTTTTGCTGATTTTTACTCTTCCCTCTACCGATCTGAAGCTCAATGTGATCTATCCCTTATTTAGGGATGGGAATTGATAAGATTTTATTGATATCAATGCCATTATCGATTCTGCTTATCGATCTGATTCTTTATCGCTTGAGAAGAGTCTGACAATGTGCTAAAATAAATGAAAGTGTAAATGTTAAAACAAATATAAATCTGGATATAAAAATAATAATAAATAATAATCTGGATCCTAGATGTCTTACAGTATTAAGTAAATATGTATTTAAAATAAATAATAATAAAAAATAACTGAATTCTTTCTAAATAAAAAAAATAAAAATAAGTGCAGTCCTTTAACTGAAGCTAAACCTGCAACTCAAGTCACGACATAAATTAATTATATTTAGTGGGAAAAAACAATATTCTTCCTCCAAGCCGTGGCCGTCTGTCTTTTTACAGTAGCTGAAGTATTCCCATACAGCCGACTTGGTCCGTTTAGATGGCGGGAAAGTTCGTGGGACTCAGCCTTCAGCCATCATACAGCCTGCAGAGCTACCTGCTTGTAACGGCAACCGGAGGTGCGCGGGGGAAGGGGTACTTTACACAGCAGTTGCACGCGACCTAAGGGACCTCCACTTTCTCTCTGAAGAGCTGTTAGCATCTTCTTAGTGAAATTAAGCCACACTTTGGACCGCTTCTGTCTCTCCGCCATGGTGTTGCTCGCGCTGCTGATTGACTCTTGCGCGAGCGTGACGTCATTATTTTGCAAGGCACGTGAAAGAAAGGCATCGATAAGAGAATAGTTCAGCATAAAGGCAAATGATGTCGATGGATTGAACCAATTGGAACCGGTTCTCGATTCCCACCCCTACCTTTATTAATGCTTTTTTTGACACCCTCCCTTTTCCAACCATTGATAGTGACACAAGGACCCGATTAAATGCTCCCCTTACTGTGGAGGAAATAAAACAAGCAAATAAATCAATGCAATCTGGCAAATCCCCGGGCCCTGATGGCCTACCCACTGAGCTATATAAGACCTTCGCTGACGAGCTAGCGCCACCCTTGGCCGAAATGTTCAATGATGCCCTCAAGTCCCATTTTCTTCCTGTCTCACTCAGACAGGCTTCTATCTCTTTAATTTTAAAGACAGACAAAGACCCGCTTGAGTGTGGTTCTTTTAGGGCCATCAGTCTCTTAGGGGCTGATGTGAAAATTTTAGCAAAGGTTCTTGCCCAAAGACTGGATGTAGTTCTGCCCAGAATCATCAATATTGACCAAACAGGTTTTTATTAAAGAAAGATTATCATTCGGAAACATTAGGCGAGTAATGGACATTATCTATTCCCCCTCTGAGTTAGACGATCCTGAGGTCCTTCTGCTGTTAGACGCTGAAAAAGCGTTTGACCATGTTGAATGCTTCTACCTTTTCCACACTTTACGGAGATTTGGTTTTGGCAATGATTTCATTAGTTGGGTAGAGCTATTATACACTGCCCCCTTAGCATCTGTCCGCACAAATGAAGTCTCCTCCGCTTATTTCCCCCTACAACGTGGCACAAGGCAGGGTTGCCCACTTTCGCCACTTCTTTTCGCACTCTCAATTGAACCATTTGCTATCTCGGTTTGTAGTAACAACAACATTAAGGGTATCGTCCGTGGGGGAGTGGAGCAGAACATTTCCTTATATGCTGACAATGTCGTACTCTTTATCTCCAGTCCGTCCTTCTCCTTACAGCAACTTTTAACTCTGATTACTCAGTACAGTGCCTTTTCAGGCTATAAACTTGATGTTAACAAGAGTGAATGTTAACATAGAGGGTGGGGGAGGAGGGGTGGGTTAATGTTGATGACATTTTGATTGTATCTGCCTATTGACAAGAAAAAAAATCAATAAAGAGAGTTATCAAAAAAAAAAGTGCCCACCGAGTCCGCTGAAACCCCGCCCCCTACCAAGTGTCACCTGTCAATCAAAGTCTCCACCTCTACCAGAAACATGGACGCTATGTCTGAGAGCTTTCTGCTGCTAACTCAGCTGCTAGCTCGGCGGTTAACTTGGCTGCTAACTTGCGTTTCCACAAGGGATAATACGTGGTACTTTTTTAGTACCTGTTCTGCTGAGGTTCCAAGCAAGCCGAGCCGATACTAAATGTGACGTCAACAGACTGACGGCCACTGATTGGTCAGAGTTGTGTGCCGTCCCACATGAGCTGTCCCACACAAGAATCAAACCCGACATTTTTAAATACCAGCAACTGTGTTACAGCCATACAGCTCAGTTTTCTTGCTTTGTGTGTGACAGAAAGCCACATATAGCAGCAAGTACACCATCGCCTCCATGTCCTCCATTGTTTATGTGTTTGTGTCCCGTATAAAACGAATTCAAATCTAAATGGTTGAAATGCTTTTTACACCTTTTTTAGAAATACATTTATGACCTATTTAATGTGTTTAGAAGAAAATGTCTGAATTCACTTTACACAGTCTTTAAACAGGCAAATCATATCAGCCAAGATGTGCTGAGAAAAAAAGTCATCTATGCAGGTAAATATGTTACAACATGTGAGAGCTTGGAGACTTGATGACTTGTAAAGTATGAGGTGAGAATTTTAAAAATGTATTCATATGTATAAAATATTCGCACAGATGAGATAAGTTTGAAGTCAAAGAAAAAAATAGACAAGATAAAGATAAATTGTTTATTTGTCCTTTCGGAAAATTGTTCTGTGCCGTTTTCAGTGCATCTGATACAAGTACAAAGACATTACAATAAACAAGAACACAATAGACAAACCATACACCCACCCTCCCAGGACAAAAAGACAGGTTGACAATAGGACAAAAAACCCAACTTAAATACAGTACAATACTAAAGTGCAGTTATTCAGTACTAAAGTGCAATGTGCTATTCAGTCTTAGTTGTCTTATTTAACATGGATATGCTGGTAGGTATGAATGATCTGCGGGCTCTGTTTGTCTGGAATGAAGGCATCCTGAGCCTCCTACCTGAGGGCAACAACTCATATGTTTGATGTAAGGGGTGTGAGAGATCCTCACATATATTATTTGCCTTCTTTACCACCCTTGTTTCAACAGTCATGGCCATGCTATTTAGAGGCTGGCAAGCAATCTTGCTGGCCATGTTGACTATCCTGTGAAGCTTATTTTTATTTGCAATAGACAGAGAAGTACCAGGCCACAGAACAGAAACATAAAATGCTTTCCACAAAAGAATGGTAAAAGACCCGCATCATATCCCTATCTACTTTAAATTGCCTTAGCTTACGCATGAAGTACAGTCTCTGCATTCCCTTTTTGTAAATGGTGTCAGTGTTACAGCTCCAATTTAATTTGTCGTCTATAACAGTTCCCAAATATTTATAGTTTGTTACAACCTCAATGTCTTCTCCATGTATCTCTATGTACAAACACATGAGAGCTTGTAGAAAAGTGTAAACAAGGCTTGCAACACATTCACAGTCATACCCTTACTTTACGCTGCACATTTACCCTTTAATTCACACCTTCCTGTCAAATCTGTATGCCTTGTGGCCCTGCTTTGCCTTATAGTTGAATACACTTTTGGGATGTTTTCTGATGTGATCTATGTTCAGCTTCTGATAATTGTTTGCTGTTGTCCATAAAAAAGCACTACAGTATTTCATCAAAACCTCTGCGAAGGGGGGGAAACCTCTGCATCCTGTTTAGACTATTTTCTTCTTCTCCTCCTCGTGTTTGCTTATGTGGGAATTAGGGCAAAAATCTAAATCACGATTAATTGAACTTTTATCCTCGGTTACGATTAATGAACAATTATCTCCACCCTTGATGAACAATTATGTATTTTCACAGTTTCTTTAGTTTAGTATTTTCCACTGCTGCCCTCACACATGAGGATCTTTAGGGAGTGAAAATAAAGATGTTTTAAGGTGTGACACTGTGGTTAATGTCTAGTTTACTTGATTAAAACTATGAAAAGATCGTGGTTTGGGTTCAAATGATCACTGGAGACAAGTTTTCAAATTCCTTACAGATATGCAACCCTTACTGTCATGGCAACAGTGAACACCACGATTAATTGATATGAGCAAGATTAAGTCGATTAGAGTTTCTAAATGTCGGTCTGGATTATTTTTCAATTAATTGCCCAGCCCTAGTGGGAATGTTGGGTCTCTTTAAATTAATTTAAAGTACGGTCTAGCCCTGCATGTAAAACGTACCTTGAGATAACATTTATTGTGATCGGGCACCATATAATTAAAATTGAATGATCTCCTTCTAACCTATTCTTCTCCCTCCTCCTTGTCTCAGTATATAAAAGACTTCTACAATAAGACAGTTGTGAGTCGTAATGGAACAGGGCTAAGTGAGGAGACCCTGACCCTCATGTACTCTCTCACTGTGTCTGTCTTCGCTATTGGAGGATTGCTTGGCTCCGTTATAGTGGGCATGCTGGTCACTCGCTTTGGCAGGTAAGACTTCTCTACATCTACAAAATACACAGAAATGCAAAGGTACACATATCACTCTGAGGAGGAAAAAAAAAAGTTGATCTATAGATGGACAAACCAGGTCCAGACAGTGAACATTTAAAGAGTCAGAGTGGACAGAATTATCAATGAGGTGTACTCTGTAATAAATGCATTATTGCAAATGTAATCTTGGCATTGTACTTTGTAAATGATTTGAGGTTTGAGAATAAAGTATATATAATAAAGAATAGAATAAAGTTTTGTTTAGTTTTTTTAGAATGTTCAATGGTTCTTGCTGTAGGTTTGAACTGTAAGGAGAATGGTCTCAAACAAAGGTTAAAAAAAATGGTTATTTAGATTCTAATAAGATTGAAAATTGTGTGTACCCACAAATCTGTGTTTAAACTGTGTATATGAACATTGTGAGCACAAATCTACGATGCATCAATATAAAACCATGCATATGTACAAATCATAAACATCCCAGTGTTAAACAATGATATAGTAAGCTCCATAGAACCACAATTATTAAAAAATGTGATTGTGCCTAATTAAAAAACTAATAGGTAAGACATTGTATTCCATAAATCATCATCATAAATGTAATGAAATTATTAATATATTAAAATTGTCCTGCTCCCACAATATAAACATATTTGAATGTCAAAGCAATAATTTCATGAAGAACACAACTGGCCAGTGTGCATGTGCCATTGAACATGCACTTATTTTGCACATATTGGTGAATGAGTTGTATTTGGACATTGGTTCTGCTCTGTCCTAACACCGTACCCAGAAACCCCCCTAGACTGCCCAACCGTGAGGGTGGATGGTGGCCAGTTGGCAATACAGACTCTCTGTAGCTCTGGTGCTGCAATCAACCAAGCTGGAAAACACACTGATAACACGGAGTCACCAAACAGCATACTATGTAATACTTTCATTAACATTTTGACAATACAAGAGTAAAAATGTATGGATTAACACAGTAAGGCATCTGTACTCACATTGTGGTTGTTCCTGGAGACTTACCCTAACCCTAAGCATAACCACTATTTGTCTAACCTTAACCACTGACCTACAATCAGCTTTCTCCTTGATTGGGAACATGGCTTTTGTTCCCAATTGGACAAGTTGTCCCCTATTAACTGGTCTCTAGGCTGAAAATTGTCCACAAAAGTAACCTATGACACACAAATGCACACACAGAGACACACACTTTTACATTGGCACAATGTAGGCTGTATTCAGAGCTGCTGATAACCTCTCCCCTCTCCCTGGTGCCCTGTTCTCCTTCTAAGTGCACCAGCTCTGCCCTTCAGAAGTGTGCTTGTCCTGAAAGTGCAGAGGGAAGTTATTTTGCTTCATTCACTCCACTATTTCATAGAACACTAGTGGACATTTAAACGCAAATGAAATGCAGACGATTTATAATCCCATTAACTGTCTTATCAGTTTCGTCACACAGCTGTGTTTTATAGCTAATCGGGACTTGTACAGGCATACATGTCTACCATTATGACTTTGTGTATATCAGGGGAGGGGGTTCTTGCTGTTGGCCTCCAGACCAATATACTGCCTCTGTCCTTGCTGTTTCATAAACCTTTGGGTCATATGTTTTTATGTATGTTCATAATGTCTGCCTGCTTTTTTGTCTGCGTATTTTCAGGAAAGGTACGGTGGTAAATACATCAATGCTGGTGTTTATTGCTGGCTCACTCATGGGCTTCAGCAGGATTTGTGGTTCACCTGAGATGGTCATCTTTGGACGCTTCATCACAGGAATTCACTCAGGTTCACACACATCTACACACACGTCTGCATGAATTCCACACTGATGTGCAACCATGTTAGGCTATGTACAGGGCAGGGTTTACGTTAGCCAGTATATGCCGGCTTTTGGCCGGTATAATGTGGATTCTGGGTGGCCCATGTTCAGTTCCTCCAGTGCAGAGTTGTTCTGAGTTGTGACCATCATGCCTGTCTTGACTGGAACCAAAGAACCTGCTGCTTGCCACCAGCTGTGAAGGAGGCCATAAAGCTGTAGAGGAGGAGTACTTTGGGCTTGGTTGGTCAAGGTGAATTCTGGAGCAGCAGACATTTATCAGGTCGCTTAAATGACTGCAGACTCTTAGGTCGCAGAAGCAAAACCTCAGTTATGGCTTTGGGGAGGCCAAAGAGAGGGATATTTGGTTGGCTTCAAAGAAGTTCTGGCAATTCATAAGACGACTCAGAAGGGGGAGGCAGGGCTTACCCCAGGTTCTTTTCCCAGGAGGGAAAACTGCTAGCCTGGACTGAGAATATTTGTAGACAGTAAAAGGAACACTTTGAAAACTCCTGAATCCAACTCCCTTCTACACATGTTCAGTTTTATAGCTGAACCTTTTAATGGGTATCATGTTTGGGAGACCATATAATTTGTTCATGTGTCCACATACTTTTTTTCATCTGGTGTAAGTCTCTCCATTGACTCCTTACTTAGATATTTACAGACTTATTGAATCATTATGAAGTCATGATCCATTTTTATCAAAGTAAATTAGAGCATTATTAAATAGATATCCTTCTCTGTTTTTAACTGCAGGGATCTCTCTAAGTGTAGTACCGATGTACCTGGGTGAGATTGCTCCTAAGAACCTCCGAGGCTTCCTGGGTCTTGTGCCAAGTATCTTTATTGGCACTGGAGTCTTCACTGCCCAGATCCTTGGTCTACATGAGCTGCTAGGAAAGGTAGACAAACACTGCTTTATAACAACACCTAATTTGTGGAGGGGATTCGGCTTTGCTAAGCAAATTTTGCAGCAAATTTCAGGTAACCATATTGTTATGGCTATAGGACCAGATGCCTGTAATAAGTTATTCAGTTTCAGAAGTCTTCAACTTGTATTTTTTTCCCTCAAGGGTCAATTCTTGTACTTCTTGTACAAATACTATATACCACTGTCTCCTGATAACTTAACCATCTTAGATTCACTGTTCTACATCAATTTGTGGAAACATCATTCATGAAACACTTTTTCGTGTCTCTGTTACCAGCAGACTGAATAACTGTAATGTTCTTTTTACTGGTCTCCCATTCAGCCATTTGATGGCTTCAGATTTTTAGAAATGCTGCTGTCTGTTTCTCAGCTTGGAATATTAAATTCAATTAAAGCTGAATTTCCCAGAATGCAGACGCATGGAAATTGGTGATAACACTGGTGTAATTTACAGGACCAATCTGTTGTACCAATCTTTGGTCATGTCAGACTCTGTATTTTATGTTGTATTGTACACCTCCTGTTTTATTTTGAAAGTCTAGTCTTCCCTTGTGTTGGCAGTTTTACTTCCCCTCTTTGTTATTTTTCCCGCCTTAGTTGATTACATATTTGTTTCACCTGTGTCTTGCCTCCCTGTGTATATAACCCCACCATGTCTGCCAGATTGTCTTTGTTACCCAGTCTACTTGCTTTCTCACGTTATTCCTGTTTGTTTATTTTTCTTTTTGTAAGACCGGTTTGTTTTTGACCTTGGATTTTCTGCCTGCTCCTTGCTTTTTTTGTTTGCCTGATTTCTGCTAGCCATTTTTGTGTATGACCACCTGCCTCCACTTGGATTAAAGAATTTGCCTTACTGGACTTTGTACCTCTGCCTCACTTCTCCTTCTTGCAACTGGGTCCACGCTCACCAGCCTTCACAGGTCATTCAGCATTTGACATAGACAGGACTAAGGATGCTGCACTTCACTCAGTGCTAATGTAAAATACAGCAGTGTGTCATCAGCATAGCAATGATAAGTTATGTTGAGTTGTGTGTTTGTGGAAAAACCCCACTGGAAGCCTTAATTCATTTTGGAAAACTACAAAGCACTCTATCAAGCAAAAGAACCTCATGTGTCCTTTTTATATTACTGACTGGATTTTCTTTTCTAGTCTTTTCTTCGCTCAATTTTTAACAAAATACCTATATTGTCACAACATCGTGGACAAGCAGTGTTGCCCTGTTGTGACAGGAATTGTGTGCAACTACTTGTATTGAAATTGTTACAGGAGGAGCACTGGCCCCTGTTTCTCTCTGTGGTGGTAGTACCCACCTTCATCCAGTTGATGCTGTTGCCGTGGTTCCCAGAGAGCCCCAGGTACCTGCTGATTGAGAAGCACAATATCCACGCCACCATCACAGGTCAGTGTGTTGGCTCTGTTACATATCAACAAAGAGATGCATAAAGTCTGTCCTGATTTATTAGTTTTTGATGTTTCTTGTGTACAAATGCACAGTGGAAGTTTTGTCCTGATAGAGATGCATGAGGAAACATGAGACAGCCACTGAAATATCTTGATTTATTCTCTGATTATATTGGCAATAGAATTATAATCTTATCACAGTAATTACTGAGATAGCAAAAGAGAAAAAGCTATATGTGGTATCATTCCATGATGCACTGTAACCATGCTGTCTTTCAGCTCTGAAGTGGTACAGGACCAAGTGTAACATCCAGGCTGAGATTGAGGAGATGCAGGAGGAGCAGCGCTCCCTGTCATCCATGGAGACGCTGTCCGTATGGAAACTGCTGCTCGATGACACAGTCCGCTGGCAGGTGCTCAGCGTGGTGGTCATCAACATCGGCATGCAGCTGTCTGGCATCGATGCTGTGAGTGTGGTTTATAAACTGAGTGATGCATACAAGAACGAGGTGCCATGATATACTACCTATGATGTGCACTTGAATTTTCAGAAATTCACTACAGTTTAGTTTAGTTACAGTTTTTTCCCCAAAAAGAAAATCTTCAAAGGTTTCAGTAGTCCAAGCAGAAATGAAACATTTGCATCATGCAGCAGGGGTTCAGTCCCAAGAAGGTCAGCATAGCTGAAATGTTGCTATGATTTTTCTTTTTCTTTTTCAGACTACTCAACTAATGGTCTGCTTACTGTTTATCTGCCAAACAGATGCTAGAAAAATGTCAGCATCTTTTGAGAACTGTGCCTGAGCCACTCATTGATTGTCCAAGTAGTCTCTTATCCTAGATTTACACAGAACAGAATTTGAAGGCAGGATCCCCGTTCTACACACAATTGAAGAAGACGAGAGGCTTCTAGACTCTCTTGCTCTTGCTTCCAACGCCTGTATGGGTGCGGAAGGTATGGCATTATTTTCGTGACACATTAGTGAGTGCGCAGTGGGACTTTTCTGAGCATGCAGTGGAACTCTTGCCAGCACACACTTTAAAGTTTGAACATGTGCATGCTCAACTCTGCATACATGCTCAATCTCTGCTCTGTGCGATGGCAGGCATTTGGCAGGCTGAAGAATGTTCTTCAGCTAGTAAATCTAAGTGTTTATGTTATTGTTTTCTCTCATGTTCTTTGAAAATCGTTCTTTCTTGATCAATCTTTTTCAAAATCCCTCACTGCTGGATCCTTGGGCAGGGTTGCATTACCGCAAGCTCCTCTGGAGAGCTCCTGTCTCACTCACTCAGAGTAAATCAAACTCAACAACAAATGTCATCATTATTCCATTCTCATAACGTTCTGTGAAAACTCTGACCAATCATATCATTTGGTCCGAATTAGATGATTGGCCGAGCGACCTGCCTGTTTTCCTCTTCCACATTACGTAATCACGGACGGTACCCCCACCTGGAAGAGAGACTGTTGTGGATCCACGGCATTATAATACATCCATGATACACGGAGATAGCCGTAAACAGACAGTAGCGACTGACAATGACAGACAAAAGCAGCTGCTCCCATGGGGAAAAAGAAAACTATATCAGAAAAGTGTTCGCGGAGGCGGAAGGGGACAGGGAGGAGTGCGGGGGTGGGACATAGGAGGGAGGAGGGGTTGTTGCTGTTCAAGTTTTTTCAAAGTGGTCAAATTTCATATACTGGTTGAAGATTCTTAGCAGAATTTCAATATTTGGGTGAAGTGGGCGAATAAACTGAATAGTTATCAGGACCAATTAAACCAATTAAAAGAACGAGGGTGTCTTTCCCGGAAAAATGCTTTTTTTAATTAAAGAATGGTTTATTTGAATGCACTAGTAGCTATTCATTTATAAACACATTATGTAAGTTACTCCAATTTTTTTTTCCAATCTACTTTTATTTGAAACACAATCAAAACACACAGATAACACCTGAAACAGTGTGTCAGGTTAATGGTCCAACAATGGTCCAATTTCTGTAACTGAACTGGACCAGTATATTAACTCTTAACACTTGGTTAAGGCGAGTTTCAATTAAAGCTTTAAAAAGAACGCAGTAGCTTTACATATTTAATACAGTGTGCAGCTGTGTGCTTACTCAAGACACAAAAACTCTTCATCAGAGCTGTTGCTGTGTGCAAATATTGTAACCGAGTTGCTGCAAGGCTCAACAACCAGTCCTCAGTCTCTGTGTCAGAGTCAAACAAAGCATCATCCCAACAAAGTTAGTGAATCTTTAAGGCTTCAGATCTCTGTTCATACTGTCTGTCCCTGCCAGTGTGCAATAAAAGCTGCTCATCTGTGCCCTGTTGTCTATAAATACTGAAACATCACAGCAATTAGTGTCCCGAGATACTTCTGAGCAACACACTGAATCAGCACCCGCCTGTGAACCCTTCTGTTTTTCTTTTTAATATTCTGTACAATATACAGCAGTAGCGTCATATCCATTTAATTAGCTGCTCACAGCAGTGTCAAGCAACGCGTGCTTGACACTGCTTTATAGCACGTTATGTTTATAAGTATGGGTGCTCACATCATCATTATTGTAGTTATAGTTATTGTTATAGTTATCGCTGTTGAGTGTGGACGGCCCCTTTACAGACCTATAATCATGTCCACATCCAACATCTCTCTGCAAAATAAGTCATGTCAAAAGTGGGTTTATACACCAGTTTTTACAGTAGATCTGTGTATCAGCAGCATAACAGTGATATGACATCTCTTCACAACGACTGAACAAATGACCCAGAGAAAACGTAACGTGTACAATGAGAACAGGATTGGCCCAAGGACAGAACCCTGTGGGACTCTTTAAATATCCATTTGTTAAATATGAATGAAACCAGTTTATGTGTCATACGGCTCTGTCATATGCTTGCATTTGCACTTTGTAACCCTGCTTTTGAAAAGTGCTGTTCAAATAAAGATTCTTCTTTTCCTTCTTCTTTTCTACACCTTTCCCTTGCACAATGCAAATGCTGCTGATGCCTGATAAATTGATTCACAAAAGCTGAAGTCACTTGTATTGTATTGCAAGTCTTTTGCTGATTTTGTCAATCATGTCTAAGTCAATCGTGTGACTTGAGTCCACACCTCTACCAATGCAACATTTCATTATACTAGCATTCTTTTAAAACAGGTCCAAAATACACCAGTTATATAAACTGTTATTGTCCAGAGGGTATTCTGAGATTTTGCAGGTGTTTGCTTTATAACAGTATAACATTTTCTCCATCCCGTGTGTGCTTGCTTACCATCAAGTGTTGGCTGCCAAATGGCATCTGGTAAATAGAGTCTTTAGGCTACAGAGATGAGCAGCACAAACTGGCAGAAACTCCTGATGAAACAGCATCAGATGTTTTAGGTAGTTCTGGCTCTTATCTCTTTGAGCAACATTTCATTTCACATGATTCTCCTTTTACCCTTTCACCCTCTTTCTCTACCTCGCCCATTCTGCCTGTTTCTATAGATCACTCTTCTGATTGATCAAGCTTGTTTAGACAAAGATACTGAGATGAAAATAGGCCTAAATGATCCCCTATTGTTTTATAAGCCTTGTGTGGTCTTTCACATCAAGCCAAAAGCTGCTGTCATCATTTTTCCACTGATATGATGTCAGATTCCCTCTCTGAATCATACCCTGGAGATTCATTAATTATTCAAATGATTACAAGGGCGCCCGGACCAGAAAGTGCACACTGTAAGCACTGGACCTGAACTCATTAGCACACCCTTCTCCATGCTGTATTTTAGCTGCTAATTAGCTCTGCCTAATCAACAGTGGAGCAATGCTGAAAGATCAGGAACACTCTCGTCATAGATTAAACCATTTATTGCAACAAATGGTAATACAGTTTTACTTGGTGTTGAGATGCTCCCTGGATTAGAATAGAAACAGGGAGTGCAATGCAAGACCCCCCACAGAGTGGGCCAAAAGAAAGACATGAATTGCAGATTGACCCTAGAGCCATGATGGGACCCTGAAACAGAAAGGTGGAGGCTGGGGTGGTGGAGGCAAGCTTTGCCAGCAGCAGTGTGATCAATGGTTAAGCTAGATCAGTGTAGGTCGGAGTCATATTTAAAGGGACCGCCTTGTGGTGAGGATGGCTGTGATTGGTGTGTGACTGATAAGGTGGGCTGATTCAATCAGTGGCTGTCAGCTGATTACAGCTGGGGCGTGTGACTTCCGTTTCCTGCATGAACGCATTGCTTCATTAATTAAAACAGCAATACTGTAATGAGAAGGACAAGGATATTATAATCCAATTAAATTAATTGGCATAAATATTCATCATTGAGTATCAGCAGTGATGGTAATGATAGCAGAGATGATTTACCATCATCATGGTAAATCATGAAAGTAATAATGATAAGGTAATATATATTGGTGATGAAGATTACAGTGACAACAAAGAGGGTGGTGGTGAAAATGATGATCATGATGATGATGATGATGATTACTATAGTGCTTACTATGGTAAAATAATTAGAATAATATTGATGATGATTAGCATAGGGATGATGATTACATTGATACTGTTGGTGATGGTGATGATGATGGAAAAGAACATAGCAATACTGAGAATGACAATGATATTTGTCAGTGGTGATGTTGATGTTGATGATGATGATGAAGACGATGCTGGGGATAAAAGTGATTTTGGTTACCATAACGATAGAGTTGACAGCGATGGTGATAAAGTAAATATTGTAATTGACAACACTGATGATCAGCAATGAGGATGCTGCTGATGAAAGTGATTTTGGTGACAGTAATGTGTAGATGCTTTAATTTTGGTGAACATGAGGATGATAGTAATAATAGAGCAATAGAGAGAATACAACAAGAACAATTATGATGATAATTAGTAATAATTGCAATGATGATGAAGATGGCAGTAATTGAGGTGTTAGTTATACTTGATGTCATTCCTGAGGTTTTGGTGAGGATGAAACAACACTTGTAATTATGTTAACAGTATTCTTGACTACATTGATGTGATGATGATGACAGTAATGGTGATTGCAATGTGGCAGATGCTTAAGATGATCTTTAGTCCTACAGTATGTGTATGTGACAGTTGGTAAGCCTTGGCACAGTTCCTGGAACACTTCAGGACTATGTGTGTGCATGTAGCAGTTTATGCCAGCCATGTGTTGCCGTACTCATCTACCTGGTCCTCCAACCGTCACCGTCTGCTGTCTCCAGTTAATACACCCCCTGCCCTGTCCTGCCTCCCCTAAAGCCTCATATTGAATTAAATTGAATATGAGCAAATGACTGCTGTCTCTCTGTGGCAGTGTTGCACCACCTGTGCAGTCCTCAAGTCCTAAATGTTTCCCTCATTTAGATTTTTACACCATTTACGTTTTTCCACTTTAGGCATATGTCAGAGAGTGATGTTTTACATTTGCTTCTCAGCTATCATTAAAACAATTAGATGAAAACAAGTAGTTAGCTCGCTTAGGTGTAATTGTAGTAACAGAACATGCAGTGTGTCACTGTTGGGGGTCTCAATACCCTGGTGCTTTATGGCGCTTTTCCACTATACAGTTGTAGCACTGCTCGGCTCGACTCAACACGGTTCCAGGAACGACCTTTTCCATTACAAAAAAGTGACTTTGTTTTATACGCGACACAAACACATAAACAATGGAGGACATGGAGGACATGGTGTACTTGCTGCTGTATGTGTCTTTCTGTCACACACAAAGCAAGAGAAGAGAAACGTATGGCTGTAACACTGTTGCCGGTATTTAAAAATGCTGGGTTTGATTCTTGTGGGGGTTGGCTCATGACTCTTCCAGCGACAACTCTTCTGACCAATCAGTGGCCGGCAGTCTGTTGACGTCACATTTAGTATCGGCTCGGCTCACTTGGAACCTCAGCAGAGCAGGTACTAAAAAAGTAGCAGGTACCAGGTACTATCCCTAGTGGAAACGCAAAAAAAACAGAGTCGAGTAATGCTAGAACTGTGTAGTGGAAAAGCGCCATTAGTGAACCAAAGCACATGGCTTCCCTTTTGTCTGCTTAAAGACAAAGGCCTGGCAGGAAGAATCAAAGCCTGGTGTGGGTCACCCCTTCCTGGCCATAAAAGCCAGCCGCACACAGAAAACAATTCGTTTTCAATAGCTATCCTGCCAGGAGAGACTTCTGTCTATCCGTCGACGCGGGAGACTTAAAGAAGACACGAGCATGTGTTTCTCAGAGCTATTCTGGATCCCTAAGAGCCGCTAATATTCCTGCAGAAGAGAACGCTGGATTAATCCCGTTCTGAGGCCGTGGATGATTTCTCCCTCAAAGAACTCGTGGATGTTTTCCCCCGATTAGCTGACTGATTTCAGCCAGAGAGTCGAAAATCAGTTAATGTGTATGTATAATACTGCTGAGTATTATTTTGTATTGCTGTTTAGGCTTGCCATCTAAGCCCACGCGCCCTCACCGGCTGTGCTTTGTTTACAGTTGTTGTCATAGCGACATGCTAAACTGTTTCTTTTAGTCCGCCATTACTTTGTGTTACTGTGCTTTTGTAAAGGAAATAAGCCACCCTGCCGTGCGGAAACAGCAGATAAAGCCGCCACAGGCCTCTCTGTGGCTCGTTAATATCTGTTGGCTGCTGTATTAATTCACAATCATGTTCTACACCCGTTAGCAAGTTAGCTTGCTTGTGGGTAAGCGCCATCTTGAGCAAGAGAAACAACAAGCTTAGTCGTCCAGTATCACTTTTAGTCCTATCATATTTACAGGTCAAGGATGCATATATTGCACAAAGTGAGAATTTAAAAAAATGGTTGGACATAATCTGGGTTTTTTTTAAGAATCATCCAATGTTTTTTGTTTGAAGAAGGAAGATGAAACTTTCAGGTTAAAAATAATGAATAAATGCTCAACGTTAACCGTCGGGCAGAGCTCAGTCTTGCCCTTAGTTTCTTGAAAGAATATTTTGATTAAGATCTATTTTGCCAGTATGTCAACTTTGTTAGTTGAATTTTTCCTGTTTTCACATACTTTCACCACATTTTCAGATTTGGCTTCATCTCACTCATTTTGTTTTGCAGTACCCCCCTAACCCATACAGACACAATCTGACATTAAAGGTCCTTCCTTGTTGCCCCTCAGTGGTGCTATTAAAAACGAGACTGTTTGGCAGACAGCAATGCATGCTGCTTGGACTTCTTGATGTCCAAGCAGCATGGGTGCCCAGCATTTATAGAAGGCTGTATGATTAAGATGAAAATGATCAAACATTGTTATAATTTTTAATAGTTTCATGATTAATCATGTTATTTTCTCCAGTGTAAGTCTCATCTAACAGTCTATTAATTAGACATTAGAAATAATTCATATAATTTATTACAGTGTGCAAACAACATTACAAAGTGGGAAACATTTTTGCAAAGCTTCAGACAAATTTACATTTTGAAAAACATTTGTACATATCATACAACAAAATGACATGAGAAAAACACTTTTGCCAAGGACAAACCACATTTTAGAATACTAATTTACAAGTGGCAAAACACTTTACCAGTCTCCAAACAAATGTGGGGAAACATACTGGAGGACTGTTGCCACTAACTTGATCACTTCCGTGTCATTTCTGGTATTTGGTACATTCCCTTTCCGTGAAGATTGTGTCATTGTGTTTGGGGACTTACACTAGAGAAAATAACATGATTAATTAATTTTGTAAAAATATTTTCCAAAATGTAAATTTCTGTTTCACAATTTGTAATGTTGTTTTGCACTTCCTGGCCACTGTTTATTAATATTTAATCAGACTGAATCAAAGAAAGGTACAGTAACTACTATTGGTCTCTCTGGATGTGGTTATGACTCACTCATCTTTAAATACCTGTTTTTCCACCACAGATCTGGTTCTACACCAATGACATATTTAATAATGCAGGAATCCCTGCACCAGAGATCCAGTACACCACAGCAGGCACAGGAATAATAGAAATCATCGCTGGACTCATTGGGGTAAAGATTAGAAAGGTGTTAATGTATTGTACATGGTGTCCAATCTTTTTTATTGAAATGGTTTCAAGAATATATTTTATGTTAAATGGAGACACTGAGGGATATGTTCCTGTGTGTGACTTTCCCCTGAATAAAGGTTTTTAAAAAATCCTTTGATGAGCTATGACTGTGTCTTGCAGTGTTTCACCATAGAGAAGCTGGGCAGGAGGCCTCTCATGATTGGGGGTTTCGCTATGATGGGTATCTGCAGTGGCGGAATCACATTATCCCTAATTTTACAGGTGGGTGTGTGTGTGTGAGTGTGTGTACACATGGTATTCCATATTGTGGGGTTTTAACCCTAACTTGGGGATATGGTATCAACTACAGTTTGAAGACACAAAATGTTTCGTGGAGATGTGGGTGAGAAGCAAATGAAAGATGGAAACATCTTGTCTCAGCAGTTATTAGTGTGCACTTGAACATCAGCTGAGCCCACAGTAGTTTAAACTTCCCTTTAGTGACATCATGATAAACCAATGCATTGGAGACAAGCCAACCTGAGGTCCATGGTTGTATTCTATCACACACATTATAATGACAAAATTTTCAATGGACTCTTGCCACTGCTGTTATTTAAATGCCTTTCTAATGACCAGTATACCAACAGTATACGAATATTTAATCAATTGTTTATAACAATGCAACTGTGTCCCACCTTAAGCGTTTATTTATGTAGTGTTTGTCAGAAATTGTAACTTTTGACTTTATTGCCAGTCATTATCTGTTATAGTTGTTAACTAATACAATAATAAACAGTACATTTATTAACTGTATATAGACTGATTATTAATGATAAACCTGAAGTAAATATACTTATAAACAGTTATCACTCCCACTGAAGGAATGAATTGACATGTAGGACAGAATGTGTTTGTGTATTTGGTGTTCCTTTCAACTGAAATATTGGTCTTAGTAGCTATAAGTTGACTATGATGGGAAATATAAAATCCTAACAAAGGCACATGGTTGTTATTTGCATGTGGCAATATGCACCTTTGTGATCCATCTTTTTGATGGAAATTTCTATTTTGCTGTGACAGTTGACTTAACTTTCCTCCTTTCCTTTTGTCACTTCCTGATAGGAGACAAGTGGAAGTGAGGGAGGGGAGGAAACAAGCAGAAGGAAAGGCAAATAGAGCAGACCCCTGTTAAACTGATGTTAAACAGGGGAATGAGTGTGGGATGAACAGCTGTGCCAGTTTCTCTCTCAGTTGGCAGACATCACTGTATTCCTACTTTACCCTGTGGGCCAGTAATTTGGGGCGGAGGTGTGAGACAGTGTTGGAGAAGAATGAAGTCAACGTTCTCATTAGAGATAATAACTAAATGTTGTCAGACTGACTCATGATGTTTCTTTTCCCTGCAGGCTCACCTATCATTTATGCGCTACATCAGTGTCTGCTGTGTGGTCGGCATCATCGCTGGCTTCTGCATTGGTCCAGGCAAGTTGATCTACAGTCACACCTACTCAGCCCTTGTGAGGATATATAGATATTGTTAATGCTCTTTAGCAGAAACACATTTGATATTGGAAAGTCCTGTATTGTTTTGCACTACTGATATCCTTCAACACTATAAATGGGACACCACAGAGAGTGTACCCGTTGACATGTTCACTTCAAGCCTTGCAAAGTTAGAAAAAGACTGGAGAGATGTGTAGGTGTTCATGCTGCTCTATTTACTGGGGAACAGCGTTAACACATTGTGAGAAAGCTGCTTCCTATTTAAAAGAAAACTTTGCCAATTTTAAACCAGCATTGTGTCATTATAACATGGGTAGTACATGCAAATTAACAAATTTTAACTTCTCTGCCTCTTGCCTGCACCCAGTGCTCCCCACTTGTTTGCCAGAAAAAGTCCAGAAAAAGTGCAGACTTTAGAGATTTGCCTTTCCTCTGTAGTGGTGCCTTCAAACACTGAACAATGTGGGTCTTCCAAAACAATTCACCAATCACGTTACTCCAGCATTAATGAAAAGCATACACTAAGATATACCATAAAAAACATATCAGAATATTTGGAAGAAGTTTCATGATATGAGGCTGAATATCGCGCTGTATAATCAAATAACAGTGTGGAGGAGGAAGCAACCACCACTGGGGCTAGGATATAGTGGCAACCAAAAGACAGGTGCTGCACTCAGGGTATGTTTGCTGCATGGTGAGGATGGTTAGAGAGAATGGAGACACCCTGAAAACCCTGAGCTCTGATTCAGTCAGTCTGACAGGGAAAATCAGGCCTTTCTCAAAGCAAGCCCTTATACACCTTAATGCCCTGTACCAGCACCCAGAGGGCATTCTGATACAGTGGTGATTGAGTGAGTGTGTGATGTCCTGTGCTATTGAAGTTGCAATGTTTGTAATGACTTATTTGTTAAAGACTGTGTAAAGTGAATTCAGACATTTTCTTCTAAACACATTAAATAGGTCATAAATGTATTTCGAAAAAAGGTGTAAAAAGCATTTCAACCATTTAGATTTGAATTGTGGAGCTAGGCTTCACAAACTGTGTTTCAAGATTTCTGTGTTCAGGATTTAGTGGGCGAGTCTGAAAATCATTAGCATAAACCCGCCCTGCTGCTGTAGAGGTATAAATACATTCACACACTACTACTACTACTACAGTCTACAGTTAGCCAGTTAGCTGAATTAGCCACTGAGCTAACAGCCGAGTTAGCTGCCGAGCTAGCAGCTGAGTTAGCTGCTGAGCTAGCAGCTGAGTTAGCAGCAGAAAGCTCGGGTAGAGGTGGTGACTTTGATTTACAGGTGACACTTGGTAGGGGGCGGGGTCTCAGCGAACTTGGCGGGCACTCCCACAGACTTTGAAGCCTAATTTCATATATTTGGTGATTTTTTAATCATTCAAATTTGGCAGGGTGGTTAACAACACACTTTTCTGTGGTATGTCAAACTCAGAACACATATTTATTCTTACTTAACACAGACTTTAAGTTCTGTGATGTTATCCTGGCAGCAGAATAATGCTCTGCTAGAACAATAGGAGAATAAGGGGGCAACTTATAGTCTTTTAAGCTTATAGATGACAGATAGTTGTTGGTAGCTTCTTTTGGGGTATCATTGATGTGCTGGCTGAAACTGAGCCTATTGTCCACAATTTCAACAGTTTGGTTAATAATGATAATAGGGTACTGAGGTGAGGTAGGACCAGTTATCAAGGTGAAGATGATTAGCGCCACTGGGTGAAATGTGCAAACTGTTGTGATCGTCCAGGATTCTCTGTTGACAGGATTCTTTGGCAGTCTCATTCATGTCTAAATACAGCTGGTATTGTAGCTAAACTATTCCTAATCCAATTGAATGGACTCAGGACCTTGAATGTGAATAGATACCCATCTTATAGGTGACCAAGTCTTAAGAAATCATCACATATAAAGTAGTGAAAGTTTCTACCTAATTTTTAGCTGCAAACATTGATCATTTTCACCATCACTTAATTTAATATATTCTGTATTCAATCTATCATTTAGTTCATAAAATATCAGAAACTAATTTAAAATATTTATCCAAAGCTCAAGTTGTCTCATTCAAATGTCTTGTTTTGTTCAGCCAATAGACTATAGATATTTAATTTTCTATCATAGAAGACTATAATATTCATGTTTGAAAAGCTGAAACCAGGGACTTTTTGGCATTTTGCATTAAAATGACATGATGGTAAATGAGCTATCCAAATAGTTGCCATTTAATTTATGGTGGATCAACTAATCCTTTAGCTCTATAATAAAGTGCACAGGGACATTGTATTGGGGTGGGGGCAGAAATCTCAGAGACAGATCTGAAAAACTGAACAAATAGCCAAATACTATATGTATCAAGAGGAAATATTAGATGGGAGAGACTTATTCTAAATCATTTAAGTAAATCTACCTTTAAATTTCAATTTGATCTGACTGTAACTGTAAAGTGATTTTAAGATGATTTGGTTTCTTACTTTGTTATATTCCACACCTTGTGTTGGACTCCTCTCTTCTGGTGATATTACAAAGCTGACTCAGAAGTAGCCCAGGGTGCTATGTGTTATGAAATGGCGCCCCCTGGCCATTATACCTAAGAACTTCTTAAAAGGATCCTTCATTTAAAGATCTTTAATTTAATGTTATTAAGGTTATTTCTGGGGTAAATAATTTCATTTTAATTTTTACATATCAAATCTGGGAACTAATAATATTTACAAGTATTAATAATCACAGGAATAATGTAAATGTGTAAATGTAAGTGATTTTGTCCTACATCCAACACTATTTTTCAACACATCTTACACTTGGTGATAAATAATGTCATTCATTTTTCTGTATGCGATTATGAAACCAAACTGACAAACCCATGTGATCTGTCTCCATGTTCCATGTAAGAGAGACAAACTATATTGTTTAATGATAGAATATAGTAATATAATGTGGAGTAAAATACATGACTTGATATATGACTCTCCCATCCACATACTTGGCCCTCACCTGATGCTCAGCTGATTCTATTTATCTCTAATTAGCCTTTCATAAACCTTATTGGTGTGAAAGATGATGAATGAACATGAATAATCAAATCATGGACATGAATAATATAATCCACACACATATCTCATACCTAGTAACATGTTGCTCTAACACTGATGCTTCACTATTAATAATCTAATAATCTCTCAATTTTACTGTAGTAATCATTTTTCATGCATGGCTTTTTACTTATAATGGAGTATTTTATGATGCTGTATTGGTACTTTTACTAAAGTACAGGATCTGAATACTTCCTCCACCTCTGTCAAAGACATATCCTCATATGAAGTCATTGTTAAATCGTATGGTTTCAGTGTGCGTAGTATCTTCTGTAGTTCTGATGGAATCAAACTTCAGCTTTACAGAAACTGTCCAGAAAGGGTGCAACCGGAAACTCTTTTGAGTTGCATTGTGGGAAATATATAGGACTCTGTTTTTGGAGTTTGACCCATACCAGGGATGAAAAATTAGGATATCTCAATGTCTGTTACTTCAATTTTTTCAATGTGTACATGAAAAATAACAAAGGCACTCACACATATCAGGACACATAGGTGTCAGCATTAGACGTGCCCGTATACACCAATGGATTTAGATATACATATTTTAAGAAACAAACAATGATTACAAAAATAGATACAGATAGACAATACATTTTTTTTAAAAAGTGTTTAGACATAGTCTGTATAAAAAGATTTACCTGGTTGCACAAACATAAGAATAGAAAAACAAATAAACAAACAATAGTAAACTAAAGGAAAAGGAGAAGAGAAAAAGGAGGGGGGGTGGAGGGGGGGGGGGGTTACATTGTCTCAAAATAAATCCATGAACGGTTGCCATTTATTGTAGATTTTGTTTAAGTTTCTCCTTCTTGAATATCTAATTTTCTCTGCTTTCAAAAAGGACATATCCTCCTTAATCCACTGCGTGCTGGAAGGAGCTGTTGTGGATTTCGAGTTAAGAAGGAGGTGGCGTTTAGTAAGGAACGACCAATAATCGGCATGGCCGTTTTTTCCAACGATAACCGATAAGATAAGTTTATTTTAAAACGCTCTCCTTTGGCTCTTATGCAGCCATCTCTCTCTGCCTGAAGTCACCACTCTTGGCTGTGTAACAATGACCCGCCTACAACGCCCACTGATTGGCTGCACGGCACAAGTGACAGCCAATCAACACTGAAGCTTCTAGATGCAGCGCCACAGAGAAGAGAGCAGAGGACTGCTCTGTGAAGCAGCAGTGTGCTGTTTGAAGGCAAGGCAACAGATAATGTTGAAGTTGCAATAAAAATACTCTATGGTGAAGTTTATTTATTACCTTACCTTACATTACCTTATTATGATCAGTTTCAATGAAAAAATTTGGACCTACCTGCCTGCCTATATCCACATCAAGTGCGACACGATTTTGCAAATAGCTTAAATGATTACGCTTCTAAAAATAAATCGATCAAGTGAACATGACCTGGAGCTCCTTTATTTAATAAAAAGAAGACATAGCAACATATGGGTACAGCAAGTAGCCTACAGATTAAGAGAGCTGAACCTGTTGAACACTTTTTGTTTTTATATAATAAAACTATTGCTTGAACCATTTTAAAACCAAGTTTACGGTCTTTTTATCACAGATTTTCACAGTGTACAAAAACAAACAAACAGTTTACTGTATTCAGTCTAATCCCAAGTGTGTTATTCTAAATTTTGACACCAAAATTTTAATTTTTACTGCAAATTAATATCGGTTCTAAATATCGGTTATCGGTTTCCTTGATTACTAATCATCGGTATCGTCCCTGAAAAAACCATATCGGTCGATCCCTAGCGTTTAGCAATCAGGGAGGTAAAAGCTATGACTTCCAGTTCTTTAGCAGAGTATTGGGTATACTCTTCCAGAAGACCAAAAATGCAAATGCAAATGCAATAGTTTTTGAGAATACCTTCGACATAGTGTTCAAATACATTTGCCAGAAATTTTTCAGGGCTGGGCAGGAGAAAAGCATGTGTGTAAGGTTGCAGGGTGAGCCTCCACATCTGTCACAGACATCTACCGTATTTGGAAAAATCTGTGCGAACCTTGTCTTAGAATAGTGACATCTAAATACAACTTTAAACTGTATCAGGGTCAAACGGGCACAAATAGATGTTTTGTGAATGACCTTCAGAGCAGATTCCCACCAATACTCATCAAAAACCAATCCTAGCTCCCAAGCCTCTCTTGTGTTGGTGGTCAAATGGCCATCATATGACTGAATAGAAGTATACATTTTTGAGATTAAAGACCTTTGTAGAGGATTGAATTGTAAAAGTTCACCCCATGGTTGCTTAGGTGGAAGGTGAGGGAAATTGGAGAATAAAGATTTTGCGCAATTCCTCACCTGGAAATATCTAAAAAGGTGGGAGGGTGGGAGATTGAATTTATTCACCAGCTCTGTGAAAGAGCAAAAGACCTCTTCCATATAGAAATCCTCAAAACATTTCAGTCCCTTATCCTGCCATAAGGACAAAGTGGGATCGGTAAATGTGGGTTTGAACACAGGATTTTTTAACCGTGGGGTTAGAACTGTAGGCGCCGTAAATTTAAAGTGTTTCCTAAATTGAAACCATATCTTAAGCGTAGCAGTAACCACAGGGTTGCAGGTAAGGCCAGAGAGGTTTGCAGTAACTGGGCCGGTCAGTAAAGCAGAAAGAGAGGCTGGGGAGCACGACTGTGCTTCCAGTTGACACCAAGGTACGCTAGTTGGCATGGACCAGAATGTAATTTTAGTTATATTCGCTGCCCAGTAGTAAAATTGAAAATTTGGCAGAGAGAGGCCGCCATAGAACTTACAATTCTGGAGTACTTTTTGTCTGACTCTGGGTGTTTTGCCATTCCACAGAAAATAACAGATAATCGAGTCTATTGTTTTAAAAAAACTTTTTGGTAAAAATATAGGCAGACATTGAAACAGAAATAGAAACTTAGGCAGAACATTCATCTTGATTGTATTTATTCTCCCAATCAAAGAGAGAGAGGGAACTCCACTTTTGAAAATCTGCCTTAATTGCAGCTAAAAGGGAACTGTTACTTCAATTTCAATTTTTGAGTCACATTATTATTTCATGGAAGAATAATACTTAATGGCAGCAACATTAAACAAGAATATGTCATTTTGGTTGATTTATTTCTGTTTTGTTCCTGTTCAGCGGGTGTTCCCTTCCTGATCACAGCGGAGCTGTTCAAACAGTCCCACCGCCCAGCAGCCTACATCGTAGGAGGATCACTCAACTGGCTGTCCAATTTCACAGTGGGCTTCGTCTTCCCCTTCTTACAGGTAAAAGGCTTTGCTTTGCTTCAAGATGCATGGGGTTAAAGGTCAAGTCACTTTTTTTAGATAGTGCCAAATCACAACAGCGGACTTTTTACATAGAGCAAGTCTAATTTACAAAATTCCTCACAGTGGGCAGGGTCACAATACCTGTGGCTGCTAGGGGGTTTTGTCACTTGAATGCAAGGACAGGACATTTTACGGCATGTGCTGAAACAACTGTCATTTTTCTTGGGAGAATAGTCTCAGTGTATCATACATGATCAGACTGTATCATGCTGCTATCATGTTATATTCTCCACATGCAGTCTTTCATTTACTTTGTGATACAATCAATGGTTGGAAGGTAAATCTTGTTTCATTACTGAATATTCCTTGTATTTACGTTTTGTCATTTACTGTTTGATAGAGGAGAGAGTGGAGTCTAACACATCGCATTGCTTGAAGTCACCCACTTTTCCTTTCCTTTCCTTTCCTTTCCTTTCCTTTCCTTTCCTTTCCTTTCCTTTCCTTTCCTTTCCTTTCCTTTCCTTTCCATTTATAATCGTAATTCTGCTACATTCCTATAAACTACTGTCTGGTTATTCTATGTACTGTCAATTTCAGTGCCAGTGTCCTCCCCTGGATGCCTTTAAATGTCAAATTAATCTGCCATTACTGCTAGCTGACAGTACAGGTGTGTTCTGACATACAGATTCAAAGAGGTCAGTAGGTCAGTCCCACGCTTGTTACATCTGGAGTCCGTCTGTTTTGATTTTGAAGTCAGATAACTGGATCAGGTGTGCTGTATGACAACACAATGACAGTTGGATACAGAGAGTCTGTCATGTCTCACAAGCCTGAAGCATGTAGGCATGATTGTGTAACAGTAAGCTATATAAAATAGAGGCAATGTGAGAGGCTGATCTGAGTTGACTATTTTAATTACCTGCAAGTTTTTAGTTGATAGCAGGAACAGAGTGAGCATCCCACATGATCGTTTGGTGCTTAACAGGAACTGCCTCAGACTCTACTACTAGACTCTACTTTAGTAGAGATGAAGGATCAGGCAGTGAACATGCTCCCCCTGTGATGTTTACTCATTTGCCTCAACTACATTATAAGGTGTAATAAAAAAACCTAGCATCATGTGTTCTTTACATTAACCTGCAGCATGAATTTCAGCATGAATTTCCCTCCTTTTGCTTTAGCTTTGGTCTGTTTTGAGTTTGATCAAAAGTAAACTCTCTCCTCTTTAGATTGCTTCTTTCATGCACTGAGATCTAGGAAACAAACATAATGTTAATCCATTCTCAGACTCTTGGTCTAAAACTCAGTTTTCTGTCCCCATCGCTCAATATGCCCCATCCAACCATCAGAAGTCAGCTGGGTCATACTGCTACTTAGTGTTTGGCGGCATTTGTCTGTCTGTGGCTGTCTATGTCTACATTGTCATCCCTGAAACCAAAAACAAGACCTTCATGGAGATCAGCCGGATCTTCTCTAAGAAGGAGGCCATTCTAGAGACCCAGGGCCTGACCCACATTGACCAGCTGAAGCTAAAGAAGATGAACGGCTATGGCGGCCTGGAACACACTTCACTGGAGTTCGACAGTTCTTCTTCTGTTCCTTAATGAAGGTTCAGGTTCTCGCTGGGACTACAGATCCAGATTGTACACATGAACCAAATACTTACTCTGGTCGGGTAAAGCTGGACATTTCACTTAGATCATACTCAGGTTCAAAACATTGCTGAATAAACAGCACAGTATGTGGTTCTTACATGTGCTCTTCTTATTAATTTCATATTTTAGTCAGTCTAAGGTATTGAAGCAAAGCTTACAACTTTGGAGCTGTCCTTGATGTCAGTAATAAAAACGCTATATTCTCCAGGGTAATTGTTAAGATCAGGGAACATGGGAACATCACTGTAAAAAAGTTCACTGGTTCAAGAAACCAGAACAGTCAGATGATCAGACATATAAACATCCAGCTTAGTCCAACATATTTAAAAGAGAAAACACTTAAGTTGCAGTTGACAGACCCAGGAATGAGGGCTGCAACTAATGATTACTTTCAGTTTTTATGAATATTTGATGATTATTTTCTAAATTTATCAATTTATTGGTTGGTCTATAAATTGTAGTAAAAGAAAGTGGAGATTCCTACACATTCATTTTACTATCACATAAGACAAATAAAAGGTAAATATGCACAATTAAGATGCTCAATAAGTGCAATTCCCAGCTCCTCCAGTCTACATGTCCATGTGTCCTTCAAGATACTTAACCCCTCTCCAGATGTCTGCACCAACGCTGTGTGAATGTGTGTGAATGGGTAAATATGACATGTAGTGTAAATGTGCTTTGAGTGGTCAAAAAAAAAAGTGCTATGTAAGTATTGAGCATTTACCATTTTTACTTGACAAATTGCTTAAACATTTAGTTTATTTAAGTTAGCAGTAATATTTCTGTCAGTTGACTAATCAATGACTTGTTTCAGTTCTACACACTTTCAGTCTGACCTCTCAGTGGTTTACATCATTTGTTTCCCACCTGTCTGATCATCTAATTGCTCATGTTTTCTTCACCAGTCAGACTTGTTTTAGTGATGTCACCATGTTCCCAGATCTCAGTGATATCTGGCAGAGCAGAGCTAATCACGATTTAAGTTTTAATCCAGGGCACTTATCACAATGGGCTATTATTACTAGGGGTTTGGGGGGGGGGGTCTATCATAGCAGTCTAATAAAATTGTTGTGATGGTTGTAGTAGTGTTTGTAATATAATGTGCACAACTTGCTGCAAGCTATGATGTACATGTATCCACTGTAGGAATACTAGCAGCGCTTAAGTTGTAAATATGCATGTTCAACATGTCACCATGGTAACACACAAACAATTGAAAATATAACTTCAGGGTAGACTCAACAAATGTATTAGTGTGTGTGGAAAATGAGGTGTGAATGTGTGACATGAATTAACCTTTTTAAAAATGTTCTCAATTTTTCACTTTTGAATATTTGATGTAATACTGCTATAAAATGTGCTAAAATGTGTTTTGTACAAACTATACAACCCAGTCTTTTTAATACATGGAAATATGCAAAAGCATTTTTGAATTGTGTTCAAAGATAACTACATAAATAAAATAATATTGCAACATTGTCTTTTTTGACAGTTATTCTCAAACACATTTACCACCTCTCAACCAGGGTGTCATATCAGTATGATACTCAGCTCTTGTTTATGCTGTACATTAATAGAGAACTAGCAACTGTGCAGCTCTTATTCTAAAATATGTTTTGTATAAAAAAATACTAACTCTGCAGCTTGGTGTGGGATGTTAAAATTCGTAATATTCAGCCTGAATCCAAAATGTTACAAACTTCAACTTCTTCATGTCTGCTGATTATTGTTGGTCCTGGTCCTGGTCCTGGTCCTGGCCCCAGTACCAACAATGCTGGTCTGGTCTGAGCTCTGACTATCTATTATTAAGTCTACTGTAAAGCTTAGTCCTCAGGCCTCAACTCCAGAACTAACACACATGCAGGCTCAGAATAACAAATGATCATCGCCACAATCTGCTGTTCATATTTATTCTATCCATCACAGATGCATCATAGAGTACAAAATGTTTTGGCACTTCTGCTATTGCTCAGCTGAATTCTATGTACTGTATATGTTCATGGTTATATAATTATATATGGGGATATATGTAGGTACATTGAAGTATACGGTTATCATTTTTCTACTGTGTCTCAGTCCATCAGTCAGGTGTTCATATGAACAGTAAAGATGTTTTCCTCTCTGTAATCATTCCTCCTGTTCATCAAATGTGCTTTCAGTGGAAATGATGGAGGACAAAACCACAGTCCACAGTCATTTAAAAGTAGATGTGAAGCTTATATGAGTCTTCATCAGTGTGAGTTAGTCATATCAAGTAATATCTGACACATTTACAGTCTTCATCAAATTCCCTCTTAGTGTTTGACTTGATTTAACACAGAGGACTGTGGATTTTGTTCATTTTATTATGAAGGGATCTTTTAATGGTCAGTATGAACAGGAGGAATGATCACAGCAAGAAAGCTGCCTTTCAGTGTACATCTATACATGTATCTGTATGTTTTTCATGTGAGACGTGAATATGAAGGCTTCAAAATCAAATCTCCAATCCTAAAGTTAAGCAGAGAGTGCAGGTGCATATATGCTACCATGCTTAGGCATATGACCATCTGAGCAGGGACAATGTAGGCAGTATTCCCTTTTCTACCACTGCATCTCTCTAATTCCTATTTGAGGCCAGAATCCAGAGACCAGTCTCATTTAATGACTGATTCATGGAAAAACACTGAACTACTCATTTTTATTTATGAACCAGGCAGGGTGGATTGTGACATCACTGCAGGACCTCAGTCCTGCACCATTAACTTAAATGCCCAATACATTATCATAAACAATATGTGTCCTCCCTACACACACTTGAGTATAAGATCAATATTTATACTGAACTGTCGAGGTAATAAAATGATGTTAATCTAAATTTCTTGATGATATTGTTGTATGACTTGCCTTAGGAAGTTATAATCTGTGTGCAATGCAGAATAATGCTCTTCATTCATCAATACGTCTGTGTTCCCATATTTCTCTTACACACACGCTCACTCACTCACTCTCGCACACACACACACACACACACACACACACACACACACACACGTGCATACACACACCACCTCAACATCCCAGCATTGTAATTAATGGCACTACCTTTGTCCCTAATAAGCTTCCTGGTGATCTTTATCGAACCATGTTCCCCTCTGGTCATACATACCTGTATGTGTGTGTATGTGTGAGCATATGTATATGTGTGTATGTCTCTCGTCAAGTGGTTGTCACTGGTGCTAATGGCATTACAGCATGGAAGCCAAGGACAGTGACAAATGTCTGTTATCATGGAACAAGGCCGCTGACAAAGTGAAAACAACATCACTGAGTAATGAAACTAGATGGATGATTCAGCAGATACAGCTCCACTACAGCCACTCTGCTGCTGTAATTAAACCAAAGAGGAAGAACAGAGGGGGGGCAGAGAGCTACAATAATGATGGGATACAGTACAGAAAAATAATAAGAACAAATCAATCTGCAGTACCAAAACACTCAGAAATGCATTGTTTTATGTTTGAAACTTGATTGAAATTGATGCTGACAGATACAGGTTAATGACAACAGCTGCTTGCTTTAACTGCCACACACAGCTGGCCATGTTAACATGTTATAAAAGCTCAGAGAAAAAGAAGAAGAAGGATCTTCACATTTATTTTGCTTAGTGTGAATGTAGTCTGAGCTATGATCTGTTCATTTAGCAAATTAATGGAAAAGACATAAAAATGCTATTTTCCACCTCAACTGTATAATTCTACAGATTGACTCATATACAAATGACACCTCACATCAGAATGAATGAGTGCAGTTCCTCTGTCTCAGAAATGTTGATGATGGGTGTGTAAATGCTCTGGCAGATAGCTGATGAATGTGGCACTTGTGTGCTACAGGCTGTAAGCGTTTTGTGACGTAGTGTCTTACGACTGGGCTGGCCTATCCTTTATGCCTTAGCACCGTCCTGCCAAACAGACAGCTCTGTGGCCACACACACTATGTTTCTCTGTCACATAAATACGTCAGGAGAATGGACTCAAGGGGTTTGATCATCTTTCGCTGAAATTGCAGTATGCATTTACATCTCACTTCATATTCATATTTATATTCTCATGTGTATGTGAGTCATTTTGAATGCAGCTCCTGGTGAATGCTGTGACTGGGCCTGCTAAAACTGCATCAATGACACAATACAGGTTTTGACACCGATGTAATATAACACTTAGATTAGTGTTCTAGGGGTGGGGAACCCTAAGAGGTCACAAGGTAAATCTGATGGGTTGAAAGATTATCCATAGCATAGGAGTGAAGAAGAAAAAACATTTCTACTACACAAATTAATTAATAATGTTTTAACTATCTGATTATTTTAATGAAACATGAAAATGCAACAGTAATGTAAACATCACTTGTTGGTTGAAGACTTGGCGTGATCTAGCTACTGTATAAATGGCTGGGAAGCCGTGACTTCTCAACATTACAGGATCCCTGCTGACATGCCTAAGGGACCCCCTCCCTGACTGAACCTGCACCCCCAGCTGCACATTTGTGACACCATGTGTAAAAGAAAAAGGAAAAACACTTCACAGCCTAAATGCAACGTAAGATTGAACATTTTTGTTTCAGCCACAAACATTTTTTCTGTAATGTAATAATGCAGGGGAATAATTACTTATATATATTTTTTTTTACACAAATGATGTGCACAAAATGTAACAAAATTGTAACTTCTTTAGCAAATAAACTTTTCCTGAAATGTATTAATAATCTGGATATTCTGTATGTTTTAAGCAAGTGAAGTTAAATATTCAAATCCTAGACAACATGATTTATATTATTGCATGTTCTCATAAAATCAGCTGCTGTATTTTGTGTCTTTTGGATGTTCACTATAAGTTAGAATAACGAGGGAAAGAGTAGTGGGCTGTTCTGGGCCTGTTTTAAATGTTAATCACCACTGCCTGGCCCCGGGGCCACAGACATGGCCCCGGGGCCACAGACATGGCCCCGGGGCCACAGACATGGCCCCTGATGCTGGGATGCTAATGTGGCTGGCCAATAAGCATCTGTGCTGTTTCCAAAGCTCAACTGGTTTCTTCTGACTGCTCCACTACTCAAGTGTTTATTCTCCCACATCATTAAAGTCAGTCATATGTTGATTGCAGACTTTCATTCCTTTATGTGTATGTATTAGGGCATTTTTCCACCTGTTGGCTTTAATGTTGATGAGCAGTATGTGTATGGGGTGAAAGTAATGGAGTAATGGAGGTCTATTGTCAGGGTCAAAGGTTAATTAATAACCATTCAAGTGTCCTAACTAAACTAAGTCTGAACACTGTAAGAACACTTTTTGTCATTTTGCTGTACCCTGTTTTATTTGCGCACTCTGCTGTCATTTAAATATTCCCTGATTTAAATTAGCAATGGAAATGTACATTATCATTTTTGGGAGTGGATGTGGGGGTGGTTGGTCAAGGGATTATTTTTGTTTCTTTCTTTCTTATTATTATTCTGACATAATACTCAGAGGCTACAATGATATAGACCAGGAACAAATCTCATTTACATTTGTAACCTCTGGTGGTGATCCGCCCTTTTTGTGCTGATTCATAGACCTGTATTATTATTATTATTATTATTGTTATTATAATTATTATTATTATTATTATTATTATTATTATTATTATTATTATTATTATTATCATTACTAGGGCCCTATTTTATCTGTAAACCAACATGCATGGAGGGGCGAGGGCCAATTCACCACTGCTTGCAGCTTTAATTATTATTAATATTATTATTGTTATTGTTATTATCATTATTATTATTATTATTATTATTATTATTGACTATTTAGATTATCTTTATTTGTCACTGCTTGCTATGTTCCATTTAGTGAAAGAAAGTGGCAGAAAATGTTAGGATCCAATTAAATGTGAAGTTTTGTTTGCTTAAATTCAAACATCTTTACCCACATGGACACATAAAATCAAACATATTTGTAGTGTACTGTATGAATATGTAAACATTACTGACATAGATGTACTGATATAATGATGCTGACAATCAGTGATAGTTGAGCTGATATATCCTTGTCTGCACTGAACAGAAAGTGCCACTAGAGGACACAAGCGATGCATTTGAAGCTGCTTGTTGCTTTATGATACTACAGAGGAAAACTTGAGGTCAACAGGTGGAAGTGGGACAGATGTGGTAATATCAGCTCAGATAATCCTTAAATTCAGCTAGCCCAGACCCTCAGACTGGGGCAGGCTTCCATGCACCACCTTTTTTTGGTTTGATTACAACATTATTGCTCTGCAGGGTCACAACAACATCATCCCGGCCCTCCTTCATTCACTCTCCTTTCACTGGCAAACATGGCACAGACATGTTATTACTCTGTTCATTTACAACTCTCTAAACCCCGAAAACAACAAATCACCAATACACAGCTCAATACACAAGATGGCCGTCAGTGTCTGTGACTTGACGGGCCCGAGCCCTTCTTTTGTGCAGAGGGAGTTTACCTTGAAACCTATTTGAAGTCATTGTACCCTGCAACAGTTCATTGTGTACTAGGCCCTCATCTCAACAAGAAGCGACAGTTCGCAACTACCTGTAATGGTGGATCCCCCAACAGCACTCAAAAGAGGAACCTGAGTATCTGCCTCTGCGAATAACAATACAACCATTTCCCAGTTGTGGCCCCTGTGTTTGGTCCCTCTGATCCTACAGTGGGTTTTCTGGGCCCTATGAAGGGTTTTTACGGTCACTAATACACAAAACAAAACAATAGCAGCTTCCAAATGCTACGATGATTGGTTAAGCTGTGACTTGAGCCAGGGTGTAAAAATACATCCGGTCTTTGTGTTTTATAGAGCTGCAGTTTTTAGTGAACCTTCAAAAATTGACTAACTTTTAACTGTGCTTTGTTGATTAGATGCTTTGGTTTGGTAGTTGAGATTCATTTAGAGTGTGTTTAGAATCAAGAAAAAGTTCCCCTGACAAAACACCTTTAAAACCACTTTACATAGACATATAATACACACACCGTCTCATGCATATATTGTTGTTTAACTTATTAAAACTAATGTTAAGCACTGTGGTAGATTCTCATTTATCTAAACATGTTTTACTTTTAATTTACCAAACAAACCATCAATAAGTGACTGAATTTTGTTTGACAGATAGGATGTGATGTCAGGATTCAAAATATATATATGCATTTTCTCCACTGGCAGTTGACTCAATGAACCAGAATGTAAGACATGTTGTGCTTTGAGGAAGGATACAGGTCCACAGTTAAGTATGGTATCACCAATAGAAAAACATAGACCAATGAAGATAGTGTTGGCAGGAAATCAGAGTAACCATTCAATTCAACTTGCAACATGAACACAACAAGGTTTTAAAGGACAATCTCTGGTTTAAAGGAGTTAAATATGGAGTCTTAGAGCTTGTGTATGGGTTGATGTTTCACAGAAGCCTTTGGTCTGTGCAGGAGCACAGCCAATGTGATAACGCATAGGTTTGACAATGCTTGGCTGGTTAGTGGACCTGTGGTCAGAGGTGTGTCCACCCAGCAGGGTTTGATACACCCAAGAGCTAAGTCCACGTAGAGCCCAGCAGAAAGTGACCATATATAACCTGTGATTTCAGCAGCAGCCACATTCTTCAGCTGGAAGATACAGCTCTGACCTGTGAGACTGATCCAGGTCAACTCTTAGGCCTGGAGTCAGTCATCAAATGTGTTGCACTCTGTCTCAGTTCCTATTCAAAAGTGTAACCTGTAGGTGTAGTCAAGTGAAAACTGCAAGTATCATTGGTAGGATCATCCAACTGACTGGTCGAGTCAGTATGCACCTGCTGAAGTCTAGTGTATTCAGAACTAATGAGAAGTCTCAGTCAAGGAATTACAAGTCTTGTCAAACAAAAAAACATAGAGGTGTTGAGAGCAGACATGAAGATATTCCATCAATAAACATTCCCATGCTAATGCTGGGATGCAACCAAACCACCTTTGGTTCACTATGAGATATTCTGAGCATTTCTCAGAACTTGTAATTATAGTACAATATTAAACCAAACTTATTAAGGTTGGCCAAGCTGACCTTTAAAATTTCAACCAGCCATGCAGTTGTTGAGATTATCTGGTTTGCTAGTCTGCTAAATGTGAAAGACCATAACTATAAATTATTTTTTGACAGTTTTCCCCCTAGCTAACAAGGACTTGAAAATTACGATATTTTGGCTCTGCCCATTGAAGCTTAGCATGCTTAACTAAATGTGTATAAACCTGTAACCTGCAATTTAGGTGACAGTATTTTTATACATGTTTTTGAAGCTTCAATTCAGCAACAGTAACAGTGCATTTGATAAGAGCTTTGTATGTCTTTTATCTTTTCTACATCAACCACAAAAACTGAAATTTAAAAAGACATGACATTCTCCATTTTTCTTTTACAAAGAGACAGTTTCACTTATCTCTCTCTAGTCCACGTTCTTTTTTCGTGATCCAGCTCCATGTGTCCCAACCAGTGTTTTTCACCCTTGGAGAAGCGAAGACATCTCATCGCAATTTGTCCAAATCACAGCACAGTCCTCATGTAATGAGAGAGCCACCACAGCTATGATGATTACAGAGTTGGCAGAGGCTAAATGACCACAATAATAACTGGTGGGAGCTGGCAGGAAGGATAGGAAGAGAATGAAAGCAGGAGAGAGTTTGAATGGAAGGATGAAGTGTATAGAGGGAGAGACAAATATGCTGTTCTAGCTGTATTTATCATGTTTTACTGTTGTAACAGTTTCCAAATACAATGCAACCTGTGATATTTCTACAAAATGTCTATTGTGCATATTTGAAATGCTACATGTGCAAATTCAGATATTTATCTTATGTTCAAATGTGTTATAT